>NC_051082.1:33875257-34194423 GCF_004664715.2 Peromyscus leucopus
ATTGGGGTTACTTACAGAAATATGGGTGAGAGGTTACTTACAGGAGCAGAAATGACTCAAAGACAGCTGCATCACCAAGGCCCACCCCACCATAGGTGACAACTCACAAAAACTGGAGATCACTGCACAGCCTACAGGCAGCTTAACACATTGGACAGTGTCCTTTCCCAGTGGCGCAATTGATCTGAGCCTCTTGAGGCCCCTTGGCTAGTCTCGGCTTCTCCAGGGGTTTTTGGGGGTGACCCCAGCAACCGTTATTGACTGTATTTTCTTGGGTGGGGCAGGAAGCCTAGTCATCTGCTTGGTTTCAAGGTCTTCCTGGGGCTGTTTGGAGTTACTGAACAAGCTTCCCCTCGGGATGAAATGCTCAGATCTGGGAAGAAATGGTTACACCATACCCTCGAATGAAGAGAGCCTTTCCCTGGCTAGCTTGGACACGTGGTCATGATGGGAAACCTTGTGTAGTAAGACACTAAGGACAACCTTCAGAAGTGCAAGTCACTCAGGGCCGCAGACTGGCATCTCTCTAGGAGCTGAAAGCTGCCCTCGGCTATGTGAGAATGGAAACAGGTCCTTCTCCACGTGAGACACATATGAGCCTTTACTCCTGGGTACCAGCCCGGCTGAAGCTTCCTGACAGACACTGAGCAGAGGACCTGGCTAAGCTGCTCTTTGGCTCTTCATCCACAGAAGCTGTCAGATCATAATGAATCTGTAGCAATCTACAATCCAGATTCATAACCGGGATGGGCCCTGCAAGTGAGAGAGGGGTTCTCTTCACCAACCACGCGCCCAGAGACTTCCATCAGCGTGTTTTCCATGAGACTATTCAAAGGGTTAATACACAGAGCGTAAGCGCTTGGCATCATGAGTATCATGGGATCACAAGTTAAAACCAAAACCAGAACAATGGCTAAAACAACGAGATGGCCATTGCTTTAGCACTTTTAAGGGACAGCCTCTTTGGAAAACCATTCTGCACACTCTGCTCGAGCAAACCAAACACCTACAGCAGCATTGCAGAAATAGGCTGGACTTTGTAGACAAAACGGCTTTTGTAAATAAAATTTATGGCGCAGGCAGGCCCATTAGCCTGTGCGTTGCTTGTGACTCATCACAACGCAATGTACGGCTTGCGGAGCCTCCCGTGTTGGCCGTCTGGTTTCCTACAGAAAGTTTTCTGAGCCTCAAAATCTTCCCTCCACCCCTGCAGCTCTTCGCAGCCTAGTTCCTTAAAGCGAGGTATTCAAGGGAGTACAAGCAAGAGGCTTCGCTGAGCGACCCCAGCCCAAGGTCACTCGGAGAATGGGTACTCGTGTCGCAGCAGCCATGCGGCAGCACACCTCACAGCTTGTTAAAAGGGAACAAATGGGCCGCGCCGCGGAGGGAGCCTGCAGGACGACACACAAGTGCTCCTACCACCAACAAATATGTAATGGAGAGATGGGAAAGATGGAGTCCATGATGGAGAAATGGGAGAGAGAGAGAAGCGGAGCAGTTTGTGTACTGTGGAGAGATATGGGGCGGGAGATGCAGTGGCGGCGAGCAACAGGCCTGTACCGCCTGCTGAAGCCATGGGGATGGATGCCGGGGCCTAGGCTGCCACCGAGAACCGTGTCTGGGTCCCTGGCTCTGCCACAGCTGGGGTCCGTGTTAATGTCTGCGGCCCCCATTACCACCAAGGGCCACTCTGCTATCCAGGGTCTGGGCTGCCGCCTGAGATCACGTCGCTGGCTGTTTCAGCACTGGGTGTTAGAGTCGGCGCTGACAACAGAAGCTTCACTCCGATATCGAGTCACTCAGAAGCAGTTTATTGTACGTGTGCACACGGGTCAACAGTCAAGCTGAGGACTGAAGACCCCGAAGCTCTAGCTTATAGGCTTTTTATAGGGCAGTTTCATACGGGTGGGGTAGAGGGGTTACTCGGGGTTCAGACACCTAGCTGAGTCTTGGGGGTCTGGGGGGTTTTGGGTGGGTAACAGCAGTTTCTTAGAAATCTTGAGTACATCTCGTGGCTTTTGCAGAACAGCCTATTTTTTGCAAGGCGGCAGGGCTGTGGGCAAGCTTTGTACCTGCAAGAGCTGTGGTTTCTGCTCAAGCAGGGGCAGAAGCATTTTTAAGCAAGAATATAGTTCCTTTTTATATTGTTCCCATTAACTCTTCATGGGCTTAGCTGGGTGGGCTCCTCAAGGGGGCATGGGAGAGTCAGTCCCACCCCTCACCCGGGCAGCATAGGAAAGCTGGTCCTGAGGGCGTGAGCTTGCCAGAGCTAGCCCCAACTCGGAGTCACTGCTCGGGGAGAGCTGGCCCTGAGAATAGAAGAGCTGGTCCTGCCCCTTGCTGGCTGTGGCACTCGGGCTAGTGGCTCTGCACCACATCTGGGCAACACAGTAGAGCTGGCCCTGCTGGTGTGGACTTGGGAGAGCCGGCCAATAGCTTCCAAGGCTAGATTTTTTTTTTTTTCATTTGTTTTCTTCTGCGAGAGAGGTTGCAGGGGGGGAGGGCGGGTATGGAGGAAGGGGAGATGAACAGGATTGGAGCACAGGATGTGCAACTCACAAAGGATCAATTAAAAAGCTTTTTTAGGAAAGGAACAAATAGTGCCTGGACTGAGGCTTGACTAATTCTCACAGCTGTGTTGAGCAAGAGAAGACAAGACCAAAAGAACACAATCTGGCTCCATTTCCATGAAGTTCAGGTGCAAGTGGTCAATACAAGTCGCAAGCATGAAAAAAACCATGTCTACACAGCACACACACCTAAAGGACTCGTCTTAGGTCCTGCAGTTAATTGTTTGATGTGTAATGTAAGTAAGAAATGAAGTTCTGTGTTTTCTGTATGTGATGCTATCATAAGGTTCTTCCTTTAGAAAATGTGTGTTTTTAAGAATATCAAAGACAATATGTCTAGCAAATTAATCAAGAATTCAATGGGTCATGGGTAATCCCAGTTCAGAGGTCAACTGCTCATAGTGTTTTGTGAGATGAGACCCATTTATGGTTTTGGTCATCTGGCCTACAGAAAAGATTTCAAGAACTGACCAAAGACATCCTTGGGCCTTTTCCCTCAGATTCCTCGTGACTGGGAGTTCTAATGTGTCCCCCAAATTTTATGTGTTGGAAGCCGAATCCCCAGTGCAACTGTCTTGGTGAGTGGAGATATGGAGGAGGATTCAATGGGGATGGCTGTGCCCCCTGGAACCAGTGAATTGTCACAGGAGTAGGCTCCTTATTCTGGAAGTTTCTACCCTTACAAAAGATGAGCCCAGTCAGTCCCCACCCTCTTGCCTTTAGCTACAGGACGGTGCATAAGAAATGCCCTTGCCAAATGCCAACACCTTGATGGTGGACTTCCAGGCCTCCAGAACTCTGAGAAATAAATTTCTGTTCTTTGTAAGCCAACCAGTGTGTGGTATTCAATCATGGTAACACAAACCAGATCAAGACAGCTCTTCCCCCAAACAGAGACTGGCTTACATTGCCACGGTGTAAATTTGGGAGGCTCCAGCCGTAAGCACTCTTACTATAACATTCAGACCACAGTTCCATTGCATTTCCCCCACTGCCCAGCTAGTCTCCCCCAGCCCCTTTCCCTCAGGCTCTTGCTCTTTCCCTGGGTGAAGACCCTAAGAGAATGTGCTGTATTTAATTGTCATGGCTCATCAGCCTCCCTTCACCTGCCATCTTCGATGAGTTTAAGGAATACAAGATCTCTAGCCTGGTTACCATTCTAGCTTGGTCTTATTTCCCCTTAACCATCTCCAGACCACATTCTTTTGGTAGAAATAATGTGGAAAGGTGCCCTGTAGGTGGGCTTGGGGAGCCCACTCATCCCTTCAAAGTCTTGTGGTCAGCCAGGCAAATCAGTCTCCACCCGCTCCAGCTCCCTTCACATAAAGCTGCTATTTGGGCATCATTCCTCCAAGCATTCTGTGGAGGAATGTTCCGAAGGCTTTATCTCCTTCCTTCCTCCCTTCCTCCCTTCTGGCCTCTTCACTTTCCATCAGCGGACAGATCCTCCGTGGACCACTTGCTTCTGTGATGTTTTTTTCCCTTCCAGCAAATGTCAGTTATGCACACCAGTCAAGGCCGTTCTAAAGGGGCAGGGCTTTCCATCATATCCGTGCTTATGCACGCGCGTGTAGACCGCGGGCTGCTATTCCGTTCAACGGCTTGCCATTCTGAACTGTGCAGACATCTCAAGACAGGGAAGCCACTGCAAGCTCAATCTGCTCTGACTCTTTCATGAGGGTACCGTTCCCTTCTCCGTTAATTAGCAAGGCAACGAAACTTCACCATGGCAGGCCGAGCGCCTTCTCGACGGTCACCAGCACACATCTGGTGCACGCCAGGAAAGAAGAGGGGCGGGGAGCTTCCAGCCACTTCCAGAAGCTCCATCCAATATGGAGCCCAGCAATGGGGAAGAGGGGAGGCATCTATCAGCGGGGAGAAGGCGCCGTTCGAGACATTTCCTGGACCCTTAACAGCACATTCCTGGCAGACCCAACAAGCTCCAAGTGGGGGACACATTTCTAAGCCAATCTAGCAAGTGGAACAGGCACCCATGCTCCTCCCTCCACTGCACAGAGGCCCCCCAGCTTCATAACCTAAGAAAATAAGAATAAATAAGGAATGCGGTCCCTCCCAGACAATAACCGGCAAGTTAGGCCAGTTGCTCAAGTCAAGAATTTGTCTCTCCCAAAGTCATTGTAAGAATTGCTAAACCAAGAGGAATCTTCTTGAGCCAAACAAATAGCTGCTTTGTTTTCCAGCCCACATCTGGCACAATCTTCCCCAGGACTTTCAGGGAGAGGCAAGCGGGCCACACCAAGCACTTTTGTGGTGTGTCTGACGAAAAGTCTGCCGGGCTGGGTTGAGGCATTTGTCATTACCGTAGCAAGGTCAGATTTGAGTGTTCCACCTTTTGTTTTCTGTAAGCAGGACTTTCAACGAGACTCGGGCAGGGGCTCTGGAGGGGTGCTCATGCCTGTGACCTGGTGCTCAGGTCATCCTCAGACGCTCCGCCTCTGACTTGGAGGCCTTCGGGCAGCTGAGCGCAGGAGCCTTGCCAAGCACACCCACGGGGGCTTTCTGTACAAGTGAGAAAGACTTCACACGTTTGGCAGCCTCCAGGGTGACGGGTGCTCTGTCCTTACTGAGTTTTCCAGCAGGAGAGGGGACATCTCTGAAGTATGTTGGTCTCAGCAAGTAGTCCAGGGGCTCTCTTGAGAAGTAGTGTGTTTGGCCACTGTCTCCCACATTCGTGTTAAAAGGGTCATTTTATGTATGACCCTTTCTGTGTTTGGCAAAAGGAAAACGCTCTAGCAGCCAGAAGAAAAGGTGAGTGGCTCAGGCTCCCACTTTCCTTTCCTAGCTCTCCTGGGAGGCAGAGAGAGGCAGACCTGAAGAGCAGACTACAGATCCATACCTGTGGGGATAGGTGAGAGGTGTGAGGGCATCTCCAAAGACTGGCCTTTCAGGCCGCGCGGCCCGGCATCCCGGGGCAGCTAGGCAGTCCATTCACTGTCTAGCTGCATTCTCACACATTTTTAAGGATTGTTCAATTTTTTTTGTCCTCCTGCATTTCGGAGCCATTTCTTGCTTTCTGTACCCACCTATCTGCCCCCCCCCCCCAAAAAAAAAAGAAAAGATGTACTTTTCCTAACTCAGCCGTGAAACCAGGTGCTTCTAAGGGACTGTGTGTGATTCTTTGTAGTGGAGCGTGATGCTTAGAAACCAAGTTCAGGTGCCAGTGTGTTTCCTGTTACCAGACTGTCATTGTTTCTGGGCTTTTTCAACTCTTGTGTGTGTGTGTGTGTGTGTGTGTGTGTGTGTGTGTGTGTGTGTGCTCATCTATCCCATGGAGCTGGCCTAGCCTAGCTGCCTTGAGAGGCATGCGTCATAGGTTTTTCAGGTCAGAGCCCACGGCTCCGGGGGCGCAGTGGACCTTCCAGTTCCTGAGGGACTGACGCACTCCCTCAGGCACTGAAGTGTTGAGGCCACTTTGTGCTTCTCTGTATGTTCCCTTAGTAGTCACGGCAACGTGGAAGCTGACAGGACAATTGGTCTTAGACACTAATCTTGTGGACCCTGTATGGCTTGCAAACATCACTGTATCCTGGCAACCACAACTGTATTGATCCTGACAGTTGCTATTATCTTCTGTTTCTGATAAAGGTATAAAAAGTCTGATTTCCCTCAATAAAATTTTCATGGCCTCAGTTTTGCTGTGGACCCTCCAAGTGGCCCGATTTAATTCCTTGCAGTCAGGTCAGGTGTCCTTGGCCCAGTAAGTGAGCTCCAGCACTTACATATTCACACACATATACAATGTCTACAACTATATTTCTGTCTATGTACATACTACAAATCCAGGAGCTAGTGCTAATGCATCTAAATTTCTTTTAATTTTTAAAAATTATTTCGAGAATTTCATGCATGGTGCAGTGCATCTAGTCTAAATTTTGAGATTTATATTGTGGTATGTGTTTCTCCTTTCTGTGCTGAGAAATCCCTTTCCAACCTGATCAGAGGCAGTTTTCTTCTCTTACAACATTACATATTTAATGAAACAAGTGTATGAATACATTTCATTTCAAAACAATAGATGGTTGCCCAAAATTACAGCACAAGGGGCCAAAGTTAGGGCAGTAATTTTGGAAACCACCCATGAAAAAGTGCACATTGGGTTGATAAAACAAGCCAATGAAAATCTCAGCGTATTGTTCCCTATTTCTACAAGGCCTTTTATCATCCTATTGCCTTTTCACGGCTACCTGGTAAACCCACGTGGTGAAAACCCTTCTTTAAAAAAAGGACTCTGAGCCCAGGCTGCACGCCTTGTCCAGGAATTCCCAGCTGCTGGTTTCAAAGTGAGGACGTGTGTGGGGTTCGGCACACTGCACTGCTCGCCCAGACGCCAGTCAGTTAATACACACAGCCCTTCTGCTCTCGGCCGGGGGCCACTCCCCCTCCCTTTCCTCCGCTTCCCTCTCAGTTACAAATGGAGCGTGTGAAGTGTGTAAGGCACACACAGCTTGGGCACAGGGAGAGTGAGACAGGCACTGCCGTTCTCCAAACCTGCTCTGGAGGCAGGCGGGTTCTGCGGCCCTTCTCCGAGCCATAGCAAAGCTGCTATTGGACTCGCCTCATTTTTCATACAGGGGAAGAGGAAAGTAGTCACGGAACACGGAGGAAAGATACCGAGAAAGTCTCAAAACCGGGATCTGAGCGAGACTCCTGACAGTGAAGAACTCTGGGCGATGTTATACTACACGCAAAAAGGAACTTGGAATCCAGAAGACCAGGGTGAAAGCTCAACATGTCACTCACACCTATCTTTTCTCTTCCTTTCTTTTTTAATTGAATTGTGAACTAGAGTAACTGCACACAACAGCTTTGTCTGGGAGAAAATGCTTTTATCAGCTCCTAAAAATCTCCATGTATCTTTTTGTCAAAACAAGAAAAAGATTTGAGAAGGATCACGCTGTGTGTTCCCTCTGTTTGTCACACAGTATCAAGTCAGACTTATTCCAAAAACTGATTTCCAATTTAATTTCTACAATAGATGGCTGAGTAAAAGAATATAACATGGGGCAGTTTAGATCCCAAAATTGAATTTGTATCAATAAGCAAGATTTATGCAATCATTTCTATCAAGTCTGTAACTAAAATTGTTTAGTTAATGTATCTTCAAATTTAGAAGGCTTTTGGGTGGGCATTGATAAAGAAGTCAGAATTGCAAGCCTGGGTATCTACAGGCAGGAGGAATCTCTCCTAGAAGAAAGTTGTTACCGGGGTCACGCACAGGCCTCTTCTCTAAGCGGAAGACCAGAATGGCTCACAGTTGCATTGTTGTACCACAGAACGGAGGGTGCACGACCCCGGAATGTGGTCCAGAGTTTGGCAGCATCATGGCAGGAGGCAAAGAGAGGAGGAAGGTCTCCCTGGGGAAAGACTTCCTCACACTCCATCCCCAGACCCACTTCTGCGTCCTCTGTGTAGCTCACACCCACTCACAGCAGCCCAGAAGAGACCCCGGGGTTCCTGGTACTGCCACAGGTAACTTGTTTCAAGGTCACCTTTGTGGTCTCAACTCTCTCCCTCCTTCCCCTAGCAGAGGCCCAGCCAGTGTCAGGGGCTGCTACTGTCTTTACCAGGATGCCAGGTGGTGACGTTACAGTCCACAATACAAACTAGAGAGAGTCAAAGGCAGGAGACTCTTGGTTGAATTTGGCTCAAGCAAAAATATTTTTCAAATATTTCAAGTTTTCAAAATTCTCCATGTTCAAGTAAACATCCAAGTTTTCTGGCTCTCATTGAGAAATATAAAGACGTGGAAACAGGGGACACGCGCCCATACACGCCGAGGAGGCAAGTGTTCTCCAAAATGGCACCCGAGGGGCTCCTCAGAGGGCAGGCCCCATCTTCTTCTTCATTTCTTTTACTTTAGGGCCAACTTATGTGACCAAATGTCTCCTTTGGGGATAGAACTCTAGCAATGAGGCAGAAACCAAATTTCTGGGCCATTTGGTTTGAGGGGTGGTAGTGAGGATAAACAAGAAGAAATAAAAAAAAAAAAAAAAAACTGTTCCCAGGACCAGCTTTGCCACAACCTGAGAGAACAGGCAGGTCTTCTCAGTGTCCCACCTGTTTCCTCCTCTGGTGCAGCCAGTAAACCAAGGAAGGACAAATCTGTGGCGGAAGGGTTCCGGGAGAGGGCGGGCCAAGAGGATGTTACTTTTCTTCATAAGGACACTTACGCACTCGGGGGGCAGAGGCAGGAGGATCTCTCAGAGTTCAAGGCCAGCTTGGTGTATATAGTGAGTTCCAGGCTAGCTTGTGATGCAAAATGGGATCCTGCCTCAAAAACCCAAAGCCCAACAACAAAAACAGCAGAAAAAGGCCAGGTGGCAGTGGTGCCTCTAATCTCAGCACTCGGGAGGCAGAGGCAGGCAGATCTCTGTGAGTTCGAGGACAGCCTGGTTTACAGAGCAAGATCCAGGACAGGCACTAAAACTATACAGAGAAACCCTGTCTCAGAAAAAAAACAAAACAAAGAACACCCCCCCACACACACCAAAACAAAAAAACAGAAAAGCACTGAAAAAAAACTAAACGCCCATTTCCCAGAGACCTCTTTGATCAGAGCATTCACTGGAACAGGACCCAGTAGCAACTAGACACACACACACAAGCCGAGGTGTTGTCCACTACATCAATCCCACCCCTAACTCGCCCTGTCCGGCCCTGTCTTCTACTCAGTTTCTCCCGTTGTCTAAAAAGTATCAGTAGAAGATTCTGATGTCTTCCAAGATGGAAGGGTTACATGCTAGAAGGAGCCTGAGTGACATGATATATGGTAGAGCACCTCTCCCCATACACTGGAGGGAGAAAGAAATGCTTGTCGTTTCAAGTTGCTGCCATGTAAGGGGCTCCTGAGGCAGCCGCTGTGCTTATCTTCTGTCTGGGCCACTGGATTTGATTCGTGAACAGATTATCAATTACCAAGGTACTTCCAGAAGTTTCTTTTCAAGTCAAATTTCTCAACAATTTCTAAGTCCCTTTCGCGCAATCACTGCGTCTTCACCAGTGAGCGTCATTTCTGCATTGGAAATTCAGGCCAAGTGCATTTACCCATTGTCTCAACTGCCAAGTCCAACTTGTATTTCTGCCTACATATGACATTGTTGAGCATGCTCTGTCTGGAAGCTTTTCCCGTACCCTGGCTCTTCATGCATGGTTCTGGAAACATGCTGTTTTCTATTCCAACACCACCACTCACTGAACCGCAGCTGGCGCATGGTGGGGTGGGGTGAACTGGCCCTACCGCCTGAGGGGGAACCCAGAGCAAGCAGGCCAGAGGGGGAGGAGGGAAAGCTAGTCCCAACAGAAACAGTGTCCTCCGGGAACTGCTTCATGGCCAGCCGTGTAACCTGGTTTGGGGCACTAAAGGTCATTTGTTCACACGCACTGCTATTTGGAAGGACCTTTCCCCATTACTTAACCATTCTCTAGATTTTTGCTTTGGGCACGGTCTCAGGGTTATGTTAGTAACACTGAGTCAGCCAGACCTGGCTGGCTCCTCTGTTCTCTTCAACACCAGGGATTCTCATTCACGGTCCTTGACTCCCCTTTCCTAAATATAACCGAACCAGGAATCAATCTGGCCTGCTTATTTCTCTTTAAGATGAATTTTCTGGGGTTATCAGCCCCAGGACATTAGACCCTTGAGACACTTTCAAAAAGAGAGCTCCCAGCTCCTCTGATAGAGCGGGCTGGTGGGACCGGGCTCAGTGGAGACTGGCTTAGACACCTGTGTTGCAGCTAAGGCTGATTTGAGCGTTTGCGCTACTGGCCTTAACAGCTCCAGGACATCGAGTACTACTCCTTAGGACAAAAGAATGCCAAGGAAGACAAAGGGAGACCCAGGCACAGTGGCTACACCATGACGAATTGGAGAAACCCTAGAGTAAGCTTAACTCTTGGTGGTGGGTTCCAGGGGCTGACTCTGGGGAACAACCCTGCGAGCTTCTTTCACTGCCCTTACGGAAGGGGGGATAGTGCCGTTCCCCGGGGTGTCTGGCCCCTCGGAGTCCCAGTTTGCTGTCTTTGCTATGAAGTACCTTAGGACGGAGACAGATATACCTGCACTGTGTTAAGTGAAGATTTTGCACCAGTCTTTTTTAAACTAATTTTTTTTTAGTTAGTATAAAAATAATGGGTCTCATTATGACATTTTCATACATATATGTCTGTACCTTGCTCATATTTATCTCCTCATTACCCCTTTTTCATTAATCTGTCCTCTTTTTTTCAAAAATCTCCCATTTGCTTTCATGCTGTCTGTCTGTCTGTCTATCTGATTAAATTCAACTTTTTCAGACACGGTTATGAAATCTGAGTGTCTTCTGTGCCTGGAATCAATACTATACACAAATGGGCCAATATATTCCCTTGAAATCTCTCCTCAGATACACTCTCAGTCCTTTTGGAGTGTGTAGAAGCAACACCTGCCTTCTCTCTTCCTGACTTGTAGGACCCTCAAACCACAGAGGCTTCTAAAAACTAACGAGATGACCCGTGGTTGCCACTTGAAACAGAGATTTGAACCACAGTCATCTCACAGATTTTAAATAAGGCCTGATGTATATAGTAAGCACCACGTGTGTGCTTAGTAGATTTTAGAAAGGTGAAATTTGGGTACTTCATTGATGTGTTTGTCCCATATTTATTTTTCCTACACTTCTCTCCCTAGTCTGGGTCCAAGCTAAAAAATGGCTCATAAATCAGACCCTGGTGTCTGTTCTTAAGCATGACAAAAAGGAAGGGGACTTGTCAACCTCACCTGGCTATACCTCTGCATTCCTGAGATGTACCACAGAGTGTGTCTATGTTCAAGAGTGACTTTTTTAGCAAAAAAAAAACTTTTTTTAAGTCTTGAGGAGCTCTTCTCTAGCTCCTCCTGATATGGGTGTGGGACTTGGAGAGAGGGTGACAGGTCCAGTTTGCATCTTTCCTCTCAGTGGGCGGGACTTGTCACCTTTCTCTTTCCACAAGGAAGAGTTTGAGGTCACATCATCAGACTTTGTAGTGAGCTTCTGGAGGTACTTTAGGAAGCCCAGGTCCCCAAGGGTCCAAGGGGGCACAGTTTGTGGTCTCAGGCTAGCTCTCGGCCTCTGCACTTTTTTCCTTCCAGTGACTTCCGCACAGACAAACTATACCAATTCCAGACGAGGGACAGCAATTGCAAGGTCGCAGCTAGCTCCACTTGAGAGCAGTGCCGGTCAAAGGTGAAAGAGCCTTCATCAGGTAAATGTGGTATATCTCCCGCTCAATCCTACCTCCCCATCTCCAAATCATAAGCAACCACCGACCAAATGCAACAGTCATTACCTCAGATCAGTAGCTGTTCAAAGAGAAAGTATTCCTATTGAAAAGCCCACGAAGAATATTAATCACTCAAGGGAGCACCCCATTTCTGGGCAATAAATATGTATGGTTTGGTTTTTTTCCCCTGACGGTAAGGAAATGGCCATTGCAGCCATTGTCTTTCGGCCTCTTAACAGCTTGCTGATCATTTTCCCTGAAGTACTATGTTTGACTGTGACTTTGGTCATCATTAAAGCATGTCATCACTAAATACGCTATGTAACACGAAAGCACCATTTACATGTAGTAATGCTTCGTATAAAATGGCACTTGTGCATTTGCTTTAGAAAGAATGCTATATCAAACACGAGGCATGTGTGATGGCATCAGCATCCTTCATCATACACTCAAGTACCCACATTCTTTTTCTTTTTGAAGATTTATTTTTATCATTTTCTATGTATGTGTGTGTGTGTGTGTGTGTGTGGGTATATGCACATGGGTGCAGGAGGGAATGTTGCATCTCTGGGAGCTGGAGTTATAGGCAGTTGTGAGCCACCCAGTGTGGGTGCTGGAAACTGAGTCCACCGGGAGAGCAGTCAGTGCTCTTAACCACTGAGTCATCTCTCTAGACTCCCTGCTCCAACATTCTTGGAGTTCCACTAGGAGACAGCCTACTCTCCTTTTTGGAGGTGAGGACACTGCCCAACAGGCAGTGACCTGCTGAAGGTCACACGGTTGACTCATCAATAGCAGAGTTAAAGTTCAGCCTCTGGTTTGTCAGGTCCTCATATCTCCCCCCAACTTGTTCCCTGGAAGGACACGAGAATCCTAGCCCCAGTCCTGTATTTGCACGACACTCTTGGTTTGACTCTTTGTGTACTCCATAGCCAGAACAACGGGTCTCTGTCTTGTTCCCAAACAATTATGGTAAACGACACTGTCAGGTCACAGAAAGGTGTCCTGTATGCAGTGCACCATGGTGGGTGAGAGCCGAGGAAGGAGCATAAAATTGCTCATTCTTTGGTGCTTTGAGGAATGGATGGTCATAGACTTGGACACGGATTAAACCATTTTCTAGAAGGTCCCAGAACCTGGCTTAGCGATGTCTCCTGACTTCAAATGAGTGTTCTAGAAGATGTAGTTTCAGCCATTTGCTTAAAGGATTTGTTTGGAACCCCTGTGTGTGAGGCAAGGAAGACTCAGGCACAGCTTCTCTGGAGCAGAAGAAGTCAAGGGCCCCAGACACTGGTAAGTCTGCAAGTCTGCAATGATGTGGGTCTTGGTCAAGAAAGAAGTGTAGCCTCACCAAGGGCATCATGGATGTCATTGTGAACTTATAGGAAAGGCCATATCATGGTTTATTGTGTTAGAACTTCTAAGTCAAACATCAGGAAATGTCTTAGAAATCTTCCAAAAGTTTCCAAATCAAAATAGTAAGTTCCTTTTCCAGCTAACCTGTGCCACCCTTGTGGTATTTTGACATTGCTCTCTTACATAGACCTTACAGAGGGACAGGAAACTTGGTCATGCTAAGGCAATAGTGAAGGATTTGTGGAGTAGTGGGCTCTCTACTATGTCTTCTAATGATCAGTAATAAATAGCTCTAAGCTTGGAACCAACTGGCAAACATTTAATGGTCATCATTATTGACATTTCCCACCAAACTTCCCAAGGGGACCGATTCCCTTTGCAAGACTGAATGTCTAGGGGTGGGGGTGGGGGTGGGGGGCAAGCATTGACTTTGTAGAGGCTCTTTATGCCATCTACACTGGACAGCCAGTTTTCCTTCTAATGGCTTGGCTATTGCCCACTTACTAGGCAGAACTACATACATTCCCAGAATGCCCTCCTCTTCTGAATTTCCTGTTGCTGCAGGCCACAGAGGGAAGTTCTTTCTTGAGGGTTAGAGAGGGAGGGGAGAGCGAGGAATTTTGTAGCGTGTACACATTGTTTCTTGGCAAGTGCTCTGTAACTGAGCCACAGACTCAACCCTCACACAGTGTCTCTAACCTGTTGGTCCACTGTCTTGGTGTGAAGCAACCACTTGACCTGGGACAACTCTCCCTTTCTGCCTAGCCGTCCCTTGTCTTCTGGAGGCCCCTTAGGTCAGTCTGTGTTCAGTTGCTGGCACGGAAAGAACCCTGGCTTCGACAGGATAGCCCCGTCACCAAAGCCAGAGAAAACGAACTGAAATGGTCAACCTGGCTATGGAGGTGGGGTAGGGTGCCTGCTTATTGCATGTGGAGCTCCATTCTGCTCACGCCCTACTTCCCTGACTACCAACGTGTGAGCTGTGGGCTCCAGCATTCACTGGAGAAACGGTTTTAGGGAGGCAGTTTGGTAAGATATCCCGAGTGCTTAAAAAATGTAAGTTTCTCCTAGTGTCTCTGCCTCTGTAACTGAATGAACCCTGGCTGATCTGCACCTTCTGGACCTGTGAGCCTTTGCCATGGCTGGATCCCACAGGCCTGCTTACATCTCCACCTGAAGCCTCTCCTAGCTGAGGATCCATCACTCAGGCACGTGCCGTGTAGTGAAGTTCCCTGCTATGGTAGAACCCATGCCTCCTGATCCTGTCTTAGCGGGAGAGGGCTAGTATGAGCTTGCTCTGTCATCTCCCCGTCTGGATAGCAAAGGCTGTTTCTTAGTAGGTGTGGCCTCTCACAGGAGATGAGAAGAAGGCCTGACCTCAGGGCCATTCTTGCATCCCCAGAAAAGCCTCACTGCATAACCTTGTCTTCTTGCAGCTGAGGTGTCAGAGCGTGAGAAAAAAGGGACATGAGGACAGTCCTCCACCGTTCGCCCGTCTTAAGAGCTCAGAACTGAAGATGGACACAGAGGTGAGCTTGTTCCTCAGCTAGTGGTTCCAATGATCACAAACATCCTTCTTACACTCTCCGTCTCCAAACTCAGACCGCCCAAGCCAGGGTCCTGGGAATCTGTCTGTAATTGAAATATGTTACACAGATACATTGAAAATTCCAATACTGCATCTAACTGTGAGTGGGCCTCTGATGGTAGTGGCTAGCCCATAACCACACAAGGCTTTGACTTGCTGAGCACTCCATGTGGCTAAGTTCACATTTCTGTGCACTGGAAGTCCAAGGGAGCAGAGATAGGATTGACATTCTATTGTGAAATTCGAGAAACGTCCACATCTACTATTCTCCTGCAATTGGGAGACCACCTCATCTGTAGGAGAATGTCCACTACAAAGATAATTGTCAAATGGCTTGAGTGTCAGGGCAGATTGGGGAGCGACTGTCTTTGCAGCTCACAGATGGGGGATATCGGAGCCAGACATGGATGCAGCTTCTGAGAAGGTTGAAGACAGAAAAATTGATGAAGATGAAGTAGGTGAAGATAATTTCCACAGAAGCCTGGCCACCTCTGGTCCCGTCCTCAGAAAGTTTTAAAAGAAGGAATTGGATGAAGTCTTTGCAAAGGAAATAGTTGAATCCACGAGCCTTTCTTCCATGGACGTGGCACCTTGGGACCCTTTCCTGGATATGTTTTAGACAAGCCAAAGCTGCCGCCCAGTACTAAGACATCTGAAGAGGAAAACCCACTAACATGCTGCCGCGGAGGGCTTTCAGAGGACCAGGAGAGGCAGACCTGCACAGAAGAGATGGAACTCAAGAAACTAGCTTTCAAACTACTAGTGGCAGACTTCAGACGGCTCCTGTGGCCACGTGGCCACCAGCACGTAATCTAGGGACCTGAGAGTTTTATGAAACGGGTGTAATGATCGCTCTGCCTAGGACTCGGGAAGGAACTCCATCTGGCTAGTGGATTTACTGAATTCAACTTGTTGCCAGGGAAGCTTGTTTCCACACGAGAGCCCTTTGCTAGGAGAGGGGTTACAGATTTGGTTAGTTCACAGCCTCTACGGTGGCAGGACGGGAGCTGAGGCAAGGATGGGCTTCAACCATGTGACTCTCTCAAAGGCATTAAAACTCACAGAGAATCTTCTTTGTAAGACACAAAGGGCCTTCGCTGAAAAAGAGAGTTGCTCCAGCTCATCAGCACTGACTGCTGGGCTACGTCTTAGGTCCTCTTCAGGTCCTCAGGGGCTCTGGGGGTGACATCCACAGAGCTGGTGAGAGAAGGCTTGGGGAAACCAGGAGGTTCAGCCTACTGTTTAATAAACTCAAGTCGGGGCCCTTGAGCTTTGCAATGTAGTTTAATGGCTGTAAATACAGCAGAATTGGGGGACCAGCTCTTTTGGTTAAAAACAAGGAGAAAAAGCGCACAAGCTTTGTTTGCTTTATCCGGCACTGGTTCCTTGCTTTTGTCTTTTGTGCAACAGATACACCTGCATCCTTGACATTTCCTCAATTAAATGTTGAGTGATCCAAGATTGAGAAAGTCTTTGAAGGACAGACAGGTTCTCAGAAGACCCAGGGAGCTGCTGTGATATTAGCGGGTAGTGTGAATCACTCCTGCAGGAAGTCAAAGCTGCACCTTCTTTAGCAGGCTGAGTTTTTCTTTTTCTTTTCGAGCATTAGTTTGGGAAGTGCCGCATAAATTCTTAACTGAGAATGCTTTGGCAAGACACATTGAGATGCAAAGAAACTGACTAGCAGCCTGGTGCTCAAAGCCTCAGAATTGGTGGTATTGTGTGCCGTCTCCTGCCAGCAAGTACTTGCCCCGGCTTCAAAGGCATGTGGGACCGAAGTTTTTAATTTCTCAGGAAGAGTTCTTTCCAATGCAAAGAACTTGGAGTGAAAAGAAAAATGGCGTCACTGCTGTGGGACAGGACAGCAAACCATCCCACCTTTTCCAAGTCTTCCCTTGAATAACAATTGGTCAGCAATACTGGAAAATATGTAAAATACAAAAGGGAACAAACAAACAAAAAAAAAACCCTTAGTTTTTGTTTTTTGTTTTTAATCAAGTAGAGATGAGTCTTCGAAGCTCTCCCCCGCCCTGCCGGCAAGCCCTTGCTGCTGCGGATGGCGCACAGGGCCCACATTGGCTGGGTTCTTCTCTTCACCCTCATGTTCCTGCTGTTTGTCTGCAGGGTGGGGACGTGGGGGAGTGGTATGGGAAGCCTGCTGTTTAAAAGCAGTATTTGATGTCCGTAAAGTAAAGCTATCTGGACTGCATGCCAGTGCTGAGCACTGGTACCAGCTTAACTGCCCAACCTCAGGTTGGAGGTGAAGGTAAGTTGTTTGAAATGCTAGGGTTTGGCCCCAACTACATGATTGTTTTGTCAAGTAGACATGTTTGTTAGATGAGCTCTGAGAGGTTCCCCTCCACCTTCTTTTGAAGTTTTAACAAATAGAGATGAGAAGTGTGCAGTGTTAGGAAAGATTCTGGAAGAGTTCATCAGTCTAATGTCAAAATGAAAATGTATTTCTAGGCTTCCTTGTCTGTGACTCCTAAACGATTCGGGAGATCGGAAGACCACTTGAAATCTCATCTTTCCTAACACACACTCTCACACACACAGTGGGAATAGGAATAACTGTTTCCTTGGACCAAGTTTAAGACTGGAATAGTCTAGATTTCAGACCAAGCTGCAGACCAGACTGAGCCCCTCAGAACAAATGTCCTTAACAGAATTTCAACTGTCACTTCTTCAAATGACACCGGTTTTCCTTTTCTGTTTTCTTTCTTCGTTAGCCTTCATTGGGCAGACATGTTTACATTTCTGTTTCCAACGTACTTTAACCATACATATTGCTACGTGGAGTGCCCACATTTGACTAGTTGATGAGATGCAGGGCGGGGGGGGGGGGGCTTGAACTTAGCAGTATGTCCTTCTGACAGGACCTATTAGCATCTGGGGACTTCCATACTTTCTGAACAAAGCTGGCCTACTCCATTCCAAGTCCCAGACCTAGAATATGTCAGGTCCCAGTTTGTGGCAACATAGGAGGTTAGTGATCTGAAATGCAACTCATAGCGTGGGTGGGGTATGATGGGACATGTCCTCACCATAGGCAACCATAGGGTGTTCATCCTTGGCATATGCTGCCCCAAAACTCAAACACAAATTTGATCAAGATTTCAGGAGTAAATTCCATCTTAATGGAAATACAGAAGGTAGCAGAAGAGAAAAGGATGATCAGGATATGAAAGTAGCAGACATTGCACCTGTTACCTGGCTTGTTTTTTTTGAGCGCGCGCGCGCGCACACACACACACACACACACACACACACACACACACACACACACACACACATGGAGCACTGGTGTGTATCTAAAAAGACCTAAGAGATACAACAAAAGCAAAGTGGTGTCACTACTTGAATCCAGTTGTGTGTGTGTGTGTGTGTGTGTGTGTGTGTGTGTGTGTGTGTGTGTGTGTTTTAAGTAATTGCAAAATTCTGGGGTCTACTAGGGAAATTGTAGCTTGGACTAATTAATAGATGCTATCTGAAGCAATCTCTAATTTTTCAAAGCCTAACAATGACATTGTCACAGTTTGGATACATTTTCACAATACTTGCAAAGCGCTCAAGGGTCATATAATGATGTCTGTCCTATACTTATAATTATTTGCCAATAATAAAACCCCAAATAAAAGATTGTATAACTGTATCAAGATATGGTACATATTTATGAAGCAGATATGGCAGACTCTCACTATTTAGTCACTTACTACAGGTGACAGGCATGCTTTATGTTCTAGATGCTTTACCATTTTTCCTTATGAAAGAAACTTACAAAAAGGGGAGGGGTGGGAGCTCCTGACTTTAGGGGAGAGGCCGATTTCTGTTCCTGAGAGCTGGCAGCCACTCATTCTCCCCAGGATCTGGGACCTCTGGTCCCAGAACTTCTGAGTCAGAAACAGGAGTGATGTCCCCTTCCCTCTGTGTCAGGATGTGCCACATTTCCCCCCGCTATTCTAAATAAGCCAAGACCCCGTCCATATCCTCAGACATCATCCCAGGACAGAAGAGGAATGCTAGCCTGCCCACTGAACCCCTCCTCCGTGACCACGTGACCTCCACATCAGTTTAGCGCTTAGGGCATCCCCTCTAAAGTGTACCTTCCATAGCACTGCGTCCCTGTGACTCCCCATTGCTCGGAGGATAAAGTCCAAGCCCCTAGCATAGTGTGTGATGCCCTGTGGATGGTGTGGTGTGTCACCCAGCCCTGCTTCAGCAGCTGGTGGTGTCTCCCAGCCTGGGCCATCTTTTCTCCCTGCTGTTCTTGGCCTCCTCTACCCGATGCTTTCTCATGAGCACAGGGATCCCCCTAGACTCAGGAAGTAAGCTTGGATGTACACTTTAAAACAGTACCTGGCACATTATAAGCACTCAGTAAATGTTAACTGCTAACTGGAATTGTTTCCCTTACCTCACACTTCAGTGAGGTCTTGGAATTCCACCCAACCTTCCCTGATGAGGTAAATGGCAATTCTTGCTTCCTCCTTCCCTCCCCCATTCTTCCTTCTTCTCTTTTCCTCCTCCTCATCTTTCTTTCCTTCCACATCTAGTTTAGTGCCAAATGTGTGCTATCATCTCCATTTTACAGATGTGAAACTGAGAGCGGTGTGTTCGTGTGCACGCAACGGACTCGGCTGCAGCCCCCAAAACACATCTCTGAAAGTCCACGCGCATGTGACGGCATCCTGTTATTATCCATAGCAGGTCCCGTCCTGACTGCTGGTGCTGCCAGGCAAGTATTTGTGAACTGAATGAATGAATGAATGAGTGTGAATACACAAACGTGGGGCAAATGAGCATGGGCATAATGAACTTGGGTTTGTGCAAAAAGACACCATCTTTTTAAAACATCTCTAGCAGAGGTATTTGGGTTGTAGGACATCACAGCCTTGCACCGAGTGGGTGAAGGGACCCTGAGGAAAGGTGCACCAGGGTCTTTAAGTCAGTCTTGTATTTTTCCAAGACTTCATGGACCGTGGACTCAGTTTATTTATTGGGGACTCATTTTGTCCCCCATAACTCCTCAGTGTTCAGGATTGTGTCTCTAAATTCTCTCAGGGCTTTAGCTCTCCTGAGCAAAGACTTGAAGGAAATTAGCTGCTTCCTGTACCGGCTCTCCTCTTTGTCTCCTCTGCCGGGACTGTCCAGTTTGAAGTGCATTCTTCTGGATGCTGCTTTTGGAAGAAAAGCCTGCCCATTCCCGTTTTGATGGTGGGCAGAAGGAAAACCCTACTTCCTCAGAGAAGCCCTCCTCCACTGTCCCATCTGAAGTCCCACCCGTACACATGGCTGTCATAGTCACCTACCCTGTGGCCACAAGAACACTTCCTTCCTTACAAAGCCTCTTCAGCTGTCTAAACGTGGCGGCGGTTCCATCAGGAGGCAAGCTCTTGAGGGGAAAGCCGGACGCATCCTGTCCCGGCCCAGCTGGGTCATGAAGTTCCTCAGTGGGTGCTTGTTGAATGAGTGAAATGGGAACGGCAAGAGACAGAGATAACCGTCACAACGTGGACGATGATGAAAACAGAGAAGCAACACCGTGAACCTCCAGGGTGCTGGGCTTCACTGCCAAAGCCGTTTCCATCTCTATCCCTCCGGTTTCGTTTCTTCTGACCTATCCTGTCCCTGGTCTGTAGAAGCTGGATCGTGCTTCCTTTTAGACCCTTTTCTTCCACGTACTTGTAAAATACTCATCGAGTTTGACTCACAAGCGGTATCCTGGGTCCCTGTGCAGTGACAGGAGGAGAGAAACATTGTCACGCCCTTTTCTAACGTCACGATGGTGATTCTGGCGGAGCCGGCAACGCCTAACACCCTTTTCTTCAGCCACAGAAAGGTTGTATTTATAAAGTGTTGGCCGTGGGAGAACAATCTGCTCCCCAAAGCCCAGCCTCAGGTCCCAAGGAGCCACAGTTGTCGATGATGCTGGTAAAGACTTGTAGTTAATTCGAGAAGACACAGTGCTCATGAGGCCGTAGTGGATTTTTTTATTTCTTGGCATGAGAAGTAGAATAATTTGTGTTGCAAATTTAAGCTCAGGTCAGTGGCTTCTGCTTTTCATGTTTTGTGATAAAATTTCACTTAAAAGTACTTATTTACTTTTTGAGTTAAAGGACGTGCCGTTTTAGGATGCATATGAACCTTTTCCCCCACCCACTTCTTCTAAGGAATCCATCACCAGTGTAAAATGATGCTCTTATCTGTGGTCCAGATCAAAGGATAACAGTTGCTGGCTTTGAAGATGATATTCATGCGTGCTGTTCAGAAATGCCCCACAGGATCAGCCCTGTAACTCACGAGCGGCTTCTTGGCAGTGTTGACGGCTACCACCATTTCCATCTCCCCCATCTGGACCCCCACAATCCACACTCGCTGCCGCTGCCCCCTCCGTCCCTTTACAAGCTTGTCTTCTGCCCACAGGCTCCTTTCTCTCAAACTCACCCTTCACTCGCCCGACCCTCCCCATCACTCTCCTCTCACGCTCCCCCCTCCCCCCACTCCTTCTAAATCATCTTTTTCTTTCTCGTCACTTCCCCGCCCTCCGAAACAACAGGCAAATGTCCCCTTGGATCAAGAACGGGTTTCCCAGAGTCCTCCTCGCCACCGCACTCACCCTTCCCACCGCTCCTTGCAAAAGGTGTGCAGGGTGCTCTCCTGGGGAGGAACCGAGTGGGCAGCAGTTTGTCTCGGCTGTCATTTGGCTCACACTGGTCATTTCTTCCCAGGCCCATCTCTTTCATCTTTGTTCTGGGGCACAGAGGGCCACACCACACAGTCATGCTCTTACCCTTTGAAAACGGCATTTCTTTCTTTCCACGCACAGGCTAAGAAAGAGAATTGTTCATTTCTTCTACTTGTTCTACCTACCTAGAGTTAAATACTTTGTGAGTTTCCCAAATATTTCTGGACTCTTGAGAGATAACTGTCTTTAATTCCACATAGGTCAGGATCAGAGGACTCTTAGAAATGGGTGCTTTCAGCACCCCCAAAGTCACATCGAGTGGAATGCTTGCCTGTAACATGCCCTGCGTTCTTCTCTCTCTCTCTTCTTTTAGGGGAAGTGAGCCCGGTTTCCACCTCACAGGACGGGAGTTGGTAAGTCTTACCTACTTGAAACTCCCCCCCCCCCCCGACTGATAGACACAATCCTTCTGAGGTCTGACTGGGGTTACTTTCTCAACCCTTCCATGGGGCCCTGTCCACTGTGACCCCATCCATGATAGGGCCAGCATGAGGTTCTGCCATGCCCTGGTCTTTTGAGGGAGGTGACATCTTTAGTAAGAAGACACCTGCGTGAGTCAGGAAAAGGAGTCCCAGCATCACCACCAACTCTCACCAGTAATCCTTCCCATTCACCCACCTTTGGGGAGGCTATCCACCACCCCCACGTTTCCCCCGAGTACTCTGGAGTAGGAACAGCAGGAAATATTAGAAGGATAGAGAGGGGAGGAACAGATAGAAAATACAGGATAGCCTTGAGAGGGCCTGGATCCTAATTCATGGGGCCTCGACCCTCTCTGCCCTAGGGTATTTAAAAGAATGCCAAGGGGGGGGGAGCAAAAGACCTCCCCCCAGCACAGCCAAGATAAAGATCCATCTCAGACACCTGCACTCAGGCCCGTGGTCCAATCATCCTCTCTATGCGGACCTGCTGGGTAAAGCTACTAGGAAACTTGAAAATGGTCTCCCACACCCACCCAGCACAGCTGGAATTCAAGCTGAATGGGAATTTCAGAGTCTTCTTTTCTTGGTCAGTGGCAGCTGGATTCATTCCAACACATTGGAGATCTCACACCGAAACCAGAACCTTTCAGTGTGAGAAATTAATGGCCCATAGGCTTCAGTAACAGGGGTGAGCAGATGGTTTTATCACTTGACACGTATGCATTTCAAAAGGGCTCATGCATAAAGGGAGTAACAACAATACAGACCCTGTGCATCGAACTTAGAGAAACAACCTGGTAGTGGTCCTTTTAGCTTCGGGTGTAGGTACCTTAAAGCCAGTCTAAAAGCACAAGTATTCGTCTCTGGGAAGAGTGCTACTAAAGTTATGATGTCCCAAAGGCACACTGGGCTGACCTTCCACACACCTGGGCGTCTCCTGCCTCCCCCTGCCTCGTGTCTGCCCATGTCAGAGTCTTGCAAGCCTTTCCCAAACCCTCCGCTGACTAACGGTATCCTCCCCGGGCTCCTCACTGACTAGGTTTCATTCCACGGTGGTCGGTGGTCGGGCCCTCACCATCCTTGTGACTCAAGACCCGGGGAGGTGGGGGGGGGTCCTCTCTGTGCCGCACTCACTTCTCGGGAGCTGTGCTTGTCTCCATCCGTCTTCTTAAAGACGAGGTAGGACTGACATTGAACAAACCGCTCACTAACCACGTACCACTTATTGGCTGTGACATGTGTACACTTTCCAAACCATTAGCATGACCAGAAGGAAGAACTAGTCTAGTCTCCCCAAATTTCTTTGTACCTCTCTGTGCAGTGTTACGCTTACAGTTCCTGAGGCCCCCATCTCCGGGTAACTCTCTGACCTGCTTCCTGTCACTACAGATTAACGTGCTATTAATTAAATTAACTAATTAATTAAAAATGTGTATGGTTTTATGAAACTGTGATTATGTCACCTACTCCTATTTGTTTGCTTTCACTTAGCACATGACTATTAACATGCTAGCCATTACAAGAGACTGAAACCCACTGTATTCAATACCCGTCTAGTGCGTCCATTGATCGTGGCCATCAGCCCTTCCGTACTTCTCTGCCCTCTTCCCCCGCCCCTTCCCAGACCCCTTTTCCTAGTCCTTGGGAAGCACCCTGATATTTCATCTCTTTATTTTTTGTTTTTGTATATGTGATAAAACACATGCTGCTTGTCTTCTTGTGCGTGGTTTCTTTTCCTTAACCTGATTATCTCCCAGTTCTGCTTCTCTCCCAACGCAGGGTGCATTCTTCATTTCCCTCTTCAGCTTAGCTGCCCCGAGGAAGCCTTTCTCAGTTTTCCATGCTAGGTCATGTGCATCTCACACTATGTCATAGCACTGTATCACCCGATCATTGCATCTCTCCCACGTTTGTCTACATAGTGAGGCCAAAGACTATGTTGACTCATATCTCGGTGTCGGGCATAAAGTATTTGTTGAATGGATAAACTGCCAGATGCTACAAAGGAGGAACATGCTGGCCTCTGTGGGTCATGGAAACCTTGAGAGGAACAGGGTGTGGAACTATGGGGAAAGGGAACTCTGGGAGGTTGGTTGGGTAGAGTTCCCACTCTCATGGGGGTGGACTGAAGTACAGTCAGACACAGCCTGTAGATCTGTGAGAATTCTAGAACATGGGGGACACATATCAAATCCCAGGCTCAGCGAGCAAGGGGAGGAAGTCGCTAGGAAGGTCAGGAAGCACAGCTTTTGGTCTGGGGTCTGTAGTGCCTGCAGTTTGTGTTGGGCGAAGGACAATATCGGAACCAAGGTCTTGGGAGACTACTGAAGGATTGCACGAAGGACAGTCTCCCCCGCCCCTTATGACTGAAGGACAGCCACCCAGCATACTCCAGTGGTCGATGTTGTGGGATGAAATTGACACAGGTCTAGAAACCAAAATGAAGTTAGCGCTGCATGTGCTCTGAGTCTGAAGAAGAGTGGTTATGGAAAGCTCTGGAAGGAGTTCGAAGGGCTTGGCTCTGTCCTGCTCAAGGGGTACGGAAGGAGGTCAACCCAGCTCCACGGTGAACACAGCACTGCTTAATCCTCAGGTCCCCATGGCTAGCTGCTGGACCTAGAACGTGTATATGTCTCCAGAGCGTTTTGGAGATACTAGGAGATCTTAGCATCTGTGGCTTGGGGGGTGCTCCTGTAAAGATGGAAACCTTCCAGGAGTCATGGGGCTGGGATGCATCCAGGAAGCCTGGAGTTGCCATCACGTACTCTCTGCAATTCCGTCCCTTTTGGTGGGAGTCCCCATCCCTAGTTAATTCAGGTGCGTAGTAGAAGATAAATAAAACCTCTTACTGAGTAGTTCAAGAGGCTGTGCCCAGCCACCTTGATCTCTACCAAGACTCATGCAGCCCTAGAAGAGAGGAGAAGTGCAGACCGGTGCCACCCAGAGCTCATGACGCCAGGCTGGTGCCACCCAGGGCTTATGACCCCAGACTGGTGCCACCCAGTGATCATGATGCCAAGACCAGTGCCACCCAGAGCTCATGACGCCAAACTGGTGCTATCCAGAGCTCATGATGCCAGGCCAGTGTCACCCAGAGCTCATGGACACCAGCGGCCAGCTGGGGGGTTCCTCTGGGAATGGAAATCAGTTTTCCATTTCTTCAGATCCTCCAGTCATTTCCTAGACCTTTATATTTCTTGGTTCTTTTCCAGCCTCCGGCTGCTCATCGCTTCTGACCATTGTAGGCTCTCTGTGTTCTGCACAATGCCTATCCTTCCGAGCACACCGCTCTCAGCCCTGTCCATCTTTCGCTATAGGCTTGGCTGCTGGCAGGTCTCACGCATAGCATGACTTCAGCTACCATCTGTATGTTGATGGCTCCCAAATGTATGTATACATATTATTTCTGCTCTGGATTCCTAGCTAGCAGAACTATCCAAGTGCCCCCAGGTGCCTCATAGTCAGCACACACCCCATTTCCTATCTGCAGCAGCCATGCCTTTCTTCGATGGCATCCTGTGAGTGTGCTGGTGTTATGGGTTGGTGGCCAGTAGGCTCTTCTGAAATTTTCTCTCTCTTTAGTCAAGTATCAAATGGCAAGTGCTCTTGCTTTGGGCTTCTACATCTCTCTTCTTTCTCCTCGGGTATTCTCTTGTCCTAGACAGTTAAGAAGGTTTGTGGCTTCTGGGATTCAAAAGCCACCATCTATGACCTACTTTTGAGTCAAAGGTCAACGCTCTGCTTCCCCAGCACACTCTGGCCAGACCCAGCCGCCTGCGTGCGTGCAGAGTCTCAAGTCTGTACCACGTGTTGCTGCCCCAGGTCTTCCCCTTCCCAGGCCCCTCCCTCTATCGTTTCCTTCACCACGAACTGCAAATCTACCAAGTCAGTGTGAAATAAAATGTGGACAAATGTTTCCAAACACTGAACTTGACTTCCTTCCCCATTCTGGAGTACTGAAATCTCGTCTGGTTTCTTGTTTTGTTTTGTTTTTCTTTAGTTTTTTTTTTTTTTTTTTTCCCCAGTCATACTGAACACTTTTTCCAATCACTGTCAAATTCAAAATGCATCACCGACTCTTGGGTTTTCTTCTTCTCCTTCCTGCTTTTCCTCTGGCCATCAGTGGGCCTCCTTTAGTGGCCCAGTCCTGCCCAGGCTTATGAGCAGGACTCGGTCCTTTCAGAACTTGCTGTAAAGCAGTGTGGTAGACTGGACATAGTGATGCAAAACTACAACTCATCAAGATACGGGTCCCTTGTCCCCTGACCAGAGTCCCAGAGTCTCCACCACTGTCCCCTGCAACTTCTCCCTTACATCACTCTTCCTTTCGGAACTCTACATCTCTCCTTGGGGATTTCTGAACATTCATCTACTCCCACCGCCACCCAGACCCCATGTGACTGCAGGGGGCAGGGCCCAGTGCTGAGGGTCCTCTTCAGCTTCCCCCCTCCCTGCTCTATCATAGGCGGGCAGCCACGCACCCAGCGTGGAAACATACGCCCTTAGAAACGTTAACTCTCTGCTCCAGCGTTTCGCTACCCTTCCTACGGAAGAGCTCTCGTCAGCAGTGGCTCCCACCCTACTCCCCCCCACCCCCCCGGTCATGGTCCGTGGTTCGCACAATGTAAGGTGCACATGAGACACACGTGTGTCTCGGGGGTCACAGATCCCAGTCGTCGTTTTCAAATGTACAGCTCGCTTTATCCTGCAAACTTCTCCATTTGAGAGGGTGACGGGAAATAACGGGCAGATCAGGAATTCTTCCTCCTCCTCGGGAGCTTGGCCCAGGGGCTCCACACACCGATTTGCTGCAGCAGCTACGTGTCCAGTCCACCGTGGTGTCCACTGCTGCATCGGCCCACAGGTGGAGGTACCGGGGTACCTCAGGCATATGTCTCTGGGTCCCCCCGCCCCCCCCCCCCCTGCACAGCGACCTTTCATTCCATTGACAGTGTCTAAGGCACACGGCACAAGAACCAGTTTTGAGCTAATCTGAGCCGTGTGGAAGTTTCTGAGGGTTGTCTAAGGACATTTCTTTATGGATACCCCCGTTACTCATCTATCTAGCTTTCTTTTCCCTGGAGTCTTCTACTTCCCTAGGGATTTTCCTGGGAAGTAAAACCTCCTTCTGGTCCCTCACCAGCCTCCCTGGGCTTGACCTGGAACATGGCATAGGCAGATCATCCCTCACGGTCTCCTCCCACCCCAGCGGGAGAAGTGTTTTGTTATCACGGGATGGGACACCTGCCTCTAGCTCATCAGGTTTACTCCCGAATCTTCCAAACAAAGGTTGCCGTAAGTCCTAGAAAGTCTTTAGGCTTTTGAAACTCAAGAGATACAGCATCTTTCTCATGTTTTCCCTTTGCCTTTGCTGGCCATCTATCTTATCGACCGCCATCGCGCTTCTCTCTCCCCTTCGCTGGCCACATTTTATCAACTCTCTTTGCCCAGTGCTGCGGGGAAGGCTGAAATGCCGGGAAATCAGGGCCAGCTAGTGACAGCCTCGCACGCCGGCCCTTCGCCGGGTCTGCATTTGCACGCTAACTTGCTAAGTGAAGAGGCCGCCCAGTGACACCAGTACACTGACCGGCCATAGCTCAGTGGCAAGGCTGGGCCGGAACCGCCCGACCCCAGGCCGAGGAGTACATGTCGGGACCCAGCGTGGCATTTGATCCTTAGAAGTCCTCTAAATGAGATGACCTCTGAGGTATCATCCTCTGAGTGAGAGAGACATAGCGGTGAGTGACCTGGGAGCAGCGGCTCTGGAATCTTCGTACCCCAAAGAGATAGTTATAATGGGTCTTGGCCTGTGGAGGCAGGTCCCTGTCTGTCTTAAGACGTCTCTACAATTTCTCATGGATTTAAAACCACGGTGATAAGGCTCAGGAGAAATAAGGCACAGATCGAAGAGGAGAAAGCAGGCCTTCTCCCCAGAGCCAGGCTGGGATGTCTGCAGAGGACGGCCACTTTTCCTCAGAGCATCCCCCCGCTCCCAGACCGCCTCCCTTCCTCTCCTCTCGGGCCCAGCTCCCCCTGCTGCTGGCCAGCATTCACTGAGTGCGCACTCTGTGCCAGGCCCTGCCCCAGGCCCTGCCCCAGGCCCTGCCCCAGGCGCCTCAGACGAGTTCACCCAGCTAATCTTCACAACAACTCGATAAGGTAGGTCTGGGTCTAACCTTCCTCACTGTCAGTCTTGGCCTTCCTCAGATGTGTGAATGGCCCAGGATGCTTGCTATGGAGGCAGGGCTGGCTGGGACATAGCCCCGGGTAGAACGAGCCTGTGGCTCCTGGTGTGATTATCTCCATGGCACCTGCAGCAACTTTTCCTGGGGACACTGAGGTCAGAGTCTCCCCCTCAGTTCATCCCTGAGACTGGGACTTGAGGAGACTGAGCTTCAAACGTTTAGACAACAGTGAATTCATATTGCTTTTCTCTTCCTGACGTTGACCGTGCTCTTCCACGTCCCACTGAATGCCAGCCCCCAAGCACCGACTCCCATCTTGGAAGCTTCATTGTGTTCGAGTGATCTCAGGCCATTTTGTAACTTAATTCTACAATATAATCGTGTTTGTACTCCCACAGTGTTGACAGATGACAACCAAAGCTACAGGCTGATTGGGTCCAGGCCTACCAATAAATAACATCTGCTTCTCTGAAGGTTAAAGAAGAACTCTTGGCAAGCAGCGCAGACAGACAAGAGAACAGCTACACCCTCCAGTGACAGGTAGAAGCAGGCCTCATTTTCAGGACCTCAGTGGAAGCTCCTGACAGCAGACTCACACCCCCCGAATACTATTCCCCTCAAGCCTGGACCTAAGAGACTGGAGGCTGGGTGATGCTGAGGTGCTGGGGGACTCTCCCTGACCTACAAGCATGCCATTACAGTAAATTCTAGTAGATGCAACACAAGGGACTAGCAGGACGCACACTGCATGAAAATTCCAGTAACTGCCCCCCTTGGCTCTCCCCAGGCCTCTCGCCCTCCTTCAACTAGGATCTGACCCCCAGGGTTCCTTTGGAAGCACATTATGGGAACAATACTGCAGATTAAGAAAAAAAAAAAAAACAAAGCAAAAAACATTTAATGAACACTTTAGGAAAATGTATGTTCTTTCATGGGCCAACTACTCCTGGCCCTCCCCCTTCTGCCTCTGTCTCCATGTCTGAGTACCACTCCTGATTTTTCCAGATGCCTGGAGGATTTCCTGATAGCATCAGGGATATGCGCATATGGGAGATTGTGGGGTAACAGTTTCCATAGTGCCCGTGGACTTGGCTAAGGACAGGGTCATCCATGCCACTCACACTCCTTGTGTCCAGGACCCCACCCCCACCCTATGGATGACCAGCTCCCTCTCTTGCCTGTAGGGGCAGAACGATTCAGGCTCTGTAAGCCCGTGTGCAAACAGGATCAAATTTTCAGAACGAGAGAAACTGAACCATACGTATCAGCTGTGTTAATCTCCAAGGTCCTCAGACTCATTGTCTGTCTGAGTTACTGCTTCTGACTGACAGATGGACATCCATACAGGGACTTCAGAGTATTGGCAGGTATATCTCATGTAGAGACAGAAGGCCGCCCAGGGAAGAGGGAGTCACCTCTATATTCATATACGGATGCACCCTTCAGCCACAGTAAAAGCCACCCAAAGCCTTTGTTACTCTTCCAGCTAAAATATATTTTCGACAGCGAACCTAACACGCGTTTTCACCCTATCCAAGCCTGTAGAAAGAGTTAGGTGAACCTACACTTCGCGTGTTTTTATAGTCATGGTTGTCCAGCGGTGCTAGCCAGTGCGTTCTTTAAAGCAGGCCTTCAAGCCTGCCTTACAGTTACAGTCTCATGAGATGACCTTTCTCTGGATTCATCTCCAGGGAGTTAAGGGTGCCTGTAGGCATCCCAGCCAGCATCGAGCTGGCCTGGGAGGGCCCTGAGAGCACTGCTTCCTAGGGCAGGCTTAGGTCCTGCAAGGCCCTAAGGTCTCAGACCTCAAGTCCCGCCTCTCAAGGCTTCAGGACCCAGGGCAGCTGCCTTGGCCTGCTGACACATTTTTTTCCATGGGCGGCTGGGCCCAGCCCGGTCTCCCTCACAGGACTGTTGTAGAGTGTCAGTTGATAACGGGAAAATGACATTCAGTGGCCTTTGTTTCCATTTCTACTGCTCTAAGTCCTAAGGGGCAAGGGAGGAGGAAGGGCCTTTCTTTGACACCCTTGTGCTGTCTCTTTTTCAAACCATTGTTAACATTGTAAAGTAAACTGGAGTATGGAGAAAACAGAGTGTAGGAATCCATGGAGCAGAATGCGTTTTTTCTTCTTTTTGTTTTGGTGTGTGTGTGTGTTGCGCGCTGTGTGTGACACTGACATTTGTGTGGTGACTGCTGAGGTGGAGGAAGGGACATTAGTCAGACCCAAGGAAGGAGCTGCCTGTGGCTTCCACCCCTTCCCTGCCTGACCAGAGGCCCTGGGAGAAGAACAGGGCTCGTCTCTCATCCACACAGCTTGTAAATGAGCTGACATGGCTCCTTTAAAGGATTCCACCTGGCAGTGTGCCACTTGCCGGTAGCACGACAAACCTAGACCCTCCCTGGGGGGTTGCAAAGACGCCCTCCCCACTGCCCACCTGCTTCCCCATCCCCGACCCCACCCCCCACCGAGGATACAGGAGTCTCCGCCAGCCTGCTTCCCAGGACAGAGAGAGGGCTGGCCATGCTGAGACTTCCTTCCCAATCATGTACTTCTCCGTCGTCCATTTTTTATTTTTAGTCCATTTGATTCTTTTCCTCCTCATGTCTCTGAGCACTTTCCCATAAGCCTTTGCGCTACCCCTGCCAAGCCATGCTACTAACCCATCTCTATGTAGATTGCATATGTTTTTACATCACGTTCAGAAAGGACTCGTCCCTTCCTGGATGAATGCTTCAGTTTGGTTTGGTTTCATTTCGAACTTCTCAAATCATTACAAAAAGGCTGGTTGGATTCTTTAGGATCAATTTATCTTGAAAAAAATCCTCATTTGTGAATTGGATATTGATGTAACGCAGGGGAGGGAAGGAGGCAAAGGCCTGTCTGTCCCTGCCATCTGGAGTAAGGTTTTCCAGGCGGAGAAGGGGCATTGGGACATCTCCTGGGGTCACCCCAAGCCCCGGCCTAGTGTCTGGTCCCTTTGTCACTTCTCATCAATAGACTGAAATCAGCTCTAGGAGAGCTTGAGTAGTTTGCAACTAGGAATGCTGGGTAAGTTCTGTTTGGATCATAACTTCACTATACCAACTTGATTTGGGGAATTCTATAAGCAGTGATCTTTAGAACTTCATGTCACAAGTCCCTCACTCTCTTGTCCCATCTGCATAGAACGCTCTCCCGACTGTGTGTCAAGCAACCTGGGAAGCATCAAACGTCAAGAGTCAACCTCGTTACCCCAAATTTTGCAGTGGTTGGGTAGATGTGACACATAAAAGTGAAACCACGAGAAGGTTGGATCTAAAAATGAAGATGAACATCGGTGGAGAGAGCAGGAGCCTTCGGAGGAAGACCAGTGTAGGAAACACCAGGAAGGGTTCCCAGTTTAAAGAACCAAATAAAAAGCTTGAGAACAGCCTGCCTTTTCCAGGACCCAGTGAACATCTAAACAGCCTGCTAGGCCCTGGCACACCTGCTAATCAGCCAGAGAAATCCATGTATGTGAGGGTGTTTTCAAGGAGCCAAGCCTTGGGGATGTAGTAGACTCCTGGTGGACTGAATGTGAGTTACATAAGATTCTTTTGGTATTAAAACAACTGACAATTGAACCCAGGTCATTAACCAGGTATTCTGAAATAGTTAAGTCAATGAGAACTTTGGCTTCTAACTACATGGGAAGGCCAGGGTTTTAATAGTAGGAATGAAAGCCACAGGGGAGGGATGGTACATCAGAATGCGAAATTATCTTCCTAAGCAACTACAGAAGCACAGTGATGCTTTTCCCAACGCCCACGGAAACCGTCACATTTATCGCAAACCAGTAAGGGGACCTGTAGTATTTTCCCCACATTATCTTCTTAGAAATTTAGAGAATGCAAACGACTAAGTGATCTCTTTGGTGAGTTGTGCATCTTGTCAATGTGATCCCATGTTTAGTCAAGATCAAGCCAAGTCCAACAGACAGATGAAGAGAACATACTCATATCATCAAGTAGCCAGAGCTATCTCCCGGTGAGAGCTGGCCTTTAATTTGAAATCAGTTTGTTTTTCTTTCATGATGCCCTCCCCCCCCCCACTCAGATTTGGTGAGAACAGGGGAGGCGGAAATCAAGACACACACCCCAATAGTTTATGCTGTGGTGGGGAATGGTTAAATCTCACTCAGATCCACTCATGCAGACACACACATGCTTGTAACTCAAGTCAAAAGGAGGCTGTGGGAACGGAGGAGGAGGGGACAGAACACTGAAGACACAGAGACAAGAGAGCATACAGGCTGACTGAGTGTTCTCTAGTACGAAGTAGTAGAAGAGATCACTGAAGATGTTGGGAGGGAGTGATAGGTGTGGGAAAGTTAACTAAGTCAGAGAGGTACTTATCTAGGACTAGATCCTGCAGGGACTTGTAAGCCAAAATGAGGAATTTGGACTTCATCCTAGGAGCAATGGAGGACCTCTGATTGCTTGTAAGCTGGGGAGAGACATGGTCAGGTTTTCTCTGTGGAGGACAGAGGAGCTGGGAGAGAATTTGGACAGCCAAGGGGAGGGATGAAACATCTACTATTCTTCAGTGTCTCGAAAACCTATTACCAACAAGGTCAAAATGAGGAAATGATCAGTTGAAACCCCTCTAGACGGGGCTCCGTCTGGGATGTTTCCAGTAGCCGTCTGAACAAAGTGTTGTAGGATGAAGTTCTCATAGACATGCCCCCCTCTCCTAACGTCTGCGAGGCAATAGGCTTTAATTAGGCTAAAGAAAGCAAGAGATGGTACTTATCGATAATCACACTAAATAAATACTAGCCCCAACCCCTAGGAACCGTCCACCAGCCCCTGGTGTTCATGAGGGGTTGAATTTGAGAGTCATTTTGGCTTTGGAAAAATTTGCCTTTCTCAACAGAATTAACTTAGACAAAGTAGGATGGTTGGTACTTCCTTGTCCAATCTTGATTAGCAACAGAGAGTGTCCAGAAAGATCACCCCGGTACAATGTTAATGTTTTTCTTAGGATTTTATAGTTCAGGGTTGATGGCTTTCCTCTGATGGGAAGAGGACAGCCTTTGTTTGAAGGGTATCCCCCACCCACCCCAGCCCCGTAATTTCACAGCACATTGGCAGTCTACACTGTGTGTCTGTATTCTGAGGTACTATGCTCCTTGTGATATATAAATTTTATTAGTTTCCTGGGAAAAGCTGGCAAGAGCGACCTAAAATGCCACCCACAGCTCCCTCTATTCTTTCAAGAGCATTCTCAATTATCCAGAATAAATTCTGCTCAACCTTTGTTCCTTGGGAAATCACTAGAGAATCAGAATTTTTTCTCAGAACACAGATAAGCCAAGAATTTTGTTATATAATTTGGCACCTAAGAGATATCCAGGAGAATACATTTTGCATTGAAATATCTATTCCGTTAATATATGGGAAAAAACAAAAAACAAAAAGCTGAACAAATTATGCTTTGAACTTTGAAAAACACAGTTTGTCTGAAGAGGTGCGGTACAGATTATAGCTCTTGACCTCTCTGTGGATATAGCCCAGGCCATTTTTTATCTTCTGCCCAGAGGAAGAGTTTCACCTGTCTCCAGCTTAGGACGTGGCCATGCAGTAACACAATTGATACTGGTCAGACAGTCTGCGTGCAAAAGGCGGATGAGGACACACCAAGAGAGACATGTGTCAGGGTTCGAAAGAAAAGTGAAGGCTGACACATCTTCAGATGGTCTGGTTCACGTGTTATCTATTCCTACATTTTATTCAATATGCACCTTATGGCTTCCTTTGTGTGCGCTGTCCGGCGACGTGTGTGGGATACGAAATACAAGGACAATCCCTATCACTTTCAAATGTTACGAGAGTTGGTAAGATGAAGGGTAAGACATAGAGACCTTATGAAGAATGGAGTCTCTTTGGCGGGGTGGGCCAAGTTAGGTGTGAAGGAAGACCAGCAGGTAGGACCACAAAGTAGTGCTGAGGTAGGGACTTGCCTCAGAGGCAAAGGGGTATTAACCAGAGAGACCAGAAACTATAGCATAGTCCAGAGCACAGAGGTGTGGCAATGTTTAGTCTGAGGAGCCTTGCATGATTAGAGGAATGGAGAAGAAGAGATAGGCTGTCACATTCGAGGGAAAGCTTGGGCCAGACTGTGAAGAATCAAAAATTTCATGCCAAGGAGTTTTCATTTCTCTTCACCAACAGTAGGATCATCATACCAGGTTCTGAACTGAGAGAGTGTTATACGCCTCACGAGATGCATATTTTATAATAAAAAATATGTAAAAGAACCGGGAGACAAGATGAGGTCACTCTGGTACCAGACTTCAGCGTCGTGCTTTGCAGCTGATGCCCTGCTGAGCTCAGCCTGCCAGGGGAATATGATGATAAAGGAAGTGTGTGTGGAGAAATGACCTCCGCTAGGCCTTCTTTTATTGGGTGGTGTGTCTTGAACATGGTGGAAACGAATGGCTTACAGAGCTTCCAAAGTCAGGGGACACCAGAAGACATCGTTGTCATTGTTAAGACATGCTTCTCATGTTCACACAGGAGAACTCAAAAACAGCACAGAGCCCCTCCCCTCCACTGGAGGCCACGCTTAGCACCTTATTTTTCTACCTCTAAAGGTAGAAAGATCCACAGAGACCCCAAGAATTACCCTCTATATAGGTGTCCCCAGCCTCCCAAATCCGGATAAAGGACCAAGGTCAGAGAGTCAATGGCCTGGCCAAACTCATCCAACAGATGACATGAAAATAATGCTCCGACCCTCAGTGTCACAGGCCCTTCACCAGAAGAGCAAACCCCACGGCAGGAACTTTATAGGAACCCAGAGTTTCCAGACTTCATACCAGTCACTACATAATGTGTCAACATTTTTTATTTCTCACTTCAACCAGCTCAGGAGTTCAACATCCCAACCACACTTTCTAGAACTTCCATACTATGAACTAACACCTTTTGCAATCATGGACAAACCCGGGACACAAATGGCTAACTGGGGTGCCCATGTAACACATCAAAGCAGGCCTGGCCTCCAGGCTCTCCCAGCATCTTTCAGTCCCTACCCGCTACAGGGTATGGCTGGCATACCTACCCTGCCCCTTACCCTAAACTCCTAAACTTTATCTTCTGTCCCTAGTCTATCTGTTCCAACCATCAACTAAAGACTGCAAAGGACTCCAAACAGCACTAGGTGCTTCTGAAAGAATTCCAACCAGCAGGAGCTGAAGCATCTTAGTGGGCTCCAAAACAGCTAGCCCCGGGTGGGTGGTGCAGCCTCACAGACTGCTCCAATACAGCCTGAATTTCCCTGGCCCCAGATGGTCCCTGGAGAGCCTGGACAGTGAGTGAAACAGCCCGCCCTTCCCGGCCTTGGCCAGTGGGGTGGTCTTCCAGATTTGAACGAGACAAGGGTTAAGGACAGCCGTGCCTGAGTTCAGTCCCAACGACAGACTCAGTATCAGGGTGCTGTGGGGCATGTTAAGAACCAAGGAAGCAAAACGATGAGATGTGGCCTGGGAAATCTTAGGCCTGGCTGCTGTCAGTGCCTCGAGTGATCTCCTCTGCAGGAATCACGGGCACTCCAGTGGCAAAAGAAATCAATCCAAGTGTGTTTGCCACCGACTGCTTTGGCCAGGACGTGTGAGGTGGGTGTAAAGGAGCAGAGCACAGAAAAGGTGCATTGGCCAAAGGACACGCAGACAGGCTGGGGCCAGGCAGCTGGCGGGCGACCCGCAGGGGCTCCTGCACACTTCAGCATAGCAGAGGTGAGAAAAGAGTTCTGAAATATAAACTAACCCCAAAGACATTCCCCTTAGAGTCGGCCCTGCCAGAGCAACCTGCATAAACCCGGAGGCTGCGGCCAGGCTCTGACGGTTAACAGCCCGCGGAGCAGTGAATTCTGAAGGCAGTTGCCTTTGCGATAGTAGAAATTAAAGATTAGAGAGCTGGTCAAATACGACACATCTCGATCGTATCATTTTCTTTTCCAAACACACTGACAGGAACGGGGTCGTCTAGTGAGGAGGAAAGGGAGGGGCCCTCCTGCTGCCCACCTGCCCCTGGATGGGGGCCGTACCCTCCCCTTAATACTTGCTGGGTCTGAGCGATTGCAGACCCTCACCCTTTCCTCATCCCTTTCTCAGAAAAGGCCCAGAGCCAGAAGAGGAGTCCCAGTGAAGGGCAGATCTATGAGAGAAGAGGTCTAGGAGACAAGAGAGGAGCCATCCTGGGCCAGGATGGTTCCTTTATCCACCCTGGCTATGGCACCATCAATCCCTCAGAAGAATTCCAGATTCATACCAGCCAGCCCCCTGTACACAATGTCCAGCATCCCTATTCATTTACCAGCCAGTGTAAACAGTCTGCTTCCAGGGACACCCACATGGTAGTGGTGGTGGTGGTAGTGGTGGTGGTGGTGGTGGTGGTGGTGGGGGATTATAAAAGCAATGAACGCCACAGCCTCAAGACACCCCCTACACACATCCAAACCCCACGCTGCATCACCCACACCCTGCTTCCCCCTCCTCTAGACTGGACCACGACTCCATATGTGGAGCTATGTGGCACCGTTTGCACCACTATATACCCCAACCCTCTCCTTTCTGAACACATTCCTCCTCTGGGCTGAGAGAGGCAGCCAGAACAGCTGCAGTAGCCATGTTCAGCCCAGCTTCCCTCTGAACCCCACAGTCCCGCTGCTTGGCGGACAGGCATTGACGCTCCATCACATTTAACTGGCTAAATTTCTTTATTGGCAGGAATTTTCTCTAAGGACTCCTCCTCATCCTCCTACTTCTGTCTGTTTTCCTTCAGGATCACATGGTATAGCCGAAATGTCTGGACATACTTTGGTTTCAAAGGACACTCATGGGTGGGTCCTGCTTCTTCAGGTTTCAAAAGAGATCTGACTGGATAGGCTGTTAGTGGCAGTTAAGAACATTCCCAGTATTCTGTGGCAGTTAAGGGGCAGATCTGCCTGAAGCAATTGAAGCTGTCCTCAGGGTCAGAGGTCACAGGTCTTAAAGTTTCTTGGTTCTTACCTAGAAAAAAAGGGGTAGGAGACCTATTTTCAGTGGGCAAGCAAATCATGTATAGCTTTCATTTAGAAGCATGTGCTCATTTTAAATGTCATTTTTGTCTTCTCCTGTAAAGTCCTGATAAGTAATTTTCAGTATTCCTCAATGCCCACACTTTATTATACTTAAGATTCAGGGTTCTTGGACTTTACTGACCCAGGTGACTCTCAGACTCTAAAAATCCATATCAGCATGGGATGGATGGTGGTACTGGGCAGATAGGCTGTGAGCAGATGGGACAAGACCCATCAACAAGGCAAGAAGAATTCAAGTTTTCCTCATTGTATAACGTCTTCACTTTCACTTTTTTTTTTTTTTAAAGATACGGTACTGAAGAATACACAAAGTTATCTGTACAATTTAAGGAGTGATTGTTGAGCAGATAGCCATGGCAGCCTGCGTATGTTCTACCAAGGAAGAATCTTGCTTTGAGGAGTGGAAGCTTGTAGGGCAGAGTGGGAAGAGTCCCTAAAATCAAGTGTGCGGTGGCATGAGCTTGGGGCAAGTAGGAGGGAGGTGGATCGTACATGTGACTATTCTGGGTTCAGGTCATCTGAGACTGAGACAAACATACACCAACCAAGCAGGCGATGAGGCCATGCTCTGGGAACAGCCCTCTGCCCCCGTCCCTCGTTCCTCAGCCCTGTACATGGATACTGCGTGTCATCCCGGGGACCTGCAATCTCTCCATCTGTCTCGTGACGCAGTGGGACACCCATGTGAATGCTGCATTGACACTGAAGCCATTAACTTCAGTGCTTTGAAGCCTGGAGAGTATCACATTCAACGTCCTGGCTCACTTCTGTTTTCACATTGGGTCACGAAGTGCCCTCTCTTTTCCTATTATCGGAAGGAGGCTTTTGGAATCCGATCATAGATCTTAATTATCTTGGGGATTTAGGACAGGTTTGAGAACATCTGATCATCTCCCAAACATCTGGTGAGGCTTAGCTGACGATGAGAACAGCTGCTGCTATAGAAAGCTGGCTGTGAGCCTTTCCACCTATTACAGACACATTGCTTACCTAAGAAAGGGCACATTTGCTCCTTAATACTAGACTTTCTCCTTTTTCTCTCCTTCTTCCTACAAACAGGGGTCAGGAGACACTTCTTAAGAGCTGTTTATTTTCCCTCCCCGGAGTTTTCACAACCCCTGCTGTAGTCCAAGGGGGAACCCAGATCACCACCTGCCCAGCTATTTGGGTTGCATGTAACACTTGCCTTTATTTTTATTAGAAATGCTGTCCTTAGGTCCTAGAGAGATATCGGAGTGGTTAAGAGCACTGACTGGTCACGTGGAGGGCCCTGGGACTGTCTCCCACCACACAGTGGCTCACAAACATCTGTCACTCCAGTTCCAGGGGAGGTCCAGCACCCTTTTCTGATCTCCGTGGCAGGCACTTCATGCACACGGCACACAGACATACACACAGCCCGAATACTTACACATTTAAAATAAACCTGAAGCCCGTTCTATAATTAAACAGGTGCGTGTATAAGGGAAATACAAGATGTGCAGTCTGAGAGTGCCTGACTGGGCCCAAGGGGGAGATGAGCTATCTCCATGTCACTTTAGCCTAAAGCGGCCGCCTGCTTGGTTCAGTTCGGTAGCGAAGACACTGGCTTTGGGGTCAGGCAGACCAGGGTTACGGGGTGCTTGACCTTCTACGTAGCCCTCTGTTTTCCACTGTGCAACCAAACCCACCCACAGAGACCAAAGGAATCTACTCTTTTTAAAAAAAATTGTGAAAATGGGACCCGATTTTATTATTTGCCTTAGACCCTGCATTTCTGCTACTTGGTCTCCGTTCCCCTGTGCATCCGTAGCTTGAGGTGTCTATCTAATATTTTGTATGCATTTAACCAATTGCTGATTGTTCAGATGCTCTCAGGTTTTTAATAGGTTTGTAATTTATTTAAGAACACTCAATACTTAGTTCTGATTGTCAGTTAAAGACAGATAGGAACACAGGTGATCTACGATAGACAGGACTGTGGTAGAAGTCAGAGTTCTCCTCATCTGATTGGTTCGGTTGCTTTTTGTTTTTTCTGAAATAGGAAACAGGATCGTGAGTTTGGAGGGATGGTTGAGGTTGAAGCGCCGGGGTGAAATACAGTCGAATGTCACTGTTTGTGAATAGCAAATGTGCAACTTCATCTACTTGCTGGACTTAATTTATAACACCCTAATCAAAGCTTGAAAATCAAAGCCTTCTTGTCATGCAAAAGCTGACGCAGGCTCAGATCTGCAAAATTTGGGGTCTTTCCAGTGTCTGCGTTCCCAGCTGAGGCTAAATGGGGTCCACCCTGCCCTTTCTTTCACTGAAAGTTTTGTGCGATACGCAAGTGTTATTTTTGTGGCCTCTTCAATACCAGACTTACAAACAATACATTTTTGAGGATTATGGTGGTGATTTTGCTGTTTAAAACGCTTCCCTGGGGCTGAAGTGCTAGCTAGGGCTCCTGAGTGTAGGAAACATTAATAACATGTCTGACAGAGAAAACACGTGTGTAAAAAGCTTCACCCAGAAATGAGTTGCACTGTTCTTGCTGTGAGTTCAATCCTAATCAATAATATATAGCAATAATATGCCATCAAATAAGGTGTCTTAAACAGAGACACACACAAATTAAGGACCGAGTTACTGGTCGGTGAAAATAGGATGGCTGAAATTTCAAAGGCTGCTACCTCTGTGTTTCCCGTAGGAGCAGCGGCCCAGGCTCTGTGAACACAGCGCTTGTGTAAGCTGTCCAGAAATAGCGATTTTAAATAACAGTCATCAACTACAGAGGACAGTAACACAGTGGCAGGAGGAGCTGGGCAGCCTTCAGGGCGCACTTGACTTTAAAGATCATTAAAGATCGATCCATCAGTGACCGTGGTTTCAGGGAGCATGGTGGAGTCTGACGGGAATGGGGGAGTGGAGAGCGTTCGTAAGAGGTGCTTACCACGGCTGACCTTTATTGTTTATAACTGAGTATTTATGTATGTGGAAAAGAGTCGTAGTGCCAATGCAGCCAAACATAGCTTTTTTGTTTTCTTAAAAATTTAATTGGGTTTTCAAAAGTATTTATTTTTCTGGCCTCCTTCAATAAGACTAAAGACTGTTACCTAAGACACGCGAACTGTGACCAGTGTCTTTGAACAGCAGAAGTTAGAATTGGACAGTGTCTACACGTGGCCACCTAGATTTCAGTATGGGCTTTGTGCTCTGTGAGAACTTTCTGGTATGTCTGGGGTTGTACAGGATTTGCCACTTTCTTATGTATGCAGTCCAGGGTATGGTAGGACCTGGCGTCAGTCTGGCCAGACTGAAGTCCATAGTTTCCCAGATACTCTGTAATAAGATAACTTCTTCAGACTCCAGACTTCCTGTCTGGAAGTAGCTTCTAAGTTGGGTCGGATAAACTGAATGAACTTGTGGGGTGTTTTGAAGGCAGAGCCTAACGTGTATTGTATGCTCACAGACAGGGCGTTAGCTGTTGTGATTAATACTAAGATACTGGGACTCTCTTCAGTGGTTACAAATGATGGAAGTCACAGCTGCCTGTTTTCACTTCAGATGATAGTGATTACGTTCTGACCAGAGAAAAGTCAATTTTACCCCACAGTTTGGAAAGATGTCACCAGGTTCTCCATATGCTCACTTGGTATTTTAATATCTTTAAAAAATTTTTAATTTCTTTTTATGTCATGTGGATGATTTGCCTGAATGTATGCATGTGCACTACGTGGATGCCTGGTGCCCTAGGAAGCCAGAAGAAGGCACCAGATCCCCTGGAAGTGGAATACAGACAATTGTGAACCACCTCTGGATGCTGGGAATCAAACCTGGGTCCTCTGCAAGAGCAGCTGGTGCTCTTAACCACTGAGCCATCTCTCCAGTCCCGGTATGTTAATATTTTAAAAGAAGAAGCTGGTAAAAGGAATAGCTGTTGGCCGGGAACGCAAGGCTTAGCCCCAGAATAAATGCAAAGAGATACTGAAAACGAAAAGAGAGCTTCCACAGTAAGAGACACCAGCCCTCGAAACAACTACTATCAGTTGTAGCTTTGCTCAGGGGGATGGTGGGTAATAAGCCACACATTAGGTATGGCAAAAGCAGGTCCACAAGGAAATCTGGGCATTGCAACAAGATACCCCGGTACCCAGGATGGGAGGGAGAGGGCTTCAGGGGAGGAATAATTTGTCTCCCCTCATTTGGGATTTAGATTGTAGGTAGGGGGTGCAAATGAAGAGATCCAGCTTGATGTCCGTAAGCAGGCACTGTCCGGGACGCTAGGGAGCAGGCTCCATTTAAAAGCCACCTCTTCAGCTGGAGAGATGAGCCGATGGTTACCTTTGCTGCTCTTGCAGAAGACTTGAGTTCCGTTCCCAGCACCCGCATGTGGGCTCACAACCACCTGGAACTCCAGGGGACCTCAAGCCTTCTTCTGGCCTCCTTAGGCCAAACTTGGTGCCCCGACATACATGTAGGCAAAACACTCAAACACATAAAATCAAAACAAAATATAAATAAATAAATAAATAAATAAATAAATAAATAAAAAGAGCTGCCTCTATTCTTCAGAGTAGCTTGACAAAATTGGGTAGATTGTACATTTCTCATTGTGTTACCCAAAATTAGCACTTTGAATAGACCCATGGGATAAGTTATTAAAGTGAAAACAAGAGATTTTAATTTTCCTTTCAGCTTACCAGAAAGTAAGGAGGTCACAGGATCTGATAAAGGAAGACAGGTCAGTTTCTAAAAGTGAACCAAGTTCCAGGAGCTGAAGATCTCAGATTGGGATAAGAACTGGGCAGGGGGTGGGGAGTGTCTTACTGTTGTGTCGCTGTGAAGAGACACCATGACCACAGAAACTCTTAGAAAAGAAAACATTAACTGGGGACTTGCTTCCAGTGTCAGAGGATGAGTCCATTACCATCCCAGTAGGAAGTGTGGTGGGACAAAGTCAGGCATGGGTTCCAGAGCAGTAGCTGACAGCAATAAATCCTGATCCACAGGCAGCAGGCAGAGACACTAGGTAGGCCTGGCATGAGCTTTTGAAATGTCTAAGCCCACCTCCAGTGACACACCTCCTCCATCAAGGCCACACCTCCTAATCCTTTCCAAGCTCACATCATTCAAATCACCACAGGGGAGGAGAAGGCTAAAGTGTCAGATGGATTAGTAGCCCAAAGGTGGTAAAACCAAAGACAGGAACTGCCAAAGAAACACAGGCAGGCTCTAGCCACCCAAACAGGACGATGTGAATTCTAGCACTGGCTGAGCAGAGCAGAGGGAGAGGAGCCTGAGAGGGAACAGGCCATGTGGCTACACCACGCACAGACGAGGGCCATGTCAGGCTGTTGACAGTAGCTCTCTTAAATACAGGAACAAAGGAAGGAGAAGTGGATTTCTCAGGGGGGAGGGGGGCGGCTGGTGAGAGCCTGGACTCTACCAAATGCACATTCGTCTAAACCAAAGAGAAAGGCTGTCCTTGACTTGTCTTAAGTTTCTATTAGGTAATATGTGAAGTCAACAAAACGACGCATGTACACCACAAAGAGCAGGTCACAGATGAGCAGCAGGTAACCTCCGGGGCTGTGGTATCTCAGCAGCTCTCCTCGCCATGTAGATTCTGTCACTGTGGTCAAATGGGCTGCTGCAACCATTCTGGTCACAGCCACTGAGACAGAGGCCCGAACCTAGAGTCTGTGTTTCCAGAGAGATGGCCCAGAATAGTCACAAATTACTCATTTAGCTGCACCCCCCCCCCTCATGAAGAGATCAGGAAATCTACATAGTTGGGTGGCTGTGGATCCAGGTAGACTTTGGGAGTGTTGTTCTGTTCTTACAAAGAAAACCAGCATCTGGGCGCCATGAGACCATTTGGCAGCCTGTTATCTCCATGGATCCCCCCATACACACACACACACACACACACACACACACACACACACACACACACACACACACGTAGCTTTTAAAGATAATGCCAGGTCATTTTCAGAGCATTTGATTTAATTTTTTCCTATCAGCAGGGCATACAATTTCCATCAATACACATCTTTAACAACTACTGTTACTGTTGAATGTCTTGTTTTCATCCATTAATAGGTATAAATCGATATTTTATTGTGATCTAAAGTTGCATTTCTTTTTTTCTAAGTTATTTATTTTTATTTTATGTGTATCAGTGTTTGCCTGCATATCTGTGTGTGGGTGTCAAATCTTGGAGTTACAAACAGTTGTTAGCTGTCATGTGGGTGCTGGGAATTGAACTCAGGTCCTCTGGAAGAGTATTCGCTGCTCTTAGCCACTGAACTATCTCCAGCCCCTTTTCCTGTTTCTTACTCTTTTTTTTTTTTTAAAGATTTATTTATTTATTATGTATACAGCATGTATGACTGCAGGCCAGAAGAGGGCACCAGATCTCATTACAGATGGTTGTGAGCCACCATGTGGTTGCTGGGAATTGAACTCAGGACCTCTGGAAGAGCACTCAGTGCTCTTAACCTCTGAGCCATCCCTCCAGCCCCCCCTAAAGTTGCATTTCTAACGAGACCGAGCTCGTAATGCCCGATCATATTTTCTATCTGGTAAAATCAATACCTGTTAAAATCTTTTGTCCACTTAAGCCCCTATTTGGTTATTTAACTTTTTATTCATTTATAAAGCATTTAAAGATTTTCATATAAATTGTTTCATCATGGCCATCCATTCAATCATCTTTTGTGGCCCTGAATTATCTTTTCACTGTAAAAGGTCATTCATTTAACACAAGTTCTTTTTGTTTGTTTATTTGTTTTGTTTTATATTTTGAGACAGAGTTTCTCTGTGTAACAGCCCTGGTTGTCCTGGAATTCACTTTGTAGACCAGGGTGGCCTCAAACTCAGAGATCCACCTGCCTCTGCCTCTGAGTCTTGGGATTTAAAGTGTGTGCTACTGCTGCCTGGCAGCACACGTTCTTTTTTTTTTCTCATTAATAAAATTAGATTTTATTGTTCAATTAATATAAGCTCCTACTACCTCTGATATTCAAAAAATTTAACCGTGAAAGCAAAGTATAGGAATCTAATTTTACAAAGAAGTTTAATAATTTTCAGTCTAATTACAATTTTTAATTGAAAATACATTCTCTCATGCAATATGTCCATAACACAATTTCCTCCCCTAATTCTGCCAGCTCCCCTCCTTCACTTCCCATCTCCCCCAGATCCACTCACACTTTGTTTCTTCTTCAGAAAGGAGCAGGCCTCCAAGAGACAACTCCCAAACACAACAAAACAAGATATAATAAAAACAAGGCAAAAATCCCTCACACCAAAACTGGACAAGGCAACCCCATAGGAGGAAAAGAGTCTCAAGAGCAGGCAAAAGAGTCAAAGATACGCCTGCTCCCACTGTTGGGAGTCCCACAAAAACACCAAGTAACAGACAAAATCTATCCTCAGAGGACTGGGGCCAACCTATGCAAGCCCTGTGCTTGCCTCTTCAGTGAGCCCATGTGATCCCTGCTTACCTGATTTGATGGGCCATGTTCTTCTGGTGTCCTCCATCTCCTCTGATGCCCACAATCTTACCTTCCCCTCTTCTGCTGGGTTCCCTGAGGACTGAGGGGAAGGACCCAATGGAGAACTAACATGTAGATTCTTTCTCTGCATAATATCTAGCTGTGGGTCTCTGCACTCCCTCCCTAATTTCAATTCTTAACCCCAAGGAGAAAGACTCAAAATAGTATTTCAAATATTATTTATTGAGATATGAGAAAATGCAGTGAGGAAGAGGGGGATTGTTTAGATGTTTAAATATATAAAGGAGAGTCTTGCTATATTTATAGTATGATGGCATCTAAAGGTGATTGTTGGTGTCAAGCTCCACATTAATAAACTCTCATGTAAATGGCAGCACACATTCTTAACCTTACAGTCACAATAATTTGAGAGCCCATAGAGTTCCCACCCCCAAACCATCAGGATAATCATCTTCTCCCAGCATCAGCAGTTTGTATGACGTCAGTACAACATCAAACGCCAGACATCAGACATGGTTGCCTTATTGTTGGCTCAGGTGCACACTTACTGAGTTTCACATGAACTTACTTTGTGTATTTAATCTGTATGGTTTTACAGGGTAAGCTATACCAAGCATATCCCAGAGCATGCTGTATTAAATCGTAAGTTTCATGGAAATATGGCTCTTGTGTGTGCATTGCTGGTAGGAACGCATGTGTATCCACATGCATTTGGAAGCCAGAGGAAAAACTCTGGTGTTGTTCTTCAGGCATGGTCCACTTTTAAGAAGTTCTTTGTTTCTGAGACGACCTCTCACTAGCCTGGAACTGTGCTAAACCAGGCCAGATCAGCCGGCCCAGGAGCTGTGCCTGTCTCTGCCTTCCCTACCTTTTCCCATAGAAATCTCTTTTTAGTAAAAAGGTTACTCCATGTTAGTTCAAGATTTTCATTTTGGGAATCTGGCATTCAAATTGAGGCTCAAGGGAATTCTGAATGTTTTTGTTGAAAGAAAAACAATGAAATGCTAAGTCACAAAAATAATGAAATATTTGCAGTATCCATTAAGACAGTCAGACAAGATCTGGATACAGTCAGGAAAGTGAGAAAAACTGAGAAGTGTAGTGGTTTGAATGCTAGTGACCACCCTATATTTGAGTGCTTGGCCCTCAGTTGGCGGAACTGTTTTAGGGTCAAGAGTGTGACCTTGTTGGGGCAGGAATGTCATTGGTGGTGGGTTTTGAGGTCTCAAAAGCCCATGTCATTCCCAGTATCTTTCTGTATCTCTGACTCTTTGTCTCTCGTGTGTGGTGTGGTGTGTGTGTGTGTGTGTGTGTGTGTGTGTGTGTGTGTGTGTGTATCTGTCTGTCTGTCTGTGCTCTTTGCCTGTGTTTCTCTCCCTGTCTCTTTCCATCTCTGTCTCTGTCTCTCTGTCTCCCTGTGTCTCTTTGCCACTGTGTGTCTCCCCATCTCTGTCCCTGTGTATCTGTCTGTCTGTCTGTCTCTCTGTGCCTTGTGCTTGTGGATAAAGATGTAAGCTCTCAACCACTGCTCCAGTGCCATGGCTGCCAGGCTGCTGCCATGCTCCCTGTCGTGATGGTCTTGGGCACTACTGCCCTCTGAAGCTGCTAGGCCCCAAATTAAATGTTTCCTTTTCTAAGTTGCTTTGGTCATGGTGTCTCTTCAGAACAATAGAAAAGTGACCAAGACAACAAGTAACTCTGAAATTATTTCAAAAGAGAGGTTAAAAAGTATGGCCTGATTTTCCTACCTCCATTCTTACTTCCCTTATTTTTGTTGCGACTCTGAAATGATTCCAAAGTCAAAGTCCTACGACCCTGTGTCCTTCCGTTTTCCTTCCTTCTTAGATCCTTTGGTGAGGCAGATGCAGAGTGGGGAGGGCCTGTCCATGTCGTTTTTGTCCCCAGGCAGACGTGGAGTTGCACAGAAGGCCCCAGAAAAGATGCAGCTTCACCCTGCCCCTTCGAAACTTGGCTCCATGGACTTGGAGCTCCACAATAGCAAGGATCATGTGTGGCGAATGGGTATTGGCCCCCAAAGCATCCCAATGGTGTCACCATAGTTCTTTGTCAACAAACCATCTTAACACACGAAGTCAGGAGAAATGAGTTGGCTGTCACTAAAGAGATGAGGCGGATGCTGTTATCCACTAGATGATGACCTGTTGACAGGAGGCAGAACATCTTCAAGCTTGGCCCTTAGGTTTTTAATAATAATGGAAAACCACTTTGATTTCATCTGGCGCCATGGCTCTACAGTTGCATGTCCAATTCCTGCCATTTTGGAGCGCACTCTGTACTCTAGTTTAATGCTCCCTCATCTCCCAGGTGTAGAGACCCCTTTACAAAGGTCTGGAGGAGACCTTCTTGTTCTTTGTCTGGCTAATGTCACTTTAAGTGCACTCAGACTGCCGTGTGGCCCTTTGGCTTGTCATTTTAATGGATTTCTGGACAGAAGCTATAAAAGGAAGCACTATGCTTGGAGACCATATCCAAGAGAATCGCGGACGTGATTAATAGGGAGCTTTTAGCTTTTATGGAATGTCATTCTTCTTAAAGCGCACTGCTAAAGGCCTTCAAAATAAACCACCTTGTAAAATGACATAGGTACATATATCCTGGGCTTTGGAGGGATAAAGTTTCATTCACACAGTGTATTAGAAAACTAAAAGACCCCCTTATTTTTGCATTCCAACGTGGAAATGATAGAAATGCCCTCATACAATTTTCTGCTCCTTTTTCTGCCATTGGCCTCTATGGATGTCTTAACTGGGTTGGTATTGTTGGAGCACCTCCAGGTTTTGGTTTATTTTTGGGTTGTTTTTTTTGTTTTGTTTTTTTTTTGGTTTCCCCCTTTCTAGTCATGACTGTATGCTGTGGGATGTTCTGTATATCCTGTGGGAGCCTGTTCTCGGGTTCCTTGTGGCTTTACCCAGCAGGTCCGCATAGAGGATGATTAGGACCACAAGCCTGAATGCAGGTGTCTGAGATGGTCTGCACTTGGCTGTGCTGTGGGATGGTCTGTATGTCAATTTGCTCTGATTGGTCAATAAATAAAACACTGATTGGCCCATGGCTAGGCAGGAAATATAGGTGGGACTAACAGAGAGGAGAAATAAAAGAACAGGAAGGCAGAAGGAGTCACTGCCAGCCACCACCCTGACAAGCAGCATGAAAAGATGCCGGTAAGCCATGAGCCACGTGGCAAGGTATAGATTTATGGTAATGGATTAATTTAAGCTATAAGAACAGTTAGTAAGAATCCTGCCACGGCCATACAGTTTGAAGCAATATAAGTCTCTGTGTTTACTTGGTTGGGTCTGAGCGGCTGTGGGACTGGCGGGTGACAGAGATTTGTCCTGACTGTGGGCCAGGCAGGAAAACTCTAGCTACAACCATATCAATTTGCAGTATCACTGACAACATAATAGAGGTCTCCTCTCTATATTTTCATTATCATTTTTTGTTTGTTTGTGACAGGGTCTCACTATGTAGCCTTGGCTGACCTGGAACTCACTATGTGTTCGAGTCCTGGAGAAGTCCCACAAAAGACCACCATCCACATATGCAATCAGCAAGAGCATTTATCATCTCTAGTGTAAAAGTTCCAGTATGCTGGGGCCTCACATCTGACACAAAGGCATATTAGCAAGCAGGAGAAAGCTTGCAGGCTCTCTTATACACAGCTAAAGGATTTCTAAAGGCAGTGAGGTCATTCTATCTATGATTGGCTTACAGGAGTGGCAATCATATTAGTATGCTCCTGATTGGTTAGGGCTAGCAGGGCATGGCTAAGGCTATAGTTTTCCTATTTGGGGACAAGTCTGGGCAAGTCCCAGAGTCTGTCTTCTTTTTTTGGTTATTGCCTTGAGATACTCTAGGGGCTGGCTCAGGCCTGGCACTTGTAGTTCCTTTTATCTTTGCTGTTGGGGGCGTTGGTGAATGATTGCCCTCTGTGCGTGGCTTCCTCAGGAACTGTCTGGTTCCAGGAGGCAGGAACTGAGGCCTAGTTCCTAACTGAGTTACTAGGATCCTGTCATGGTATTTGCCTGGCCTTCTCACTGTGTAGACCATCTTATTTCTTCTTTTGCCCAGTCCTTGAAAAACAGGTGATGTTTTAAGGATAAATAAAACAATTTTCCCAGTTCACCATCTTTATTTAAAGTGCTCCCCCGCCCCCACGCACACTTTGGGGGCTCACACTCTTGTTTTGCCTCTAATCTCCAGTCTCTCAGCCTTGAGGTGAAGGAGGTCCCTAGTGACTTCCCCCATTCCTTTGAGTTTCTTTTTCGTGAGCCATACACACACCAGGAGCTCAGAAAATGGAGGCTAAAGTCCTGGCTGATTAGCAAAAATTTCTATTTCTGGCTCTCATTACACTTCAACTCAATAAATGACAAGGACATGCAAACCTTAGAGCTGAGCAATGCTGCTTGGCTCTCCAGGCAATCGTGGTTTGCTTGAAGACCCCAGGAAGTAAAGCTTGTGTAAGACTAAAGCCATAGGGACAGGTACGCTGCGCCTCCCCTTGTGCCCTCTAGATGGCGCTGCACACGAGTAAGCCGGAGTTAGGCCAGACATCTTCAACATCCCTCGCTCCAAAAGAAACACAGTTGTCAAAGTTGAGCCTCGAGATGAAACCCATTGTCCATCCCTGAGCCGACGTATAAAGAGCTATAAGATCTATAGAGCCATCTCAACGCTGGGTGCAGCATACACGGCCACCACTCTCCTGCCCCTGGTCCCTAACTCCTTGCTCTGGGAGCCACATAGACTTTGGTTCCTCCTGGTGAACTTGGGTGGACTCACACCTTGATTTGTTGTAGGAGCCGTAGGAAGAACCGGAAACGGGCACGCTTGCTTTGGTTTTGAATCGCTTCCTGGATGATAACGGGGGGCCAGAGAGACAGCTCACTCTTTGTAGGCAAAGGCCTCTTCTAACCTGACAACCTGAGTTGGATCTCCGGGGTGGCGTCTGGGTGGCAGTTGATGGAAGGAAAGACCTGACCCCCACGCACAAAATAAATAAATAAATGTAGGGGTGAAAGAACCTGTGATGGTCAATAATGAAGTACAGATTATAGAAAATGATTTTTTTAAATATTAGATTTATTTATTTGTATGTGTGTGAGTTTTTATCTGCACGTATATCTCTTCACTACTTGAGTGTAATGCTGCTTGAGGCCAGAGAAGAGCCCTAGCAAGTGGAATTACAGACAGTTGTGAGATGCCATATGGGTGCTGGGAATCGAACCTGGGTCCCAGAGCAGCCAGTGCTCTTAACCACTGAGTCATCTCTCTGTCCCTGATTTTTGATTTTTAAGGTAGGACTCACTGTGTAGCTGAGGCTGGTCTCAGACTTTGCCTGTCTCCACATCTCAAGTGCCCAGGTTAACTTATCGATACCATCTTGTCGTTTGATGGGATTTCAAGCACCCATCTAGAAGGAAGGACTACAGGCGAAATCCCTCTGCACCCTTGCTGAGCACAGGAGGTGTTAAGAACCAAAGATTCGCTATTGTTGCTTCATCTCTACATGGCTAATTGAGAATGCATGGTGTGGTGTGACAGCCAGCGAGTTTGTACCGTGTGCAGGAAGCTTCCACAGATGATAAAGCCAAGAACATTATTTAAAGCATGGTGCAAATTGTTTCTCCAACACAGGTGATGTCATTTTTGGTAAGTGATACAGACTTTATTTTTCCCCCGTACAGCTTTACATTTAATTAATTTCTGATATACTGCACTGATGTGTTTCCTGAGGGTTTTAGTCTTAATGTGTATTTGATGCAAGAACAGCTGCCTTCGGTCTCTGTGATGTTAAGTTTTTTTTTCCAAGTTGACACAAGCTACAGCCATCTAAAAAAGGAGAACCTCAACGAGAGAATGCTGCCATCAGACTGGCCCATGGCAAGTCTGTGGGGCATAGTCTTAATTGATGACTGATGTGAAAGGCCCAGCCCACAGTGGGTGGTACCAACCCTGGGCAGGCTGAGCAAGCCATGGGGACACATGCCAGTAAGCAGCTTTCCTTCATGGCCTCTGTACCAATCAGTTCCCGCTCTGAAGTCTACAGTAACCCTCAGTGGGTTACTGCAGAGGGAAACCAGGGAAGAAGACACCATCGCTGTGAATACCCTGCCATACAGAATCACAGCTGGGGCAAACTAGAGAAGGTACCCCTCCCCCGCTGGCTGAGGCAGGATCTCACTGTGTAGTCCTGGCTGGCCTGGACCCCACTATATAGACCAGGCTGTCCTCAAACTCACAGAGGTCCACTGGTCTCTGCCTCCCAAGTGCTAAGGGTATTCATCATCATGCCCAGCTTATAACAACCTTTTTATTCAGGCTCTTTTAAAATGTAACTTAACTTTCAATTTTTTACTATTCTTATTATTCTTTTTTAGAAACTCTTTGACAATTTCATATACATAGATATATATTCAATATATATACACATATCTACACATGTGATGAATTTTAGTCATTTTTCACCTCCTTCTCTGTCCCATTGAACCCCATCTCCCCAACAAAGTTCCTCTCCTGTCTCACCTCTTCTTTCATGTATGACCCATGAAGTTTCACTAGAGTCGCTTATGTGAGTGGGAGGCGGGTTATTTACCTGCCAAGGAAAAAAGTAACATTCCCTCCCCTAGCAACCACTAGCTGAATCTTGGCTGTTTGATCTGCTCCATGGGCTTTCCCAGTGCAGGCTAGTCAGATGCTGGAACCCCAGGGAGCTGCTGAAGTGTGCAGATAAACCCCTTAGGAGCTGGACCCAAAGGTGCAGCTCCTGGGGGTGCCTGTTGGTTTACCCCCCCCCACGTTCCTCGAGTGTCAACTTGAGTTCTCCAGCCCCGAGTCCTTCAGCTCCCCAAGCAAGGTCGGTTCATTATTAGACCGTTAGCTTCAGTGTATGTGTGAAGATCCTTTCACTGCCCAGGGAATGAGAGGGACCTGAGGATGACTCCCTCCTGATGACGATAAGCCTTGCTGAGGGAGGCATTTCTGTTTCAACTTCTTCCTGTAGTTTCAAGGTAGACAGCTCTCTCCTCTGTTATGTGTAAGAGGGATTCCACTGGTTTCCATTGTATTCTTGGTGAGAGCTGATCCAAGTGCAGGTGCTTGTATGGTACATCCATGGAAGCAATAACAAGGACCTTTGGCCTTGGAGCTGTGCTATGGAATATTAGTTTAAGATGTGTTCCATTCGTTTGTGCTGCAGAAGATCCATTTAAGGAGGCAAAGATGTATTGCATCATTTGTTTACCTCTGTGAAGCTGTGTTACTTTGTCTGCCTAAAACACCTGGTTGGTCTAATAAAGAGCTGAATGGCCAATAGCAAGACAGAAGAGGGATGGGTGGGGCTGGCAGGCAGAACAGATAGGAGAAGAGATCTAGGTTTGTAAGGAGAAGGGTGAGGAGTGAGAAAAGGAGGATCCCAGGGTCCAGGCACCCAGCCACACAGCAAGCCACAGAATAAGAAGGAAAGAAAGAGATATAGAATAAAGAAGGGTAAAAGCCCAGAGGCAAAATGTAGTTAAAGAGAAGTGGGATAATTTAAGTTAGAAAAGCTGGCTAGAAACAAGCCAAACTAAGGCCAAGCATTCATAAGTAAGAATAAGTCTCCATGTATTTATTTGGGAGCTGGGTAGTGGGCCCCTAAAGAGTAAAGCTGTTGTTACATTTCAGGAACACATACATATATATTGTAAATAGCTTTAAGCAGCATATTATAATGAACGCTTCCTAAGATCATAATATCCTAGAGATTATTCTGAAAAATACATTTTGTGAGAAATATCTATATATAATAGCATACAGTTAAAAGGTTACTAAAATGAGGCGGTAAAGATTTGACATAGGTACATTATTTTCCAAACCAAATCCTAAGGAGTAAGCCGCACAGTTGGTATAGTTTACATACAACATGTTTATATTTTTCTCCAACTAGGACTTTCTACACACGATAACACACATTATTTTACTCCTGCATAAAACTGTATACATGTGAAGCATTTCTAAAACATCTAAGGGGAAAAAAAAACCCTCTTTTCCCCATCTGTTCCAGGTGGTTGAACATGCTTCAGGCCAGCCACACATCCCACAATCGCCTCTTCAGACATGAAAATGATTGAATTCCCCGAGCAGAAAATGAAAACCACGAAACGGGCAGAATAACAAGCTTCACTTCTGTTCCATCAAATACAGGATTTAAATACACAATTACAGAGCTTCGGCTTTCTGTGCTTTCCCATTTAAATTTTACCCCATCCAATCATGGCCACTATCCTGTGGAAAATAGCCAACTTGACACCAGCTGAAATGAGCTCGGCCGTCCCAGGGCTGAGTGGCTTTAGTCAAGCAGCCCTGGGAAAGCCCAGTCTTGTGAATGACTTGGAGAGAAAGCCATTAGTGCTCTGCGTTTGTGTTCCGGCTGATAATTAAAACAATGCAGCCCACAAGAAGAGCGAAAATACGAGGCCCTCACTATCTCTAACTCCAGCCCCTTCTGACGGATAATTTCCAGAGTTACCCCCACAACGTCAAGGCTTTTGCAAGCAGGAGATGCAATCCTCAAGATGTTCAAAAGGAACACTAGCCAGTCTTTCGAGTCCTTGATGCTCAAAGTGTAGGCCCAGGGGCCAACACCAGGGCCAGGTCCCCAGAGCTTGAAGGAGGACAACCCTGTTCGCCTCCCTCCCAGGTGACTTCCTTTAAGATGCAAGACCAGTTGAGTAGTCTTGTTCTCAGCTCCCAGGAGGAGGATGCATCAGAACATGAGATAATTCCATATTTCAAGCGGTTCCTTGCCACAGGGTGGTGGTGGGGCGTTCGGCAGCGATGCAGTCAAATAACACACGTGGGCTAAGTATAGAGAAGGAAGAGGCATCCAAGAGTACAGGCCGTGCTGGCAAAGATGCTCAGAGAACCAGTCCATAAATGGGCACCTGCAGTCAGTCCTTGGAGGCTTCTGGGATGTTTCTCAAGCCCCATGGCAATAAATTCACAAATCCACCTGATTACAGTTGTAGACACGTGGATTAAGAATGATCTCGGAGGAGCTGTTTACCACTTTATGTTCAATGCTGGGCCAAGGGAAAAGTGATTCACCCCACAAACAGTCAGTCCTTTTAATTATATGAACAGCTCTCCCTCCCTACAGAGGAGGGGCCCCGGGCAGAGAGCTTCGTTTCATAATCCAGGACCAGGAGAGGTCGTAACTGAGACGGGGAAATGGTCTGAACTCATTCTCGCTGCAATTTCCCAGAGAGGGATCTGGGTCCAAGCCTGCGGACTCCCCGAAAGTCCCGCCAGTTACCCTCTGTACAGTGCAATCCCTCATCAGCAGCTGACAGGCAGGGATCTTCTACTCAGTTTCAAAATTAATTTTCTACCTCAAAATTTGTAATCTTGGGTCCCAAAGATCTTTATGGAGAGAGCGGAGGGATCCAGATGTTGAAGCCGAGCTGAGGTCCAGGTGGTCAGGTGATCTCACCCAAGATCACCCAGGTGGTCCCACTGACTCGGGTCTCCGTGTCTCCTTCACGCTGACCTCCAGTTGACTCAGCAGCGTGACTGTAGAGAGAGACGTAGAAATGACACTGAGTGGGCAGCTTAGCCCACTGCTTAGTTCATCGCTCACTCTGTCATTTTCAGAGGTTCTTACCAGGTTCTGCTTAGATTTTGTTTTCCAAAAACAGTGTTCTTTATGAGTCACCCCAATGTTTCTGAAAATTGAATCATGTGGAGCCTTCATGGATTCCCTAAGCCCCATGTCTTGATAATGAAGATAAGAAACAGTGAGATACACACTCCTTTGAAGCAAGACACACGTTGTGTGTGTGTGTGTGTGTAGATCAGAGGACATCTTGCTGGAATTTGTTCTGTCCTTCCACTGTGTGGATCCCAGGGGTTGAACTCAGGTCCCTAGCTTGGCAGCAAGCACCTTTACCCACTGAACCATCTCGCTGGCCCCTAGCTATGGCATCTTGGGTAAATGATTTGAGTTTCCCTGAGCCTCGCCTCCAAGTAACAACACCTACTGCGTAGTCTGCTGGGAGGACCTAGAGGCACAGTAAATGTGAGTCACTTTGCAAAACACTGACTCCAGAGGGAATAGAGAGGGCACCCTTAACTTTTCTTGGTTTGGAATGAATGGTTTCGCTAGGCCCGAGGTCAAAAGTCTTGTGCAAACTTTGTCAGGGGGGACAATGTAGGGAAGAACGTGTGAAGGAACCAGGTGAGTGAGGTAGAGAAGGCAGCAGCTGGGTCACGGGATGTACTAACAAATCGGGAGGCAGACAGGCCACTGGGTAGCATGGGGCATCTCCAGAGAGGTCAGGTGGACCTCTCTTAGTGGAGAGGAGGGAGAGCATGTCCCTAGACTCCTTGCTGTCTCCTCTTCTTTATTGTCAAAGCCACCTCCATCCGACGTCGGACCGAGGGGCAGGAGACAAAGGCTTTTCATCCATCTGCTTTCCCTTGAGGACCTGTCTCTCAAAGTCCCTAAGATGGGAACTTAGGAAGCGCCTGGCACCCGTCCTCGGCACTGGCAGCAATGCTCCAAGGCAAGAGGCAGGGGTGCTGCGGCAGATGTTGCAGGTAAGGGCCTGGGGACAAGCTGGACTTGGTTTGAGTCCCATGGGTAGCCACAGCAGCTGCTTACTAGAACCTTACTGACTCCTGGGCACCCGGAGGTTCTCTCCAGCAAGGATGGACATCTCCAAGTACCAGCAAGGATACTGTTGCTAACAAATCTTCCCTGTTGTTTCCATAGCACTGAGTGGAAAATGGTGGTTGCACAAACCCAAGATACCAGTAAGTGAGGCTGGTGTGAGAACAGGATACGGATTTCAGACAATTTACATGCAGGGAAGGATGCAAAACTGGCTTGTAACACTGCCACAGTGATGCTCTGATGAAAGCCCAGGACAGTGGGTGGATTGAGAGGTTTTGGTGTGCAGAATAAGATTGACATTTCAGTGACTTCCACGTGCACACTCACCCACATCTCTGTACCTACTTCCTCAGCAAAAAGCTGGTAGTGAAGCTGTGGAACTACATAGCATTACGTAGCAGGTACAGGGATGAGGGCCAGGATGCAGAACACCAGAAAAGGCAAGATGAGGCATGGAAAACACAGGTTTTAGCAATAGGATGAGAAATGAGGGAGAAATCAGGAGGATAAAAACCTTGCACACGGAAGCCAGGTCTCCCTGTATTCGTAGCACTTGAGATACAGGGACAGGAGTTCAGCATCATCCTCAGCTTATTTCAGCATCATTCAAACTGAGCAAAGCACCTTGTTTTGGAAGCTTTCCGCTAAGAAAATGTTTCCATGATAATTGTTCCGAATAGCCTGACTCTTCCTCCATGAACTGAATGCTTATACAGAGTCTGTGTTTGTAATAAAATACCTTTGCAATGAGATTGTAGAAACCAGTGCTGTGAAGTAATCCATACATGGACTGTTGCTATTCTCGCTAGACTTAGATACAGCAGAAGGCGACCCGTGACATCCTAGCTCTGACCACTGGGATCAAGAGGCCACTTTCCTGGTATCTGTCTCCAGAGATTGAGGAGACTCAATTTGGAGCTTTGTGGAGCTCCTGATTGTCATAACAGACAGGCAGTCTGAAGCAAGCTATGCCTCCAACCCGGAAATCCAACTCAGCCATCTGGTTGTTCCCATTGATTCAGGCATTTGCCTCTGGGATGGATGAGACCAGCCAGGAGTTTCAGGTCCTGCATCCACGGATTTAAACTATTGTACACCATAAGTATTTGAAAAATGGTGCATCTGTACTCAAAATGTATAGACTTTCCTTTTGTTATTCTTTAAAGAACACATAGAAAGTACCCACTTAGATTTTACATTACATCCAGCATCTATTATAAGTGACCCAGAAGTGGCTTACAGTACCCAGAAGGACATGTAGGCTATGCAAAAATCATATGACATTTTATATATGGGACTTGAGTACTCACAGATTTGGGAATCCACAGATGGTGGGGTCACCCCTGTGTGGGTACTGAGGGGCAGCTGTATGAGGTGTCCAGTGCCAACTCTTCTCTGCTGGTGAACTATTTTTTTACTACTTTACAGATTTTCAGAACACATGACAACAAGCATCATGCGTACATGCTTTTGGAAAGTATGAAAATACTGTAACTGATTTTTAAAAATTACATATCATGTAATCAACAGAGACAAACAAACAGTCACAGTTACTCTTACTAGGCCTTAATAGATGATCAGTAAGAACAGGGGCTGCAGAGCTGGCTCAGTGGTCAAGAACACTTACTGCTCTTCCGGAGGACCTGAGTACAGTTCCCAGCACCCACAACTACAGGTATCTCCAGCTCCAGGAGGTCTGATGCTCTCTTCAGGTCTCTGTGGGTGGCTGTCCACCCATGCACCTCTCTCTCTCTCTCTCTCTCTCTCTCTCTCTCTCTCACACACACACACACACACACACACACACACACACACACACAATTAAAAATAAAATAAATGAGAGCTGAAGAGAGGCCTCGGCAGTTAAGACCGCAGCCTGCAGAGGACCTGGGTTCAGATCCCAGCACCTACATGGTGGATCACAACTGCCCAGAACCTCAGTTCAGCCCCAGGGGATCCTCCGCTGGCACTGTATACTTGCAGTGCATGGACATCTGTGTAGACAGAACACCCATACACATAAAAGAATTTAAAAAGCAACCTACAGTGTTATGTGATGGCTTCAGTGTCTCGGATTTACCTCCTGCTCCTGCTAGGGCTTTATTGTGTAACCTGAACAGTAGAATCATTCTGAATCTTTTCTTTTCTTTTTTTCTTTTTTCTTTTTTTTTCATCTTCAGAGCAGATAGAAGCCATTTTCTACGTTTGGGGGATTATCTCTGATGGGCTGTTGTTTTGTTCGCTTATTTTTGACATAGACTCTCCCTCTGCAGCCCAGACCGGCCTCTTGAGATTCTCCTGGCACCAGTGGTCAGACATTTCCAGGTTCTTTGCCCCTTATTCAAAGAATTCAAGGCTCACAAGAATTTATAAAAGTAGCAAGGTGACCTGGGTAGAATGGTTCAGATACACTGTCAGAAGTGACAGCAGCCACAGATGAGAAGAGGTTACTGCCTGGGACTTCTTTTTATGGGGTTTTAAGGAGACAGGAAATACGTTACCAGGGTGGCACGGCGTGGCTGGTTCTCTATTTTGATAGGCTTGGGTTAGGCCTTTGCTCACTGCACAAGACTCTTCCCCTGATACACCTGATTTTAATCACACACACACACACACACACACACACACACACACACACTTGCACATAAGAATGAGATGACAAGTAGGAAATTCTCCCCAAAATTCACTGAGAGGACACAGCTTGCCTTACTGCGCATTCACCCAAAACCAGTTCAGGTTGGATTGCCCCTCTAGTCTCCTATTGAATATAACCGGTTGAACAGAATTTAAACCTGATGGCTGTTGAGGGGAGGAGACGCTTACTCCATTGTCTGAAGTGGGGTGTTCATGCGGCGTGGGGCAAATAGGGTCTAGGTTGCTAACAGGTTGCTGGGTGCATTTTCAGGAGATGGATATGTGCATAGTCCAAACTAAGTGGAGTCCCTGTGTTTAGTCCCCGCTAAATTATTCCCGGTGTTCGCCCTCTTCACCCCCGCTTCAGCCTCTTGAAGAACTATAGTCGCGCGATCCGGCGAGGCAGCTGCCACAGCCTCTGTCTTTGCAGGTTCCGGTGGGATGTCACCACAGACTCTGGTGACAGGTATATAAAAAGCATGGTATGTGCTCTTTAATAAGTGAGCAGCGGGACATACGAGACATTTTTAAGCCTCACATTTTGTGTGTTCTGAAGTACAGTAAAGACCACAGAATGCACACCCATGTTTATTACTTCGGTGTTCACGGTGTTCGAGTCGTGGAAGCTGGCACAGGTGCCCATTGATTGCCGAGCAGATAAAGAAAATGTGATGTGTAGAGAGAATAGCATAGTACTCGGCTGTTAGTAAGAACAGAAATATGTTGGTTGCAAGGGAATGGACAGAAATGCGGATCACCACGGTAAGCAAAAAATAAGCCAGATCCATAAAGGCAAATGCCACATGCTTTCTCCCATAGGTGGAAGCCTAGAACAGGTGTGAAAATAGAAGGGAGCTCCTGGGGGGTGTGGAACAGGAGGGGGGTCGGAAAGTGTTAGAAGGGGTAAATGCAATCTTAATGAAACTATTCACTTTGGACAATTAATTTGCAGTTAACAAATAAAAGGGACGAGCCAGCTTGCTGCCTGGTTTGCACCAAAAGCGTTAATTGATGGAAAAATTCTTAAAGTTTTTCTTGTGGGATCTCACAACAGGGTTGAATCTGAGAGGAGCCAGGGTGTCTGGAGCAGTGTGGTCGGGCAACCTGTCCCTGCCAGCCTCCCGCAGTGGTCCCTTTGCCGGTTACTGCTGGTCTTGCTTTCTCTTTTTCAAACAAGCCACCATGACCCTTTCCCCCTCGATGCCCTCTGGAAATCTGCAACTGCTTTTAGGAATGGCCACTCGAAGAGTCACTGAGCACTGGCTACGACATAATAAGTTCAAGTGTGGTGATAACTCTCTTTTTAAAACGTGATTATAGGGAATAAAAGTAGTCAATTGAAAGTCTTAGTATATATCGAATATAAAACACCTATTTATGTTAACTGTCTCAAAAGAGTGTATCTTTTAGGTTTTAACTTTTCCAATGCATTCAACTACTAATATTACAATAAAACCAACAAACCTTACTGTTAAAAGTTGTGAAATATAATATGAAAATATAAAAAACAGTGCGTAATTGGCCTGGATAATTTGTTGGCCAAGTTCACTATACTGTAGCTACTGGATACGTGGTTCAAATTTATCCTCGAGTGCCAGACCCCAAGAGAAGGCTAGCTTCCTTAGTAGGACACACCAGGCTCTGATTATGTGAATAAATCATTTATAAAAGATAACCCTGTAGAAAATACGGTGTCTGAGGCAATAAAGGTTCTTCCCAGGTAACCAAGCAGCCGGTGCTTTGCTCTGTCCTTCCAGCCATTTAAAAACCAGGAAGGACCAGTCATACACCTGTGCAAAGCCCACCCTTATATTCCAGGAGCCAGGAGCCCAGGCGTATAAACCAATGTGCTGGTTGTACATCAACTCAAGCTAGAGTCATTCGAGAGGAGGGAACCTCGGTTGAGGAATTGCTCCCATCAGATTGGCCTGTGGGCACATATGTGGGGCATTCTCTTGATGCAGGAAGGCCCAGCTCACTATGGGTGGTGCCACCCCTGGGGGCCGGTGGTCCCGGGTTGTATACAAAAGCAGGTTTGGCAAGTCATGGGGAGCAAGCAGTGAGTAGAGTTCCTCCATGGTCTGTGCTTCAGTTCCTGCCTTGAGTTCCTACCCTGACTTTCCTCAGTGATGACTGTGAACTGTAAGATACAATACGCCCTCTCCTCCCTGAGTTGCTTTTGGTCATGGTCTTTATCACGGCAACCAAAATCCAACTATAATAAAGAACACAGCAAGGAAGTCTCATAATCTCCTGCTCATATTTCACGATCGTATAGCTTCCCTATGCTGCTGTGTGGATCACCAGACCAGCACAGGTCCCCCAGGCTCAAGAGCAAGGACTGGTCTATCCATTAAACTCAGTCAGGAGGATCTTGTGGGCACACTCACCCACTTAGCCCTGAACCCGTCCACGCATTTTGTTAGCAGCGAGTTACAGACGTCTATATTCTGTTTGGATTGCTCCTCTCCTGCCAGCTAACCCTTCAGAAGCCAACAGTAGGTGATCCCGGCAAAGTTGGCCCTGCTCCTTTCAATATGGTGCCTACAAGAGTTCAGAGGAGCCCTGAGCATTTTCATCACTCAGTTTCAAAAGATGTCCTGGAGGAAGCTTTCAATCTCCACACGGCATGATTTTTCTCGCTGCTCTGAAAGCTGCATTCAGATTCACCCTGAAGTTACTGAATGTGCATCAAAGCCTTCTCTATAAAGACGAGAGAAATTGCCTTTTCAATAGAAGTGATGAAAATAACTTAGATTTCCAGGGTGCCTGTTTCTGAAGATCTCATAAGGCCTCTATATGGCTTGGTGAAAAGATCCCCCCAGCCCCCCAGAAATCTTTCTTTCCTTATATAGTATTTGATTCGTAAAGTCTCTCAAAAGTTTAAATGTGTTTCTCAGTATCTTTCTCATCTTCTGATGCTGTGTCTTTGGGTTCAGCACATTTCAATTTCACTTACAGGTATCTCTCTTTAAAGAGAATAAATCTATGTAAGTGTTGACTTGCTTTTCTTCATTCTCAGAGAGTTCAACATCTCTGGAGAGCCATTTCTTAGCTCTCTCTTCTGGATCAGTCGCTGCTAACTTCATCCTTCATCTTATTCGTGGTATTCTCAGCCAGGGCCAATGAGGTGACGGTACTGCAGCCCTGGGCCACGGCCTTAGTGTCTTTCTTTCTTTCTTTTTTTCTTTCTTTCTTTTTTCAATTCCGAATGCCGTTTATTGAAGGAGGGAGGAGGTATTGAATACAGGCTTACAGCACAATGGGAAAACCCCGGAGGGCAGAAGTTCACTACTGATGTTTTACAATCTTGCATCTAAGCTGTTAAGGCCCATTATGCAGGGTACACAGACAAGGAACTTCCCTTAAGCATACAGGAGGGTGAAACCCGGGAGGGAATTAGCATAAGGAGGCTATCAAGGTCAAGGTCAGCAAGCAAGGCAACAGTTACCCAAAACGGGAGCCAGGACCCTACAGGTCCCCCTTTTACTAATAAATGAGCTTCTGACTTAGGTTGTGTGGGACGTCAGCAGGTCACCTTACCCATCATGGAGACGCCTGCCCAGGCGACACAGGCACTCTGTCTTAGGTTGGTGAGCGCCCTCCCCCCAGGCATTACCAGTCTCTGAGTACTCATTATCATACAGACTCAATCGTGTGTGAGCTGCAGAGTTAACTGCTGCCAAAGATCTCAAAGTGGCGCTGGGCTTGCAATCTGCGTGTTTGACACAGAAAAGATCAACAGAAGTCCTAACCCACACATAGCCAGTAGGTTAAAGGCAGCTGAACCATTCCCTTCCTTAATGAGCCTTACTGTAATGAGTCCTTGTAAGATGGTATCCCAAAGGCAAATGGGACTTGAGTTAATAAATTTATAATTTTAAATATAAATCTTAAATATCATTGTTAAATATCAATAGAAATCCGTGTTCTTGACCTGATGTCCAATACCTTTGCTCCTGGTTCAATCAGGTAGGTGAGCACTGTGAGTATTCCCTGTGCCAGTCAGGTCTCTATTGCTGTGGTAAAGGCCGTGGCCAAAAGCAGCTTGGGTAGTGTCTTAGTTAGGGTTTCTTATTGCTGTGAAGAGACACCATGACCACGGCAACTCTTACAAAGAAAACATTTAATTGAGGGGGCTTGTTTACAGTTCCGAGGTTCAGTCCATCATGGCGGGGAGTGTGGCTGCAAGCAGGCAAGTGCAGTCCTGGAGTATCCTACATCTTGACTCAGAGGCAACAGGAAGTTGACTGACTGTTACACTGAGGAAAGCTTGAGAAAAAGATCTCAAAGCCCACCCCCATGGTGACACACTTCCAACAGAAGGTGTGACCCAGATTAAGGGTGTTCCCTTCAGCCTCAAGGTCTGGATTAAAGTGTGTGTCATCCAGCCTCTTCCAACAAGACCACACATCCTTCAACAAGACCACACCTCCTAATAGTGCCACTCCTTATGATCTCATGAGACCAGATACATTCACACTACCATGGGGAGGAAAGGGCTTATTTCATCTTATAATTTATAGTCCATCCTTGAGGGAGATGAGGGCAGGAACTCAAGCAGGAACCTGGGGCAGGAGGAACGCTGCTTTCTGGCTTGCTCAGCCTGCTTTCCTATACAGTCCAGGCCTACCTGCCCAAGGGTGGCAACCACCCACAGTGGGCTGGGCCCATCAATTATCAACCAAGAACTGCCCCACAAACTTCCTATGGGCCAATCTGATGGAGACAATTTCTCAGTTAAGGTTCCCGGTTCCCAGACACCTCTAGCTTGTATCAAGTTGACAAGAAGCTGTCCGGAGCACTCCCAACACGGCAATGCCCATGTTTTCACCAGTTTTCCCTTTGACAGCTTAAACCAAAATTCAACATTCAACTCATACCTTAGTGAAATGAAGTTTAAAATTAATCTGAACGGCAATACCGGACTACCTGGCATGAGGCACCAAGTACTTACAGATTCTGCATCTGACATTATTTTGTGAGCATTTCTCCAGTTCTTATTACCTTAAAAAATATGCTCTGGAAACGGCATGAGTTTGCTGTGTGAAAGAACACTGTAAGTTCCCCCAGAACTCTGGAGGCTCAGTCTATTGCGTCACCTGACTCCCTGGGAGGAAAACAAACAGCCACAGACGAATGTTTCTGAAGATGAAGGGGTGCCCTGCTTGAAGACACATCTTAAGACAAACACAATCACACCTCTCCAGAACAGACCCTGATGATGGGTTTGTTTTAAGAATCGGTGTGCATGGTCATGGAGTGGCAAGTCTGACATCTGCCGGGCAGGCACCTGGGGACTCTGAAGAGAGCTGAGGTTGCAGTCTTGAATCTGAAACCTGCAGGGCAAGAGGCAGGCTGGGGACTCAAACAGCGCTCCTGTGCCATTCCACAGTAAAGACATGCACCTGGCTTGTAACCAGACCTCTAAGAAATGGGCTCATCCCCATGCTGGTATTTTTCATCTACGTGAGTGGATGACATTCTTCCCAACAGCATCTATAGATTTCCAGCCAAAACTTGAGACTTCCAGAGGGGCACAGGGATGTAGACTTTAGACCAAACCAGATGCTCTATCAACATCTTCCGATTTGAAGAGCATCCCAGAAGGAAAACATCAGAAAAGCCCATCTTATGAACCGTGCAGAAATATCCCAAATACAAGTTGAGTCCAGAGCTTGCCTACTCCCATGTTGGCACAGAGAGGGTAGAGGTGGTACCACACAAGGGTGTGGTCCATGCATGGGGAGGTCAGTGCATCGGGTTTGGTGGGATGGAGACGCTAAAACCACAGAATCCGATAACAAAAGACAGAAGGGAAGTGAAAAACACCAAAGCTGGAGGGGGAGGGGAGGACTAAGCATGTGGGAGCAGAGGCAATTCTGACAGTTCTATGGTGGACTTCAGGGGGAGCACACAGGCGGCATGTGACCCCAGGAGCAGGGCTCTGAAGCACAGCATGCAAAAATGAGTTTTTATGAGACAAAACAGAAGTTCTTTCATCTTCTCAGCATAAGATAACAAGTGTAGTGGGTAGTGATTCCAGCTTTGATCTGGAAGTTCCAACCCCCATTGAGGCTTCAGTAACTATCACGCCTACAAGGCTGGGCCGAGAGAGGACCCTGAAGACCCAAGATCCAGATGCGCTGGCTCTCTTGGTTCCTGGACCCTGGACGCTGGAGGTAGACCGAGCAGAGTTCTCCAGAGAACACCGCCGGACTGTGCCACACCTTTCCCAGACCCTGTTACCTATCCCTTCATTTGTGAGTTACCCCACTAAATAAACCTCCCTTTTAACTATGTGGAGTGGCCTTAATAATTTCACCAATAGACGAGGGCGGCTCCGAAGATGGGCTATTGACAGTTACCGTTTCTGGAGGACTCCAGAAGGTTCTGAAGTGTGTGCTGACTATCTTACAGCTTGTATCTCATCTAACAGAGATAAGAGAGACTGAGGCGCGTCTTGATGCCAGGTATCCTCAGGGGGAGAGCTAGCTACAATGGAGATGGAGGGAGAGAAAGTCATCTGAGAAGCTGGAGGACTTGGGGATACCGGAGGACTAGGGCACAACTCACTGGACTCCCATGTGACTTCTCTTTATAAGGACACTAGCTACACTAGATTGTGACTGTTCCTGATTATCCCATTTTACTCTGGAGCTCTGGAGCCTTCTCTCTGAATGAACTCAGATTCTGAGGTATGACAGCTTAGGGCCTCGGCGTGTGAGTTTGGGGAATGACATAATTCAACCTGTACCTGTACCTCAGACCAAAAAATAGTCTCAATTTTAAGCCTAGGTGGATTTTTTTTTTTTTAAAGTCAGTTGATTTTTAGCAAACCTCCTAACTATTACAGGGACTTCACAAAACATCCCATGGGGACAGATCCTGAGAGAGTATGACCCAGATCTCCACAGCGTCTGTGTCGTTGGCAAACCTGGATGCATCATCAACTCAGAGAAGACACTTGGTAGGCTCCTGAAATGTTGAGCCCCTGGGCGTGGTGGTCTGAGTAAGAACAGCTCCCATAGGCTCACATGTTTGAACCCGTGGCTCCCCATTTGTCGACTGTTTAGGAAGGATTAGGAGGTGTGGCCTTGTTAGAGGAGCTGAGTCCCTGGGGGTGAATGTGTCCCATGCCATTCCCAGTTAGCTCTCTGCCTCCTGCTCGCAGATAAGGATGTAGGCTCTCAGTTACTGCTCCAGCACCGTGCCTGCCTGCCTGCCTGCCCCCCACCGTGATGATCATGGACTCACCCTCAGGAGCCTCGAGTCCCAATAAAGTGTTCTATAAGTTGCCTTGGTCATGGTGTCTCTTCACAACAAGAGGTAAGTAACTAAGACTGTGAATCAGGCTTCTAGGGAAATTCTGTGTTGCCCAAGGTGTTTTTTCTATATGGCTAGGGGAAGAGCACAAGGTGAATAAATGAATCTATTGGTGTATACCGCCTCCCTGGGAGCTCCTGGATCACTGCTCAGAAGAGTGTTTGTGACTCATTTTTGTTTGTCACACGTTTTTTCCACCATAAAATTATCTGCTTTGTGGAATAAGAGGCTGGACCTTGGAGATATTTCTGAGCTTTGTTTCCAGGCAAACGCTGGCTGTGGCTTTTCCTTCATGTAGAACCAGAGGCAGTAAGCATTCCCACTGGATGGAAGGGAGAATGGCCAATTTTTAACAAACCCAGTTTGACACAAAGAATATACCAAGATGTCTGACGAGGGTGGAGGCCAGGAGATGTGCAAGGCTTTGTGGGAGGGTAGGAGGCGAGCCCTGGAAGATGGGCCAGGGTGATATATTTAGTTACTGAATGTGAAATGACTAGTTCTCTTCCAGGAAATGAGTCAAGGGTTTAGAAAGCGAGGTGGCAGTTTTATGTAGCAGAAGGAAAGGGCTCGATGAACTGTGATGAGGGACGTCGGGAGAGATTCCAGGCAGACATTCGTGAATAAGTCTCTCGGGACCAGGCTCTAGTGTAAGTTCACCCAGAGGGACTTTACGTCTTCAACGTTACTTAATTCTCCATCTGTCAGAACAAACTGCTCTTTGAGAAGACAATCCTGCCCAATCCTTTCCTGGCATCACGGGGAGCCATGTGCCCACCACCACTCTTTACAAAATCCTACTTCCCTGGTTTTTCCGCCAGCCACTCTGGTCCGTTTCACAGAACTACAGGTATTTCAGTGTGCTGTCTGTATATTTTCTTCTGCTGTCGCTTTCTGCCTTTCAAACATCCCTTTGATCCCGCAAAGGCTTGTGAAATCCCAACTCCTTTGCGGGGAGTCCCTTGATCCTTCTCATTTGAATACTTTTCTCTGCTTCCTCTGGAGACCTTATAGAATTTTATAGTCACGATAAAGTACAACCCGCCACATCACCTATGGGGACTTCAGGGGGCTTGTTCTGTACCTATTAGAATTCTAACAGATTATTTAATTTCACAAAGATAGAGACCTTGGCTTTCATTTTCTTTGAAGCCTCGCCTGTAGAACAATTCTAGTGCATAGAGAGTGCCTGTCAGGTGCCCATGAATGAAACAGAATCATCGTCTGTTGGATGATATTGAAACAATGGGGGGAAATGACTCCCCGTCTGTGAGAACACTCTTTATTGGGAAGCGGGGTCTGAGTTCCACACAGCACAGGGCTCCTTGGGAGCCTCAACTGGAAATGTGAATGGGGTGGGTCTGGTGCCAGGGCTGTAGGATGTGAAGGACTTGAAGATTTAGAGCGGGGTTTGCCCACTGTCTTGTTAAGAGGTCACCAGTGCAGGTCGGTAGGGGGTCTGTGGAGGGCCGTGTTAATGACGCAGTTAGAGTGAGCTTTCTCTTAACAGCAAGCCTTGAAGTGTTCTTCCATCTCTGTCTTCCATAAGTTAACAAACTGGATTAGACGAGGGCTTTCTCCACCCTTAGATGAACGAGGTGGCCCAGGCAACCCAAGGGTAACTTCCGTCTTAGGAATCGCCAGCCTGAACTCACCCAAGCTCCCAGGATCTGATTGTAAGGTGGCATCTCTTCTGCCTTCAGTTTTGTGTACGTGTGTGCACATGGGTGTGTGAAGGGAGTGTATATGTGTGTATGTATGCATTGGCAAGCATGTGGAGCCCAGGGAGGCGTCATCCATTTTTTTTTTTTTTTTTTTTTTTTTTGAGACAGAGTCTCTTATTGATTTAGAGTTCAGGCAAGTAAACCAGGCTGGCTGGACAGTGAGCTCCAGGGATCCCTCCGCCTCTGTCTCCTCAGTTCTGGGATTAAAAGCATGTGCCAACATGCCCGACTTTTTCTGTGAGTGGTGGGGATCCAACTTAAGTCCTCACACTCATACGGCAATGCTTTTCTGGCTGGGCTGTGTCTCTAGCCTGACTTCGATTTTCCTCGGGGTTCTAGATCTGGGGCTGCGGTGATGTGTGTTGAAAGAGCCCAGAAATGAACTGAATGCACACCCCAACTTCTGATGCTCTGATGCAAAACCAGTGGGGCTCGAAGTTACTTACTCCGGCTTCATGATGTGTTTCAGTTGTGACAGTAATCCCAGTTAACCCTTCCAGGAGAATCTCGGCCCTAATCACTTGGTGTAATACATGCCCAAGGCCCTTTGGTCAGTTTAATCGTTAGTTCTGGAGCGGCTGTTTGGGGTCGGGGTTAGGACAGCAAGACCGACACCCCAAGTGCCACTGTCTGTCTTTGTGTTTCTCTCCCCATGAACTCATCTTGCATCAGGAATCCAGACTTTCCACCCATTCCGCAAATCAGTGCACTCCAAGAATGCTATGGTACATAAAAATCACCTCTCTGTATTTGAGAAGCCATCTTGTAAACTGAAGATGGCTTAAGGAATACACAAGACCATTTGACGGCGGTATGCCCAGGATGAAATGGAAGTGACGTAGGAGGGATGGGGGGGGCAGGGGGGCGGCAGAGATGTAAGCTGGCACTGGCCACAGCCGTCCACAAACCCAGGAGCCAGACAACAAAGCAGAGGCCAGGACCTTGGGTGCCTGGGTGGCTTTCGTACCACGTCTGCCCTCTAGTGGCTGCAATCCGCAGTCTCCTTGTGGAAACAGGCGCTAGCGGTGGGAAGGAAGAATCAGGCTGGGGATGGGGTGAGCGAAATATTCCGTCTTGAGTGAGCCTTGCCTGCAGCCACCTCCTCTTCAGATTGCCCAAAGTGCCTGGCAGAGTGGAAAGCTCGGTGGTAAGAAGGCCCGAGCCCGTCTTTAGTCGTTAAACGGAGTCGATTTAACTAGCCCCTTACAGGAGAACAGTATCAAATTTGAGAGTTGTGAAGATTGTATGAACTAATTTACATGAAACCGTCTGACCTGGAGCTGATAGGTTTTAAGCATAAGTACAGTTCTCAGGTCCCTTTTATCTTTATTCACTTTTTGAGTGCATAGGTTTTTTTTGGTGGGGCGGGAGAACTGAGAAAAAATATTGATCCCTCTTCAGATTCTTTTTGAAGTGTCTCCAAGTAGCAGAATGTTCTATCTCTAACCCCTTCAAAGAAAAAATGGTCACCTCGGATCGATGAGCTCTTGCAATTGCAGGTTTTGATAAATGGATCATCAGGCTTTTCTGTCATTTTTCTCTTCAGATGCAGGAGTCTGCTTGTTCCTTCTCAGCTCGAGACTGCACCCCATTCACCCAGAATCTTCCCCCCACCTCTCTCTCTCTCTCTCTCTCTCTCTCTCTCTCTCTCTCTCTCTCTGGAGTTTTGGCTTTTTGAGACAGGGTCTCTGTAGCTCAGGCTATCAAGGAACTCAATATATAGCCAAGGATAGCCTTGAACATGTGGTGATCGTATCTAAGCATCCTGAGTGCTAGGATTATGGGCATGAACCACCACATCTTGCTCTGAAATGTATTTGAGCAGAATTTCTTGGGATCCACTTCTGAGGTGAAGGGCTGTCTTTTTGAGCAGGCACATGGCTGGAGTCAGTTTCCTTCCAGAACTAAGTGGAAGGGGTGGAGGATGATTCTCATTGGCTAACATTGCCTCACCTTCCAGATGATCCACACCCTCCACTTGGGGCCTGAGGAGTCACAGTGCTTCCTCTGAGCTTTGCTGGAAAGGAGCATATTAAAGTAAGGAAGTCAGGAGCTGGTAAACCACCCAGTGGGTGTTGGGGCGCCATCAGAAGTGTTTAGGCATTTGAAGAGCTAGATCTTAAGACCTCACAGATCTCAAAGTGCTCCAGGCAAATGACAGCTTCTCGGTCCTGAGGTGTCATATGCTGGGGCTGGTTCGTAGGGCCTGTACCTCTCCTCCATCCCATGATGCAGCAGAGAGCTGAAGGAACAAAGAGAAACAGCTACAGATCTACCTGGGAGAAAGTTCTTTCAGCTAGAGGGGCCAGACAAGTGATTGGCATATTTGGAAGCCTTGAGGAGAATGCTGTTCCTGGAGATGAGCGAGTGAGTGCGTGAGTGTGTGAGAGATCTGGGTTGAAGAGGCCACTTCACCTTGTGAAAGTGCTGACTTCTTCTGAATCAGACAGAAATAAAATCTGAGTAGAAGAGAGAGCAGTCCTATTTAACAGGATCATGTAGTTTCTGTTAAGCCAAGACTGGAGGAGAGAAGGCGTGGAAGCAGGTAGATTAATTGGTTATTCTAGAATTCTCTAAGCAAGGAATACTCAAGGCATGGATAAAGTTTGGAGTTGCTATATCTTGAATCTGGAGTGTCTCCCAAAGACCTGTGTGCTAAGGGACAGGTCACCAGCCTGTGGAAGCTTTAAGCTGTAGGACACAATCAGAAGAAGCTGGTCTTTGAGGGCATGCCCTGGAGGGGATATTGGCTCCTCAGGCCCTTGTCTTTTCCTTTGCTTCCTGGTTAGCCTAAGGTGAAGTGGCCTCTTCAGCCCCCTGTTCTGGTCACGGTGCACTGTACCACCACAGTCCAAAGCGTCTGCACCAAGAGACTGCGGACTGGAACTGCTGATCCGACCGCCACATGAATCTTTTTGTTAACTTGTTTCCTCAGTGACAGGGAGGCTGACTGACTTGAAGAGAGGGTGAGATTGTGGATCTAATAAGGCGCCACAGTCCAGTCTATTCCCAGTTAAAGACTGTCCCATGGCTCACCTGTGGGGTCAGGCAGTGAAAGATAAGTGTAAACGGTTTGGCTCGAGCCTCTGAAAAGCCCAAGATGGAGAGGGTGTGGGAAGAGCTGCTTTCCCGAGCGAGTGTGAGGTGGCATTTTTGACATGTTATGTTTTAAGGTGCCAAATCGCCATCCTAAAGCAAATGTCAGCGTGAAATGGTTTACATGACCTGAAAGTCGGGCAGAATGCTCAGGCCTGTGATCAGAATGTAAATGAGTTCTGCATACAGATGGCATTTTAAGCCAGAAATTTGATGAGATCACCAGGGAATACAGACAGAAGAGATGCAATCATGGCACTCCGGGGGCACTTCTGTGTTTAGAGGTAATATGTGGCCATCCAACAAGACTACGGAGGTCTGTAATCAACAAGACCCAAGTTAAACCAGGCAATGAGGAAAAGAGATTCACAAAGTGGGAACAGACAGCCGCTCCAAAGGGTACAGACAGGCCAAGCAAGCCACACGACAAGGACACAGCATTGACTACTTAACTTAGCAAGGAGATTATTAGTGACTGTCACAATTCCTATGGAGCCTAAATCCAGATTATGAAATCAACTTGGAAGCTTGTCATTTTGTTCATCCTTTAAGATAAGAATGTGCAAGTTTCTCAGATAGAATGGACATCATAACTCACTCATGTCTTGTGTCCCAGCATACTAAAAAGGGTATTTGTTAAAAGAACATGTAAATGCATGAAAAGAAATATTCTAGGCACTGTCCTTTGTGGAGGTTTGATGTAGCCCACTTTTTTTTATTCCGTGTTTGAATGCTTGGCTGGCGGCACTGTCTGGTGAGGCTGGGAGGGTGTGCCCTTGTGGGAGGAAGTGTGTCACCGGAAGCGAGCTTAGAGAGCTGAAAGACTCCCGTTGCTTTTAGTCTGCACTCTCTGCCTCTTCACTGTGGCTCAGTGTGTGAGCCCTCGTCTCCTGCTTCTGCTGCCACACTTGGGATCCGCCATCGTGGACTCAAACCCAGAGCTCTGAGCCCAAACAAACTTTGTCTTCTGTAAGTTGCCTTGGTTGTGGTGTTTTATCAAGCAACAGAAAGTAACTGATACAGACTATAGTGGTCCTTGTGAGGATGTTCTCACTCTAGACAACTGGGCCAGGAAAGAATGTGCCACCAGACAAGGGTATACTTGAATCACTTGAAGATATAGATGCTCATCCTGTCTGTCTGTCTGTCTGTCTGTCTGTCTATCAACTATCTATCTATCTATCTATCTATCTATCTATCTATCTATCTATCTATCTAATGACACACTCTCACGTATCCCAGGCTATTATTGAACTTACTATGTAGCCAAGGATGACCTTGAACTTCTGATTATATTACTACCACAGTGTGAATTTTCCCGAGCCTGCCACCAGCACCCAGAGTATGTGGTACGGGGGATCACACCCAGGGCCTGTGCACTCTAGGCAAGCACTCTACCAGTTAAATTACAACCTGAGCCTCTGTCTCATACTTAATAACATGTCCATTTCATGTCTCCTTATTTAAAGGTTTGTTTATTTTATTTTATGTGTATGAGTATTTTGCCTGCATGCCTGTACATGTATGTCCCTTGTTTGCCTGGTGCCATAGATCCCCTGGAACTGGAGTTACAGACAGTTGTGAGCTGCCATGTGGGTGCTGGGGCTTGAACTTGGGTCCTCTAGAGGAGCAGCCCGTGCTCTTAGCTGCTGAGCCATCTCTCCAGCTGTAAGTCTAATTTTTGTATAACATCATTGTCATCATCATCATCATCATCATCATCAAATAACCACAACTTGACAATTGTACTAAAGTTCAACGTAGAGCAATTCTCCTGCTTTCATTCCATGTACTCCACCCTTACAAACTCTGTAATTCCTCCTGTGTATTTATTTTATACAATTTATTTATTTAAATTTCATGTGTCTGCCTGTGTCTGTGTACCACATATATGCAGTACCTGTGCAGGCCAGAAGAGGGTGGAGGAAGCCCGGAACTGGAGTTACAGGTGGTTGTGAGCAGCCATATGGGTTCTGGGAACTGAACCCAGGTCCTTTGGAAGAGCAGCCAGTGGTCTTTATTGCTGAACCACCCCTCCAGTCCCTGGCACATTTCTCAATCTTCGTTATCTTCATGCTCAGACTTCTAAGGACCTTTGATATCTTCTTCCGATAAGTCATGCCTTCCTTGCTTCAAAACTCGCCTATCATTTCATGACTCGGGTGGGGATGTTTGTTGAATGGGGCCATGTGTCATCTCCGAGTTCCTCTTTGGAGACAGTGGTGAGAAGGTTGGTCACGGTGACTGCCTCTGTGGGGCTTTCAGTGCAGTGGGATTGTACGGTAGTGACCATAAATGAGCACTCACAATGAAGGTAATGAATGAAAGAGAGGGTCCTCTTTGTCCATGTGTTTCCATTGTTATCCAGGTCCTCCTTTCCTCATTCTAAATTTGGCCCCAGGAGCACAGTTCATCTCCTGGGTTCCATGAGTTACTTCCCAGAGTTGCCTCTGAGTCAAATTTCTCCAAATATATCCAAACAACACCTACTTGATCTGCCTTGTTGGAGATCTCACAACCACCCTCCAAGTCAATAGAGAAAAGATAAAAGCAGTTGCCCTCACAATGAGGCCAAGAGCGCGCGCGCATGCGCGCGCGCGCGTGTGTGTGTGTGTGTGTGTGTGTGTGTGTGTGTGTGTGTGTGTGTGTTCCCATGCACACATGCCCACTCACCCAGACTTTCATCCTGTGCCTGGTCCACCATCATCCACAACAGCATTCCTGAGCCAGCTGCCTACCTGGTTCACCATCATCTACAACAGCATCCCCGAGTCAGCATCATCCACAACAGCATCCCTGAATCAGCATCACCCACAACAGCATCCCTGAGTCAGCATCATCTACAACAGCATCCCTGAGTCAGCATCACCCACAACAGCATCCCTGAGTCAGCATCACCCACAACAGCATCCCTGAGTCAGCATCACCCACAACAGCATCCCTGAGTCAGCATCATCTACAACAGCATCCCTGAGTCAGCATCACCCACAACAGCATCCCTGAGTCAGCATCACCCACAACAGCATTCCTGAGCCAGCTGCCTATCTGAACACAAGAACTTTAGCTTGGACCTCCTGGTCAACCTCATCCCTTTTTGATCAGCCCATCATTACCTCTGTTACTTACTTCTCTTCAGTGTCTCTTGATGTGCCCTGGTTATCTCTATACCTACTGGAAACAACCATTCAATAAGAACCATAAACTCCACAGGACTTTTGTGATGGACCAGGCTCTGCAGTAAGTGAGTTGATATGTCTCCTCATTCTATCTTCAGAACAGCACCGGGGAACACACACAGTTTAGCTACAACACTAGTCTCATTTTGTGCATAAGGAAGCTGAGGAACAGGAAGGCTAAAAACGTCTCAAGTTGTATAGATGTCAAAGGAAGGAACATCATAGTATGGACCCACGTCATTAACCACCGAGCTCTTAAGGCCCTCACCATCTTTTCTCAGTTTCTACAACAACCTCCAGCCATGTCCTACTTAAGCTTTACACACACCATAAGATATTTAGTTGTTGCTTGCGTTGCTTTGGAGACAGGGTCTTATGTAACCCAGGCTGAGCTAGAACTCACTGCGCAGCCCAGGTTTCCCTCAAACACAAGACAAATTACCATCAGCCTCCAGAGTGACTGGGATTATAGGCTTGTGGTGGTTTGAATGTAACTGGGCCCCATAATCTCATAGGGAGTGGCACTATCAGGAGGTGTGGCTATGTTGGAGCAGGTGTGGCCTTGTTAGAGGAAGTGTGTCACTGTGGGGTGGACTTTGACGTTTCCTATGATCAGGATACCACTCAGTGTCTCAATCAATTTCCTATTGCCTGCAAGATACAGGACTCCCAGCTACTTCTCCATCACCATGTCTGCCTGCACACCCCCGTGCTCCCCGACATGATGATAATGGACTGAACCTCTGAAAGTTATAAACCAGCCCCAATTAAATGTTTTCCTTTATACAAGTTTCTGTGGTCATAGTGTCTCTTCACTGCAGTAGAAACCCTAAGACAAGGCTGAACTTCCCCAACTTAAAAATCTTCCTCTATCTTCTTTGTTTGCTTAAGTCATTTTTTTTTAGGTTAGCTTGCAGCATAATGGTTTTTTATCACAGCATCTTTGTGTGTGTGTGTGTGTGTGTGTGTGTGCGTGCACATGTGCACCATTGTATTTTATTCGCATCCACTCCCCTGCCCCATTCTCATCCGTTCCCTCTCTTGTGGCCACGCCCCATCTAGTTTCCTTCCTTCCTGGTCAGTCCCAACTTCTGCTTCCTCTCCCATGTGTTCCATTTCTCTAGCCTCTCCTAAGAGCTCTTCACCCTCATTCACAATATCCAGCCCCCCCTCTCCCTCCCCTCCCAATGTAGGCTCCACATCTGAGGGAAAACCCGAGTCATCGGGCTTTCTGAGTCTGTCTTGATTCATTTAGCACAGTACCTTCCAGCTGCTTCCATTTGCTACGTCTTTATTCCATCTCCATCAACATGGCATTCTTAGTTAAAGTACCTTGGTTGTTCCTGGTCGCCCTAGGGATAAGTTCCAAAGTCCACAATGAAGCTTTCAAAATTGCTCTCCAGTCTTCTGTTTGCTTTTTAGGGCTTCCTGATTCCTTCCGTGCCTCAGCTCCACAGCTTGAAAACGCTCAGCTTTTAAAACTTTTATTACTTTTTCCGAAAGGAAATTATATTATAAGTCATTTTTCTTATTTTAATACCTCCTCTCTAGGGCCACAAATTCTTTAAAATGCATTTTTCCTTTTTCACATTTATAATCAAGAAATAGTCATTATGTATATTATGATGCATGGTGTGTTGTTTTGATGGATGTAAGTATTATGGAACGATTGAATCAAGCGAATGAATATTTCTAGCACCTCACGCTTTCTTTTTTGTGGTGAAAGCATTTAAAATCTCTTGGTAGTTTTCAAATATACAACACATTGTTATTCATTATAGTGGCATGCTGTGCGATCAATCTCCCCCAAAAATCCTCCTTTCTAACCAAAACTTTGAACCACTTTATCAACATCTTTCCACCAGAAGCTCCCAGAACCACCAATCATCCCCTCTGCTTGAATGTGTTCAATTTTTTTTTTTTAAATTTCATATATGAGGAGCATCATGTGGTACTTGCCTTTTTTGTTCCTGGTTTGTTTCGCTTAGCCTAGTATTTCTCCAGGTTTGTCCATGTTGTCACAGTCTGCTTAAAAGTTACCCTTACAAAGATGCGATGTGGAGCCTACATTGGGAGGGGAGGGAGAGAGGGGGCTGGATATCGTGAATGAGGGTGAAGAGCTCTTAGGAGAGGCTAGAGAAATGGAACACATGGGAGAGGAAGCAGAAGTTGGGACTGACTGGGAAGGAAGGAAACTAGAGGGGGCATGGCCACAAGAGAGGGAACAGATAAGAATGGGGCAGGGGAGTGGATGAGAATAAAATACAACGGTGTACACACACACACACACACACACACACACACACACACGTGCACACGCGCACACACGCACACACGCACACACACACACACACACACACGCACACACACACACGATGCTGTGATAACTTGACTACATCCGAAATCAACTAAAACCCAAGCGGCTGGGCAGACCTACAAGGGCTTTTCTTGCTTGGGTTGCTTGAGGTGGAAAGACCCACCCTAAATCTGGGCCACATCTTCTGGTGGCAGCCCACATGAAGAATGTGAAGGAAGCTTTTGTTTTTTGCCTGCCTGTCCTCGCTCTCGCTGGAAGGTTTGTCTGTCCTGCTGCTGAGGCATCTCTTCACTGGTGTTTGAGCCGACTTCTTCAGAATACAGCCTGAAGACCAACCAGCAGCTCTCCAGGAATCCTGCAGGATTCCAGCACTACACTGGGATGCTGGGACATCCATCCTCACAGGGTGACCGATTCTTGGCTTTCCGTTGGGAGACAGTCAGTGCTGGACTAGCTGAACCATGATAATAAATTGTGTGTGTGTGTGTGTGTGTGTGTGTGTGTGTGTGTGTGTGTGTTCATTCCATCAGTTCTGTCCCCTAGAACCCTGCAAAATACAAAGGACGTTCCATTGTGCATATGTACTGCATCTTTTGGTTGGTCCCTTGGAAACTGAGGTTGCTTCCGTAGCCTGGCTGTTGCTATGAATGCTGTAATGAGTGCAGGCATCTCTGCAAGATGCTGGTATCATTTCTTGGGGGCACTTTCTCACAGTGGGCTTGGTGATGTTACTCACTTGGGTGTGAACAACTTATACATCATGGTGGAGATGATGTCATGGTTTTAGGCCATGGTTTTAGTACCAGTGTTTCTGGGCTCTGGTGAGGCCCATTCTGGTGTAGATGGTATGATAAAGTGGAGATATTTACCTCATGGTGGCCAGAGGAGAGAGCTAAGAGGAGTCAGTCATCTACTTCCTCCACTCAGGGTTCAGATCTCAATGCCCTATACAATGTGATTATGGATTAAGTCATTGATGAAATCAGTTTCTTTGTGATACAACCACTTTTCAATAGTCTCACCAGCCAGGGACCAAGCCTTTGGGAGCTCATATTCTAGACACCACAGCTGGTTCATTTGGCAACACTTTATCTTGATTTTGTTGTTTTAAGTGTCTACATACTGATTTTTGTGGTGATTGAATTAATTTTCATTCTAGAAGACAGTATAAGGGTGCCATTTAGTCTATACCCTTGCCTACTATGTGGGGGTTCACCTTCCACCTTTTGAAGGGTTCTTAGGTGGAGGAGAGAGGAATGAGGAAATATCAGATAGAAAGACCTAGTTGACAAGAAGAAAGAGACACAGGATAGTGTCTGGAGGGCCTATATAAATACTCAACAGCCTCATCCTTTATTAAAAAGGGCTTTTTATAATATGCCAAGGGAAGAGGCAAAAGACCTCCCCCTTGCAAGATCAAAGCACACCATACAGCCAAGTGTAGACCCTTCCAAATACCTGGTACACACACCCATGGCCAAACCACCCATTGTGCAGCCCTGCTGCGTAAAGCAAGCTCAGATTCTGTGACCCTGAGTAAGCTCTCACTAGGAAGCCTCTGTGGGCTCCCACACTACTACACTAATTTTGTAGTGATATCTCACTGTGCTTTTAATTTGTATTTCTCTAGTAATTAGTAATCCTGAGCATTCCCCCATATACCCACGTATTCGTTACTTTTTGGTTGCTGTGATAAAAACACCATGAGCAAGGCAGCTTTTAGAAGGAGGGGTTTATTTGGCTTACAGTTCCAGAGGGATCAGAGTCTGTCATGGTGGGGAGGCATGGCAGCAAACAGCAGGCAGAACACATGGAGCAGGAAGCTGAGTGTTTACAGCCTTTAGCATAAAAGCACGAGGCAGAGAGAACCAGAAATAGCAGGAGTCTTTAAACTTCCAAAGCCTCCTCCAGTGACAACATTCCACTAATAAGACCACACCTCCTCAACAGTACAACTAACTGAGGACCCTGTGTTCAAATACATGAACCTGTGGGGGACATTCTCATTCAAAACACACAACCTGTTTGGTCGGTAGTATTTGCTCATTTCAGGAATGCTTATTCAGCTGTTCCCCCCCCCCTTTTTTTTAAATAGGGTTTTTACTTTTCATGCTATTGAATGCTTTAAATATTTTGGATATTAATTTGTCAGATGTACAGTATACAGTTTTATTCTCCCAATCTTTACCTTATGGATAGTTTCCTTTGCATTAAGGAAGCTTTTTTAGTTTGATATAATCTCACTGCCCATCTTTTGTTTTATTCCCTGACCATTTGGGGTCACATTCAAAACATTAGCCCGGCCGATGCCATGTGGTTTTCTTCCAATTTTGTAGTTTCTTGTCTTACATTGTATCCTCTAAATTCAGTCTGAGTTGATTTTTGTTGATATGAGCAAAGAGTTCAATTCCACGTTTCTGCATGAGGATCTCCACGTCTCCCACTGCTGGAGACTGCTCTTTGTTTATTGTGTATTTGTGATATCTGTGCTGAAATCAGTTGTCTGTGTGTTTGTTTCTGGCCCAGAGCACTCTCTTTATAGCAATAAATATGCTTTGCTTCAGTTCTGAATCTTCTCATGAATTCTTTCTTTGGGGGAAACTTCTCTGGCTGGCCCACCTCCTTCACTTTCCATAGTCTTTTCCTACTATTCTTACATCCTAGCTATTATATTATTTATCATATTCTAATATAATTATAATATTACATATTATTTGTTATATTATATTATTTATTGTATTATAATATAATTATAGTATTTTATTATTATATTATAGTCAGCAAATTGAGTTTCTCTCCTACAGAGCCTCCCTAATTCCCCAGGTCTAAGAAGATGCTTTGGGTAGCACAATGACACCCCAAAGATGCTTATGGTATAATGTAGATACATTACCTTATGTGGTAAAGTGATCCATTCTCTATTACTGCCTCCAAACGACAGAGGCAGGCTGACTTTATAAAGAACAGGAGATTATTTAGTTGATAGTTTTAGAAGTTGACTATCTAAAGCATGGCACAAGATTTGGCCAAATCCCACTGCAGGGATATGCCAAGCCAGAGAGCCTCGATGGGGATAGGTGCAGGCTTGAAGACCTAAGCTCTCGAGAACTAACCATAGTCTTGTGAGACGAAATACTTCTTTGCCTTCTGAAGCCATACCCACACTGACCTGAGCATCAAGCACTGGTCCCTATCTGCTAGAGGATCCTCCACTTCTGATTACCACCACGTTGGATATCATACTTCCAACAAACGAGGAATGCCCAAGTCACAGATAAACCACAGCACAAGGCAGAGGGGCAGGTTAATGGTAGTAAGACCGGGATTTGGTGTTGGATTATCCAGATGGGCCTAATGTTGCCTGAGTCTCTACCGAGTCAGGAGAGCCAGAATCAGAGAAGGCAATGAGACAATGGAAACTTCCAGAAGCTGGAAGGGCTAATGAAGCGTGTTCTTTCCTTGAGCTTCCAAAAGGCACACAGCTCTGAGGACATCTTGAGTCAATCATGTTGGGGTGTCTTAAAAGAAAATCTTCCATGGGCTCAACTGGACCCACAGTCCCAGGTGTCTAGGAGAGGGATGGGTGCTTAGGCCTTTATGAATACAAACTCAGCCTGGGACCCTCCAAGACGATCCGCAGCACTGTGAGGTGCAGCTGTCACTGGCCACTAGATGTCAGGCTTTGCCCTCCTCCCTGCTAGATGCCTCCCCTCCAATCCCCTCCACACTTCCCCCAAATTTAGGATGGTTGTTTCATGTGCTTGCCCCAACCAGCCGCCCAAGTACACTGCAGTTGGGGGGAACCATTACCCACATTTACAGCTGAGGAAATGGAGGCCCAGAAACTAACCCAGTCACCAGTCAGACTGGGGCTAGGACAGGTTGTGACATTCCATTTAACCATGCCCTGCTGCCTTAATCCAGTTAGGTGCTTTGCCTCTGTGACTGTGCGTGAACACAGAAACCAAACCGGTGGCCCTAAGGACAGAACCAGGAGAGAACGAACGTCAGGTTCCTTTCAAAGAAATCTTATTACAACCTTGTCGTTCATCTTTATTTTTAGTCCCGTTTTCATAAAAGAGAAGGTGAAATCCTCTAAAGAATTAAATATGGTGACTTTATATTTCCTGAGCAATCTTTGGATGAACAAGCCAAGGTCTAGTATTGAACATATTGGAAGACGCTTACGCATGGCCTCTGATAGAAAAAGAAGGTGGTTGATGAGACCAGAAGATATAAGGTCCACTGAGCACTGAGACCCCAAAGTCAGCACTGTGTGGTGATTGAGGTATGGCTGGTGTGTGTGTGTGTGTGTGTGTGTGTGTGTGTGTGTGTGTGTGTATGTGTAAATGAGAATGCTGAGGAAGATGAACAAGAAAACTTCCTGCTTCGGGGCTCCTAAAAATCCAATTATTATGGACTTTATGTTTTGATATTTCCCCTACATTTCTGATTGAAAACCTCTGCTATCACTACCAAGCAAACAATCTCAACCCAGCCCCCTCTCCCAGATGGATAGACAACGGTAATATTTTGGGTAGAATTCTCATCAACTTTATCAACATAAATAGGCACATCGAATTTATTCTCAAGACATTTCATCAGAAAAATGTGGACGATTCTCACGAACTAAAAAAAAAAATCTCAAAAAACAATTAGCTTGAGGATCTAAATGGCTACTTAACCAAGAAAGGTCTAGATAAAGTTTTCTCTTCCTTGTTTCATATTTTTTCCTTGTCAAATCCCAACAGGATTCACACAAATTATAGGACCAATAAAATCAGCCAATCTCTTTGCTCCCTTACAACATTTTTCCTGAATCAGCTATGTGATTGTGTGTCAAGGACCCCGTGAAGGTCGGCGAAATGCCCCATGTAGTCCTAACTATTATATATAGAGGGGGGGAAGTTTATACGTAGGCCTGCCTGCCACGGAGCATTCCCTAAAGCTCCTTGCTGCCACTCTGCTCGGATTTTAAAGACATTAGGAGGCATGAGCCATAAAGCCAGGACTGGCATCACACTAGGCTGCTGTGGTGGACACCATGCTCCCCTTGAACTGCTCAGGATTAGTCACCACCACCACCGCCACCACAAGAGGAGCTTAGAGCCAGTCAGCGTTGGGGTAAGGCTGGAACCACAGCGCTGACTGGAGGAAATCAGAACCACAGTACCATCATCAGTGACCCCAAACCAAAAGGAACAACCTTTCTCCTCTTTGAGAACTCTATTTCCCCTGGAGTTCTGGGAAACCCAGCCTATCCGGCTTCCAGGCAAGGCTTTGACAAGGTCCTGCACGTCTCTTACGGCCACTCTGCACCCATCTCTCCTTAAGCGACACCCATTTCTTCTCTGCATAGAGGACTATGCCTTTGAGGGCAGCAGACCAGTTCCTCCTCCAAGAAGCGTATCGCTACGTGCCCAGCCCTTAGGACAAACAGCCACAATCAGGGCTCCTGTGCCATAAGGAATGGAGGCCATGTAAACAAGATGGCCCCATAGTTCTGTTTAGAACTATCACAAGCTCCAGCTTTCTTGTGTTTTCAAGTGTTTAAAGTCCAAGTGTACATACTTGAACAGTCTTGCATTTGGTTGTTATTCATTTTACTTGCTTAGTTCTTTGCATCTTGAGGAAGGGCAGCTAGCTGACTTGTGATATAAATGGTAGGTGGGCCTTGGGCCTTCCCTCCCTCAATTTCCCTTTTGACACGCAGTGAGGTCACCCCATCTTTACATCTGATTTTCTTTTGTTTTGTAACACTTAACGGTGGAGGTAATGACTTCCCCCATTGGAGCGTGCATTTCATGATGCCGAGACCCTAAAATGCACTTCCAGCTGATAGTTTGATAAGTCTGTTAGGAAGCAGAGAAGGGACAGGGGGTACAGAGTCAGCATGTGGCCTGTGGTGACAGATCGCTGACCACGACCAGTCTGTGGAACTGAATGTGAGGGCTGCTCAGAGTGACTCTTGGTCTCCCTCAGGATGTTCAACTCAGCACCACAACTCAGGTCATCTGGACACCCGGATGCTTCCAGAATGTTCGATAACCAGGTCATTTCTTTCTTTGGTTACTGGGATTGTACAGTTCAGGCCATTGCGTTACAAGGTTAGCAAGCACGCAGTGTCTCCGAAAGTCAAAAGCTGTGCAGGACACTGAAAACACTTCCTGCGACCCAGTTCTAGAGACAGAGACACTGGGTAATAAAATCTCGTCAGCTTTTTCCTGAGGATTCTAGCTGTTACACTCTCTTCCTCTCCTTTGCTTTCCCAAGGCTCTTCGGAAAGCCAAGGGAATGCAGAGCACACATGGGACCGGGTGAGAGGTGGTTTGAAAGTGAAGTGGATTTTTCAGTGCTAAAAAAATTGATAATTTCCACTTTCAAAGAACTGTGTGTAAGGATAATTGAGCAAAGAAAACTCACTTTTTGAACCTGGTAAGGGATATTTCATTGACTTAATGAGTTTTCAACACAACAAAATTGCTCTTTGGGAAGCAGCTGGGGCTTTTGTTAGTTTGTTTGTTTGTCTTTTTTATTTTTTTTTATAAACTCGGTTTTTCTTTAAAAGACTTCAGATTTCCCGAGATAAAGGGCATCATCTGCAGTGGAGTTTGAATGTAGACCACTCTCGAACCTCCATAGTTACATTCCAGTTCTTTGTTCTTAAGAGAGCTCTGAGGTACGCATTTTCTTTTATTTGTACAATTTCTTTCAGCTAAAGAAAATTTGCCAACTCTTTGAGACTTACAAACAATGAACTACAGAATGTCATAAAGAGACATATGGGATAAACGGTTTTAGAAGCAGTTTGGGCTGCCGCTGGCCTTGATTGTCCTGTCCTGTAAAGTGCTAGAGTAAGAGTGTGAGAGTGTTGGAGTGTAAGAGTGTGTGTAAGAGTGTGTGTAAGAGTGTGTGTAAGAGTGTGTGTAAGAGTGTGTGTAAGAGTGTTCTGGTGAGGTTCCAGGCAGCCCAGCCAGAGTCCACCGTACCAATCTCACAGAATGTCATAGTCAGGGTTTCTGTTGCCATGAAGAGACAGGGCAACTCTTGTAAAGTTTAACATGTAATTGAGGTGACTCATTTACATTTTCAGAAGTTCAGTCTATTATCATCACGGTGGGACATAGCGGCGCTCCCCCAGACATGCTGGAGAAGTAGCTAGAGAGAGTTCTACATCTTGTAGGCAACAGGAAGTGGTCTGTCACACTGGGCAGTTTCTTGAGCATATATGAGACTTCAAAACATGCCTCTACAGTGACACACTTTCTCCAGCAAGGCCACACCTTCTAATAGTGCCACTCCCTTTGTGGATCATTTTCTTTCAAACCACCACATTCCACTCCCCCAAAGGCTTGTAACCATAACAATTTGAAAAAATGTATTCAGTCCGACGTCAAAAGTTCCCATAGTTCATAACAGTCCCAAACTTATTTAAAAGTCTAAAGTTCAAAGGCTCTTCTGAGATTCATTCGATCTCTTAACTGTAATCCCTTGTAAAATCAAAATCAAAAAACAGATCACATACTTCTAAAATATAATGGCACAGGATATACATTACGGTTCCAAAACGCAGAGAAGGGAGCATAGTGAGGAAATCCTGGACCAAAGCAAGACAGAAAACCAGCTGGGGAAACTCCACGCAGCATCTCCATGTCTGATGTCAAAACACTCTTGAGATCTCCAACTCCTTTCAGCTTTGGCTATTTTCACTCTCTGTTAGAAGCTCTCCTTGGCAGGTATCCCATGGCTCCAGCATCTCCAACATCTTGGGGTCTCCACAGCAATCCAGGCTTCAACTTCACAGCTTCACGAAATGCCTCTGTAGGCCTCCATTCAGGGACACCACTGACTCATGCCTGGCCTTAGCATCTTTCCTTGGGTGTGGAAGCAAATTCCGTAACTCATTTCTTATATCTTTAACTCTAAAGCCAGAACCACGTGGCTAAAAGCTGCCAAGTTCTGCTACTTATTGGGGCTAGTACATGGCTCCCTTGTTCAATCACATCTTTACCCACCTTCTGTCCTCCATTGCCTAAGCTTGGCCATCCTGAAACTTGCTCTGTAGACCAGGCTGGCCTCAAACTCAGAGATTCACCAGCCTCTCTGCCTTCCAAGTGCTGGGATTAAAAGCATGCCCCATCACACCCAGCTCTAAGCTTTTCTTTAGTTTCTTTTCACAGGTTGGAAACTTAGCTGGGTGGAATCTTACCCCGAGCTCACCACTCCCTTTATTCCATTTCTTAATCCATTTATCTCCTTCAACACAGAATTTAGCTCTGTTCCATGTCCTGATGCCCCTTTTCTCAATCTATATATTTTGTATTTTTATTTGCTCAGTTTGCTCTTTTTCATTATAAATCTTCATTAGTTACCACTAATAACTACACAAAAGAGTCTATACTAGGCTGTTTTGAGGTTTCTTCTCCAACAAATTAATCCAAAACTCTTCACTTTAGTCTTAGGCAGACTCTTTGGACAAGAGCAAAAGGCAGCCACATATTTCACCAAAGTATCACAAGAATGATCTCTAGGTCACATATTAATACACTTCTCCTTTGGAACCTCCTGACCCAGGTACCCACAGTTCAACAAATCACATTCAGCACCACTGTCTTCCATGCTCCTACTAGTATGGCCCATTAAGCAGTGCTTAAAGCATTCTACTGCTTTCCTAACTCAAAGTACCAACGTCCAAATTCCTCCAAACAAAAATTTGGTCAGGCCCATCACAGCAATACCTTAATCCCTGGTACCAACTTCTGTCTTAGGTTTCTATTGCTGTAAAGAGACATCATGACCATGGCAACTCTTACAAAGGTTAACATTGAATTGAGGTGGCTCACTTACATTTTCAGAGGTTCAGTCCATTATCATCATGGTAGGTCATAGCAGTGTGCAGGCAGACATGTTGCTGAAGAAATAGCTGAGAATCCTACATCTTGTAGGCAAAGGGAAATGGTCTATCACACTGGGTAGTATCTTGAGCATATATGAGACCTCAAAGCCTGCCTCCACAGTGACAGACACACTTTCTCCAACAAGGTCACACCTATTCCAACAAGACTACGTTTCCAAATAGTGCCACTCCCTTTGTGGGTCACTTTCTTTCAAACCACCACACCCTGGGACCTCACAATGTTGTAATCTTACCAGAAGGTAGCGAGCTTCCAGTGACCCATGCTGTCAGGTTTGTATGACAAACGCTTTTACCTGCTGAGTCATCTTGCCTGTCCTTGTGATTCATTTTAATAGGAAAGTCTAAATCATAGATTTCATTGTCTACGAGTCAGAGTAGTTTAATGACATATACCATATCATTACAATCGATAATACCAGGGATAGAAGTATCTATCATTAGTCAATTTGTGTTAAATTGCCCATTGTACTCAGTAGAGTCCAAAGTAGACCCAGATTTGATGGTGGGAATGAAGGAATTGGATTGTGGTTCTGAGATGGGTTTTTGTCTTTCTTCTTATTGCTCTGGGGTTTCCAGAGAACAGTTTTGCAGAGAACACCCACCTTCCTCCTGTAGAGGTGGCTACAAGCTACAGCTGTGAAGCAAATTAGAAATAAATTCCTGAGGAGTCTACCAGTTGCCTCCCAGAACACTGTTGGGCTAATTAAGGCAATCGTTCTAATTACTATCAGGTTTGTTCCCTGGCAAGCACTGTCCAGCACACCATTATCAGCACACCTGATCCCCAGACTTCTTGTCACCACGGCTACTCTCACGGTCACATATGGCTTCTTGACAGTCACTTCTGCACATATTTATTTTCTGCCCTGGCCACCAACTTGCCCAACAGGACCATCAGTCAGGATTCTCTTTCCTTTTGAAAAAAAAATAAAATCAACCAGTTGTAATGTGCTCAACAGACTCTTGGCCTCCAAAATGAGATTTTTTTTTTTGGCTCCTAGATATTTAAGATCCTTCTTGATAAAGAGGTAACTAAAATTATGGACATACCTCTTGTAATATATCAGGCAACGCAACAGCTCTCCAAAAACACTAGATTGGTTGGCTCATGAGATATGTTACCCCCTACACTCTCGATACCTGCGCTCCCCTATATCCAGTAGGCATCTATTATAGTCATTAAACAAGGCTGTGTGATGGATGTGGTGCATACACATACAAGAAGTGTAAGGTGTGATAGGAAACTAGACAGTACCGGACTTGCCCCTCCAGAGGGTGAAGCCAGCCCACATAAGAAATAAGAAATAGATTCAGGGAGCTGGAGAAATGGCTGGGTGGTTAAGAGCTCTGATTGGTACCCAGCACTCACATGGAGGCTCACAATCATCTGTAACTTTAGTTACAGAGGATCTGATGCCTTCTTCTGGCCTTCATGGGTACCACATGGATGTGGTGCATACAGGAAGGCAAAACACACAGGTAAACTAAATCTGAAAAAAGAAATAGATTCAGAGTATTGCCCTAACTCCGTGCACATAAATGTGAGGCAACATAAGGTGTAACTTAAACCCAGCAGATCATGACTGTAATAGTAGTATCAGGGTGGCAGCCTCTGGTTTCTCATTTACTCCTGGCTGGAAACGTTTGGCTTTATGTGAGCACGACTTCGGAATCTTTCAGTTTGCTAGTTAAAGTCTTCTACCAATGATCATTTTTGTCCTGTCTCTGGTCACCTCAGCTTCACATCTACGAATTCCTCTCCAGCGTGTCGTCTCTTGCTAGCTGCTGTTTTTCCAGATTTACTGGCATATTTACTCCGTCCAGAATGCAGTAATCATCCATCAAATCTCTTTTCCATTACGGCTGGCTTTTCAGGTACCAGCATTTTCTGTGAAGCAAGATTGCAATTTGCATTTATAGTATCACATAAAGGATGCAGGGTTTCACTCATCAGTGACTTTGTTGTGGTTTTATATTTATTGATGTCAATATATTTCATGTTAGCCATCTGGTCTTATTCCTTTGCCTGTGATTATTGCACTATTGTGGCATCCACAGAATTATGATTTTTCTATTAGTTCCAATAAATGTACACCATATTTTTATGAGTAAAATAACATGTCTCCTATAAAATGACAATAAAATCACTCTCAATGCTAAAGCACGGTAAAATATTTAATTTGGCCCCAAACTCATAAAATTTGGAAGTATCTTATACATAGGCATGCACTATCTGTGTTTGTTTTCTATTGATATAAACACCATCTCAACATTTAGTCCTGAAGCATTTACATGGCATCTTTGGAATGTCTCTATCACACACACACACACACACACACACACACACACACACACACATGCACGCACGTGCACGAATGCACGCACACACACTTCTGCAGCAGGACAGCCCCGGTCTCCACCAGGCTCATCTTGGGGAGTGGCCCTGGAATGAACTCACACAATGCATGTGTAGGGTTTCCCGTACCCTCTGGGGCCAAGTTCCATTTCATCACCAAACTTTCTGCTGTTGCTTCCCATGAGCCAGAAATCTCACTGTGGGAGTGACATTCTTAGAAGTGTGACATGAATGAATCCGCTGTCCTGGGCATTTCCCTATCAGTGGGATCTGGGTTTTTAATTGGCTCTTAGGCGTCACAGCCATTTGAATTTCTGATTCTTTTATTCTTGTGTCAAAGTCACCTCACTTAGCAAAGCTGCGTGTATCTCGAGTCATTTTTTACTTTAGTTCAAATTCATGCATACTTAGGAGGGGGAAGACCTTAGAGTGTGTTTTATGGTGTTAGTGTAATGCAGTGCAGAAATGTCTCATTTATTTATAACGTGAGATTTATACCACCATCCAAATCCAAAAGGGATCTGAGGTGGCTCACGGAGATGTTGACTTTGCTCTATCTGAACGTCTTAGACTGTAATTTATGCGGGTGGCTTTGTCTCATCTATCTGCCTTTTCTTGGCGGTTGGCGATTAATGGCAGCGAGTGGAAGAAAACTTCTACTGAAGATATAAAACACCCTCTCATTTGTGAGATTTTTGGCAAACCCTGGGAAAACTGCAAGAGGAGATGATTTGAAATTGCACACCAGGCAGAGGAAAGTCAAATGGCAATTTACATTTTAAAGAGGAACGCCGACTGAAAGAGAAAATCACCTTTCAAAAGGCATTTCTACGAGGAAACTGTCAGCGGAAACTGTCAGCGTCCCCGTGGCCCTCACATACATGTGACGATCCTTGATAGCCCTTTGAGAGCTGGAAATGCCACTGAGGCAAGAAGGTCTGACATCTTAGTTACCTTTGTGTTTGCGCAAGGGCACACTGCAAAGCGGTTCACGAAAGAATCAAACAAGTTTGAGATTGGTCAAGAACGTAACTTCTGGGTTAATTTCTCTTCCCACATTTTGTCACATCCCACATCGAGGAGTAAAATACAGATGACAAGGGAAGAGGAAGGCAGGAAAGGACTGGCCAGGCTGGAGAAAAAAAAACAATCGCTGAAACAGATGTCTGTGCTGTATTTTATTAGGTGGCAGACTGGCCACGCATTTAACAGCCTGACAGATGGCGGACGGCTCTTCATCAACAGAATTTGACTGGACGCTCTGTCTCAGTCATGACAGAATTATTAAGGAACTGAAGTTGTGTTTACTGTCCAGAGAGTCCCTAATCTGTGGCACCCCAACCCGTGCCGGTACGCGCCTTCCTTTGGTCCAGGCCCTCTTCCGGAGGCACGGCCGACTTCTCTCTGAGTGGGGACAGGACACACACAGAGAGTATCCTAGAAACCAGAGGGGAAGCAGGCCATGTTGGGATGCAGCAACAGTCATCAGCTCCCGTCTACCAGGTAGGACCAGCAGGTGGAGATCCCCAAGGCTCACTCTTACCTCTCATCTTGGCAGTGTTGGGAGGCATGTATGGACAACTAGGACTCTGAACCACAGGACTCAGTGGGAAGCCATTTTCCTGAGCTCAGTCACGTACAGCTAAATCACCATCCCTCTTAGGAGGCTGTGGGGCTTTGAATTGTGAATAGCCCCCACGCCAAGGTGGTTTGGATAGATCTTAAATCTGGTACCCACTGGACCCATCTAGATCGTTTCTCGGTTTCCATTCTATGCTAATATTCCATGGTTCCAAGGCCACTGAATCTGCCTTACGTTGTTCTTTTCGGGATAAGCCCTGGGCCACAAATATCCAGTAGTCTCCAAGGACCCATCTTCATCAGCCCTAAGCTCTGCACATGGCTTCTTCAACACGTCATGGCTTGGCAGGCACTGTATGCAGGTGTGGATGGGTCATGGCCCAGTTCCTGTGGAGATGGAAGCGGTGTAGCAAGATTCCACTGGGAATGGTCCAGATGCAGCCCAGCCATGGCTCTCTACTCACGGACAACCAGATGGTGTCAAGAGATACCCAGGAGAGGCAGAATGAGGCACCCTGCTGCTGGGCAGGCAGGAGACTGCTTGCCAAAGACAGACTATGCAACAAGATGGGGAATCAGGTCAAGTTAGAGAATATTCTGGATGACATCAAGACAGCCGGGAAGCAGAGCAAAAAGCACGCTGCACTTGACCAGACCCAAAAATCTGGAAATGTTAGAGGCAAAGGCAGCCTATCCCTGGGGGACCACAGAGCCTTTCACAATGACCCACATTGCCGGACTCCAGGGCCGCTCTGGGGTGCAGGAAGAGCTTGCCACCCCAAGAAGCCCCATTGACGTCAAGTCCTAGAAACAGAGCCGATGCCCCGACAGGAGCCAGGTCATTCTGTGAGCATCCCCCCCATCCCCGTCCCCACTCTTCCCTGTTCCGTGTCTCACTGGAATAAAATGCAGCTTGTGCTCCCTGGGCCTTCGTTTCCTCACCTGCGAGATGATGCTGAACTAGATCATCCTGATGACATGTTCCAGAGCTAAGTTTCTATGGAAATAAAACAACTCATAACAGAGACAGGAAAAACAAAAAAAGGAAGAAAACGGTCTGCTAAATAAGATAGTTATGAGGAAGGACAGAATCGTGTAGACAAAGAAAAGCTGCCAGGAGGGAGAAGGAAGGCTTGTTGAAGACCAAGTACAGCAAGAATGCCCAAGATATCTCTCTCTCTCTCTCTCTCTCTCTCTCTCTCTCTCTCTCTCTCTCTCTCTCTCTCTCTCTCTCTCACATACACACACACACACACACACACACACACACACACGTGCACACAAATGCACTTGGGGTTTGGTAGCTGAGAGAAACGGAGGTGAGTGCTCAACTTGAGGCCATCTAAGGTCAAGGCACAAGCTAACCTACTCAACACTAGAGTATCTTCCAAAGAAAACAGCCCAAAGGAGGCAGGAAGCAGAAGAGATCCGGACACCAGGCTTGCATTCTTAAACAACAACTTGTGGGAACGAATTAGGGTCCTCCAAGATCTACGTTAATCTCTGTGGTAGGCAATGTCCCCAGCGTCATAACTACTCACAAAAACGTCACCTTACACCGCCATCCCAACACCTCCACCTTGGGTAGCAGGAATCTTTTTTTTTTTTTTTTTTTTTTTTTTTTTTTTTTGGTTTTTTCGAGACAGGGTTTCTCTGTGTAGCTTTGCGCCTTTCCTGGAACTCACTTGGTAGCCCAGGCTGGCCTCGAACTCACAGAGATCCGCCTGCCTCTGCCTCCCGAGTGCTGGGATTAAAAGCGTGCGCCACCACCGCCTGGCATGGGTAGCAGGAATCTTAAAAGGTCTTATTAATAAAATCAAACCCGAGGCCAGTTATTGGAGTAAATGCTGGAAGCTCAGAGAACCAGAACAAGCCACAGCTATCTCACCTCGCCAATTCCTCAGCTGATCCTGTTTCCTCAGACTGGAAGCCTCTGAGTCCTCATCCAGAATGAATCTCAGCCGAACTGCTGTTCGTAAGCCTGAAAGCTTAACCAGCCAAATGCTTCTAGTTCCTGGTCTTCACGTCTTATATATCTTTCTTCTTTCTGCCATCACTCCCTGGGATTAAAGGCTCACTTCTTGGGATTTAAGGCATGTGTCACCATGCCTGGCTGTTTCCAATGTGACCTTCAACTCACAGAGATCCATGCCTCCAGAAGGCCAGGATTAAAGGTGCGTGCTACCACTGCCTATCCTCTATGTTTAACATTGTAGCTGTTCTGTTCTGTGACCCCAGATAAGTTTATTAGTGTGCACAATATTTCAAGGAACACAATACCACCACAATCTTGGAGACTAAGCCTCTGGCACACAAACCCTAGACTGGGGATACATGGAAATTATATTCAAACCAGGACAGCCCTCAAACTTTCTCTTTAGACAAGCTCTTTGGTTTTCAGACTTACCCCTCACAAACACCCAGCTTCTCTGGAAGCACCTTCACAGAGAGATTTGTAGCTGTCCATCTTCGGCTTGATGAGTCTTCCAGGTTGGCCCTTCCAATGGTTCCCATTAGAATATAGGGGTGTGGTCGTTGAATTGCCCAGAACTACAGACCCGCACCCCCATCCTGTCTGTTTTCTGAACCTGAGCTCGAGGGCAGCAGAATGGGAAACATCACTTCCGCCTAGGGTTTAGAGCTCTCACTGTGGTGGAGGGGACTGTGGGCTTCCGAACGGTCGATGACTGCGCAGCTAAGCGTTAGCGTACAGAAGGCAGGACACACTCGCCCTTGGAAAGCCATGCCAGAGAAGGACGACGCTAAATGAAGTCCGGAGCACTTAGACCCAAAGAGACAGGAGGACTGTCCTGAGGAAAAGGCCTGGCCCACTGTGTGTTTTATTTCTGGTGTGAACTGGACTGCAGAGCTTGTCCTGTGCCCGCTTCCCCGAACCACCCTCCTTCCTACCCCTCTGCCCCGTCTGTGACTCATGGAGCTTCTGAAAACGTCCGGATCTCCACTTTTCACTCCGAGCTTGGAGCTGACTCTCTGTCCTTACCACGTGCGTGCGTTTCCTTTCTTCTTGTTTGTGTTTTATGGAATGTGTCTCTGTAGTGAGAAGATGATTCATTTATATATCTTTTCCACAACTTTCTCCCCCACTAAGGTTTTGCCAAAAATAATCTCTGAAACTCACTCTCGGGCAAATTCGTGTTTTAATAGGTTGTTCTGTGGGCTGTCTCTTGGTGTTTGGTTCCTTCATCGAGAGAATAGTGGATTTGCTTCTCCTGGTGCCCTAGGTTTCTAGGAGCCGGAGAGATTGAGAGGCCCCCTCGACTGCCTGTGTGTGACCTAGAGACAGATTTCCCCAGCGGTGGCCCGTCTCACTCACACAAGCTGATGGGTGGGTGGTTTCAGTCTCTCCTCAGCCCTGGGTTTTTGCTTATTCTCCTTTCAGGACTAGGAAGAGCCAGTCCTCAGGACCAGCATTCTAGTCAGGATCCTGCTTCCCACCCTGTGAGGAGAGTTCCAGGTCAGCTCATCCCCCAGAACTTTATCTCAGGGAGCCCTGCCTGCTTTTTCTGATCTCCTCGGGTCTGAGCGCCGCTGGTTCACTGTTTCACACCTCTGGTCCACGGAACCTTCCTCTTGTTTTTGGTTCTAAGCTGTCTTGTATTCCTCTTAGGATCTCATCCCCTTCATCGCTGTCTTGCTTATTTGACCTCCGAGAGTCTGGCAGGAGCGCCAAAGGTGGCCAGCGTTCCGTGCTAACCTATGACAAACACCGTTCCACCGTGGCAAGTTTTAAGCTTCACGATGTAGACAGGTCATCTCCCAGTTCTGAGTGAGTGTTCCCGTGGCGGTAGCTGAGGGAAGGGATACCATTCGCCACTTGAAGCTCTTGGCCATCGGGGATCAACTTTTACACTAAATGTGTAAAAGTTTTACGCTAACTATAATGCCGACAGACTCTGAACCAAAAAGCAGAAACTGCGGCTGGTCGTAATTGTGCAAAGCAGAATTTCTAGTGTGTCTCTCCATGTGAAAAATTGTACCAATGTACATCTACTATGGGTTTTCGTTGCTGTTGCTATTGTTTGAGGCAAAATTGGAGTTTATTAAGAAAAGGTATGTTTTTTTTATTTGTTTTCATTATTTTTAATTACGTGTATCTGTGAGTATGTATGTGAACATGAGCAGGAGTCCACGGAGGCCAGAAGAGGATGTTAGAGCCCCTGAAGCTGGAGTTACAGGTGGTTGTGAGCCACCCAGTGTGGGTGCTGGGGACTGAACTCTGGTCCTCTGCAAGAGCGGTATTCAGTCTTAACCACTGAGCCATCCCTCATCCAGATTCAAGAATGGGAGAGAAGGGGGCAAGTTTAGGAAAGTAAGCATCTACTCTTTTGAATTATTTTGAGGTGTAAATCATATCGTCAATTGTAGTGATTTGAACGAGAACGGCCCCCATGGGATCATTTATTTGCATAGTTGGTCCTAGTTGGTGGGCTGTCTAGGGAGGATTAGAAGGGATGTCCTTGTTGGAGGAAGTGTGTCACTGGGGGTGAACTTTGAGGTTTGAAAAGCCTAGTCCTCCCGACCACCCTCAACCTCCAGCCTGTAGATGAGATGGAAGCTCTCAGCTACGGCTCCAGCACCATGCCTGCCTGCCTGCCAGTGATGGTCATGGACTCACCCTCTGAAACTGTCAGCAATCTCCCAATTAAATGTTTGATGAGTGGGTCCTTGGTCATGATGTCTCTTCACAGCAATAAGACACAAACTAAGAGACTCAGCTGAGTATCCGGCACAAAACTATTAGTTACCACTATGTCAAAGGACCTCTGCCCATGGACACCCATCTGAAAGTGACTGTGCCTGTCCAACAAGTGACCCAGTGAGCAACATGAAGAGAGATTATTCTGCACTGTCAATGATACAGAGATATGATTGACTATTCCCATGATGGAGTTGTTTCTGGCAACAGACTATCCTCACTTCCACTGCAGAAATGGTAGACAGCACTGGATTTCACAGGGGTAAAAGCTTCCTCTGAAGTGTCCTGGGATATCATGGGAAGCTCAGGTCGCCACAGGCAAAGGTAAGTATGTATGATGGCTGGTGCTTCTGGAAGCCATGGGCATTTCAGTTCGGGAAGTGTCCTGCAGACCCTACTTCACACCTCACATGTTAAGGCTTAGTGTCTCTTCTATGAAATGCCTGGGGTCTGAAGCATTTCCACTGGAAAGGTTTTTTTTTATTTAGTGTGGACTTTTCCACGTGGGGCGTTGGGGTGAGACTCACAAAGTTTATTTGGGATTTTGGGTTAAGGACCGCCAACCTGCATGTAAAGCTGAGTTCTTCTAGAAAGCCTAAACTAGTGGACACAGAGCAGGGTAAACGCCACCTAAGTTGTTGAGCAAGAGAAAGAGGACCAGAGAGGGTCGGTCCATGCGTGTTATGCTCCTGTGGCCTTTGGAAGGGATTTCCCAGTGACATGAAGTTGGACCAGCCATACATGAAGCACAAGAAGATAAGCTTTATTTACTTATTTTTCCCAGTTTCTAGAGCCATAAGCAGGCTCTTGGACGGTGGCCTACTGTGGACCGAAATGAGAAGGCTGTAAAGGAGGTGAAGGGTCCACTCATGTAGCTGAGTGCCAATGGGATGCTGTCCGACCCATCCAGATCATTCTAGAGGAAAAGGAAACCTTCAACACAGCCCAAGATTTAGTGCGTATTTAAAGTGTAAAAAAAAAAAAAAAAAAAAAAAAGCAGCCACCTTCATTTAAAAACATTTTTAGCAGTCCATCGCCTTATAGGCTGGGCGGTGGTGGCGCACGCCTTTAATCCCAGCACTTGGGAGGCAGAGGCAGGCGGATCTCTGTGAGTTCGAGGCTAGCCTGGGCTACCAAGTGAGTTCCAGGAAAGGCGCAAAGCTACACAGAGAAACCCTGTCTCGAAAAACCAAAAAACAAAAACAAAAACAAAAAAACAAAACATTTTTATTAGTTCTGTGATACTGTAATTGTTAAACGCATTGGGATTTTGATCACATTCACTTCTAACTCATTCCCTCAACTCCTCCTAGATCTGCCCCCACATTCCTACCCCCACACTTAATGTTCTTTTTTTAAAAAAACGTTTGTCTTTAATAACCCATGGAGTCCAGTTTGTGGGTCCACTCCTGGGTGTGGGGCCATCCAGGAGCCACATTCTTCAAAATTTAACTTCCTCCCCCCGAAGCTCTCAACTGTCCTTAGCTGCTCAGTGGGGGTGGGTCATGAACCCCTTCCCACTCCGTGCTGGAGCACCGACAGACAGTGGCTTCTGGATGCAATAGGGCTGCTGTGCTCACGGGCACACAGCCACCGTGACAGCCTGCCTAGTCTCACGTTACCTTCACGTTTATAGTCTGAAGGTGTCGGTGCAAGATGGTCTTTTGGTTCCGACATGCTGTGTGCTGTCTAAAGTGCTCCTGGACTTGGCATTGGATAGGTGGAAGGTAGTTGCTGAGTTTTTACCAGAGAGGATTTATTGGACACACTCAACTCCTAGGTGCCGGGCAGCATCCCAAAGCTTCTGCAGGTGTAGCATGACCTCCTGCTTCCTCACTGCCAGATGCTGAAGCTGGGACCTTATTAACAGTCTCACGCAAGGGACTAGGTTTCCAAACGCAAAAGAAATAAACAAAACCCACTTTCCTGTAGCTCTCATCTTCCCTCCCGTGCAGATTCGAAATTTAAAATAATGCTTTCTGGAATTACAGATGGACGATTACCTCCTCATCTGGAAAGATCTGGAACAGTCTTTGATTGCCTAGATGGACACAGGCTTACCAGGTCTGTGGGTGGTCCAACTACCTGCTGCTCAGATTTATGTTTCCTTCTAGGAGTTTTAAAAATAAGTTAAGACCCGCTTAAAATGAAGCATGTGACCATCTCAGACAGTCTAAAGTGGAAGAAGGAAATTCACAAAAATGGCAGTGTTTGTGTTTAGCATAAAATCTGAGGTAACAAAATCCTAAACCACAAATAGAGCAACGCCAAGTCCTTTGGTCAAGCGCAGGCCTAGAATACCCGGCTCTGGGATGGATCAGGTTTTGTTTTCAAGTTTGATCTGTTCCTCTCTATTCCCCCAGTACCAAGACACGGTCAACACTCATTCCTCAGGCTGAATGGCCAAGGCTGCCTGTGAGGAAGAAGGGGCTGAATCATGTGTGGGCAGATGAGAGCATAAGGTTAGAAATCTCTCCACCGTTAACAGGCTTCCGTCTCTGCTTCGAAAGCCTTGCTTCTCCTTTGAAAATAATATTAAATTGGGGCTGCAGAGATGGATGACTCAGTGCGCTGGCTATTCTCCTTGAGGACCCAGGTTCAATCCCCAGCCCCCACGTGGCAGCTCGCAACCATCTGTAAATCCAGTTCCCGAAGATACATTGGCCTCTTCTGACCGCTGAAGGCACCAGACACACAAGTGGTACACAGACATATATGCAGGTAAAACACACATGCACATCAAATAAATAAATATAAAATAATTCAAAAAAATTAACAATGTTGAAGCCCCCTTTAAATCACACCTTAGAAGAAATACAGGAAACCAAAAAAAAAAAAAAAAAAAAAAAAAGCCGGGCGGTGGTGGCGCCCGCCTTTAATCCCAGCACTTAGGAGGCAGAGCCAGGCAGATCTCTGTGAGTTCGAGGCCAGCCTGGACTACCAAGTGAGTCCCAGGAAAGGCACAAAGCTACACAGAGAAACCCTGTCTCGAAAAAAAAAAAAAAAAAAAAAAAAAGGAAATACAGGAACACACTCCATAAACAATTCAGACAATATGGGTTATATTATATTATATCCTTCAACCTTTCACTGCCAGTCCTGGCTTCCTTCTGAGCTAGAATGTTCTACTCTTTTTAGTATTTAATCCCAGATCACTTATTTATTGCCTGTGGAGCCAGTTGACCTCTGGACGCTAAGCAGAAGTTGTGAAAATCTCTAGCCTCTCAGCTTTTTTTTTTTTTTTGGTTTTTGGAGACAGGGTTTCTCTGTGTAGCTTTGCGGCTTTCCTGGAACTCACTTGGTAGCCCAGGCTGGCCTCGAACTCACAGAGATCCGCCTGGCTCTGCCTCCCGAGTGCTGGGATTAAAGGCGTGCGCCACCACCGCCCGGCCGCCTCTCAGCTTTTTAAATTGCCTCCTGTGATGGCTAGTCTCAGGGCCGCCCCAACTGGATGGAGAGATGTCTCAGAGATTCTTAGGAAAGCAAATTCGTGGGTGTGTCTGTGAGGGCGCTTCCAGAGAGTATTGGCATGTGGGACTGCAAAGGAAAGGAAAGGACCCTCCTTGAGTTTGGGTGACGCCATCCAACAGGCTGGGAGCTGTCTGATGCTTGGAGTGACAGGGGAAGCCAGCCAGGGCTGTACTCTCCGAGTGAGTATGTCTATTGCCCTACCCAGGCCCATGAACCAGGATGCAGCCTCTTTGACCCTTCAATGCGGCCTCGCGCCAATGGCTCTTCTAGAGGTCCGGCTTTCATCCTCAAACTGGGGTGCATCATTGGCATCCTTGCACTGAAGCTCACAGCTTCTCACACTGAGCAGCTAATGAGTTCTCTGCCTTCCTAGCATGCAGCCAGACATTTTTGTAATATCCAGCTACTCACAGAAACTAAACAAATGACTTATAGGCAAAGCCTTCCAAAAGTAAAAATTAGAAAATATTTCTACCAAGTATGGTGGTGCACCAGCCCTCTGGAGTCTGAGGCAGGAGGATTGTGAACTCAAAGCCAGCCCAAACTACATAGAGAGACACTAGTCTATACAGAACCAGAAAACAAACAATCTTCAAAAGGAAGCACAAATGATCCCAAATGGCCCTAAGTAAAAAGAGTAAGGTGGAGGAATCATAATACTTGATTTCAAACTGTAATACAGAACCATAGTAACAAAACCGGCATGCTCCTATCACAAAATCAGACATGTAGGCCAATGGAATAGAATTCAGGACCCAGAAACAAACACACACAGCTATAGGGACTTAATTTTGACAAAGATGTCAAAACCATCTATTGGGGAGAAGATAGACTCTTCAAAGTATGGTGCTGGGGGAAAAATCTGTTCCACATGTAGAATAAAAATACAACTATTTTCATGTCTGCTACCCTGTACAAAAGTCAATTCAAGAGTGGGGAAATGACGTAATTGTGTTACAATCTTGAAAATGAAAGAAATCATTTTTAAAAAAAATCAAATTCAAGATGGGTCCAGGACCTTAATATAAGACCTAACACTGTAGGACAGCTAGAGAGAAATAGAGAGAGAACACTTCCAGATACCAGCACAGACAAGGACGTCCTGGCTAGGACTCAAATATCAACAGCAAGACATGACAAATAGGATCACAAGGAATTTAAAGGTGTCCGTACAACCAAGGGAACAATTATCCTATCTAAGAGGCAGCCTACAGAATAGGAAGAAAGGTTTTCCAGTTATTTATCTCACAGGGAATTAATGTGGATAATACACATTGAACACTAATAAATCATTTTGGTCAACAAATGGCCAAGTAAATTGAACTCTTTCCAAAGCAGAGAAGCACAAATTATCAACAAATTTATGAGAAAATGTTTTACATCCTTGGCCACGAGGGAAAAGAAAATCAAAACCAGACAAGAGTCCATCTCACCCCAGTCAGGGGGGCTTTTTGTTAAGAAAACAAACAAACAAACAAACAAGAAAATAACCACCCCTAATTATGTGTCAAGAAAAGGGAGTCCTCCTACATTGCTGGTAGGAACAAGAGTGACCCGAGCCTCTGAGCACATTAGTAAGCTCTGTGGCAGTTACACTTTGATGGTGTGATAAAAAACACTGTGACCAAAAGTGACTGAAAGAGAAGTTTGTTTGGGGTGTGTTTCCAGAGAGGGAGTCTACCGTGGTGGGGGAAATACAGCAACTGGCTGGAGGGGGGAACAGGAAACTGAGAGATCACGTCTTCAACCACACACTGAGAGCAAACCCGAAGTGGGGACGGCTTTAACCCTCCAAAGCCTGCCTGTGGCGACATGCTTCCTTCAGCATTGGGCCGCCGCTTAAAGCAGTGGTTCTCAACCTGTGGGTCATGACCCCCTCTGGGGGCAAACAACCCTTTCACAGGGGTCACCCAAGACCGTCAGAAACCAGTTATTTGTAATTCATAACAGCAGCAAAACTACCATTATAAAGTAGCAACAAAATAATTCTATGGTTGTGGGGTCACCACAATATGAGGAACTATGAGGTCACAGCATTAAGAAGGCTGAGTACCACTGCCCTAAAGGTTATAGAATCAAGTATTCTAATACATGAGCCTATGGGAAATATTTATCACTCAAATCATCACCAAAGGTTTCTAAAAATAGAACTTCTGTATAATCCAGAAATTATCCGTATGATACACACTCAAAGAATCAGTTATCAAACAATACATACCCACACATCTGTATTATCTTGCACTGGTCATAATTAGTTACAGACTCAGCCTAGATACCATCAAAGGATGAATGAGCTAAAAACAAACATTTTTTTACATTTTTACATGCACACAACACACACACACACACACACACACACACACAAACACGCACGCACGCACTCCCAGTGGAGTCCTGTTCAGCCATAGGAAAGGATGAAACCACGTTGTGTTCTAGAAGATGGTTGAAATGGGAACTTGGCATATTTAACAAAGGCCACCAGGCACAAATACAACATGCTTCTTTTCATGTGGGAAATCTATATTTTTGAAATAACAGTATTGAAGCATGAACTGTTTGAAGATGGAGTCCAAAGGGAATGTTTAGCAGAAAGAGGGACCACAGCCATGTGTGGAGGGACAAACCGCCAGGTAGGCGTGCATGGCCAGGTTTCCAGGAGGGCTGAGGCATAACCAGCTTTGCCTTTTGCAAGGACTGGAGTTGTCGGATGATGGACGGGTTGCTAGCAACCAGCCCAGAGACAGGGACGTCTGTGAATGTGGCTGCATGCATCCAGCTGAGAGATGAAAATGTCTGCATAGCGTGAGGGAGAGAAACTCACCGTGGATATGAAAGGAAAAGGTGTGTGTTTGCTAAATCACATTGCTATGTTTTTATCTTTATCATTTTAAATGAAAGTGTGCCCTGTCATACATATGTAGCCTTGGCTCCCTCACTTTCCAATTAGCAGTTAAGGTCTGAGTGAGAAAGACCAAGGATGGAATGCTAATAGGGACTTCTGAGTCCTGTGTGAGTCAGTCACATGAATTCACGTGTGTAAACCTGTGTTTTCTCACCATGACTCTCTGAAGTTGGAAGGGCAACATTAACCTCATTGGTTTATCAAAAGGGAACTGAGTGGAAGAGAGTACAAGAGACATGTGTGAAGTAACATGAAAGTAGGATTTTTGATGTAAGTTTTAAAAATTCATTATAGTTAAATGCTCCCACATTCCCAGCTTACACCAAAGCTGGACATGGCCAGTGTAGAAATAAGAGGGAGGTACTGGCTCTGGCAGAGAGGCCTGAAGAGCTGATCAGAGAACTCGCAGTGAACTGTTTGCTTTCAGGACCATATGAACACTTACGGGACAGTTTGATGAATTCTGGTTTTATAATCAGAATTATAAATATATTATAATTATATATTTATATTTATATAATCATATAAATATATATTATAAAACAAACATACTAACCTATATCAGTGTGTGTGTGTGTGTATTTCCTTTTTTAGTTATTAAAATGTGGGTATCCACATAAATAAGACATTTGTGTGATTTTCTCCTGTTGTAAACAGTGTCTGGACTTCATGAGGTGATAGCCAATTATGTAGGAAAAAGTCCTTTCTTGTGCACAGACTTCTCTCTGACATATAAAAATTATCTCGTTCAAATCATACACTATTACCACAAGAATCACCTGAAATGCATGGGCAAAGCAGAACCCACGAGTGGGAGGAAAGTAGCATGAGGAGATGCTCAAGACTGGCTTGCTGGTAATTTTGACCAGAGAGCTATTCATGGCCAATTTAGAGTGCATGAGTCTTGCTGTTTCCTTATTTTAAAAATGTCAAGCCAATTACTGGCCTTTGAAGTTGCAGAGCCTGCCAGCAGATCAAATCGAGACTCCTTTCTTGTTTCTAATAGGCCCTGTAAAAAGAGAACTAGGCCTGTCTGGTCCTTAGCTGATCTAACACTGGGAGTAAGGTACTGTCTGCAGAGGAGGTCCATGGTACACAGGGAAGGCAGAGAAGGCTGAGTCCTAGAACCTATGCAGAGAAGGTTAGGGGGGGTGGGGAGGACTGTCCTCCATCGTCTGTGCAGCCGAGATCCATGGTCCACAGGAGTGATGGGGAGGACTCAGTCCATCACCTCTGCAGTGGGGGTCCATGGTCCACAGGAGTAATGGGGAGGACTCAGTTCCATCACCTCTGACCAGGGGTCCATGGTCCACAGGAGTGATGGGGAGGACTCAGTTCCATCACCTCTGCAGTGGGGTCCATGGTCCACAGGAGTAATGGGGAGGACTCAGTTCCATCACCTCTGACCAGGGGTCCATGGTTCACAGGAGTAATGGGGAGGACTCAGTTCCATCACCTCTGCAGTGGGGTCCATGGTTCACATGAGTGATGGGGAGGACTCAGTTCCATCACCTCTGCAGTGGGGTCCATGGTACACATGAGTGATGGGGGGACTCAGTTCCATCACCTCTGCAGTGGGGGTCCGTGGTAAACAAGAGTGATGGGGAGGACTCAGTTCCATCACCTCTGCAGTGGGGTCCATGGTCCACAAGAGTGATGGGGAGGACTCAGTTCCATCACCTCAGCAATGAGGGTCCGTGGTGAACAGGAGTGATGGGGAGGACTCAGTTCCATCACCTCTGCAGTGGGGGTCCATGGTACACAGGAGTGATGGGGAGGACTCAGTTCCATCACCTCTGCTGTGGGGTCCATGGTCCACAAGAGCGACGGGTAGACTTGGTTCTATCACCCATGCACAGCTGGCTAGAGGCCTTCCTGGGATTCCAGCTCAGGAGAATCTTGTCTGGCAGCCCATGACATTTCCTGAACTTTGGCCCCAACAAGATTTTTCTTTTTAAAAAGTGAATCATCAACATTTCAATACAATATTTTCTGTTAAAATCTGATTCTTCAGGCTCTAGAACTATCAAAGGATTTCATGACATTAGGTTCCTGCCCCCACCTGGTGACATCTGGTCACATAGACAAAATTGATCCTTTCTCTTTGGGGCTTCCTCGGGTTCTCTTCTGCTTCCTAGTTCTGAGGCTGAACAGCATGTGGTCACCATGGTGCCAACATCCTCCACACCAGCTCAACCTTTTTGGTTTTCCTAGTATAGCCAGATCCCAAAGCGTGACAATATATGAAGCAATTCCATGCATGCCACCATCATTTTGCATTCTAAGTGTAAAATTATAATAGTATTAAAATGAGAACAATATCTGATGGCACTTACAATTATAGATGGATCCAAGTTCAAGAGCGATAGTTTGCTAAGAGAAACTTGATTTCTACCATTAGAAAACCCAAGGAGCATCCCTAATCAAATGACATCAAAGAAGCATTCCAAAATGGAACACACCCTCTCTGTTCTCACAGTAGGTGAAAAATGTGATACCCTGAGGTCTATCTATGCTACTGACCCTCACCCAGGAGACTGAAAATAGGAAGTCTGTGGACTGCCCATTTCCGGAGATGAAGACTCACCCAGAAATGTAATTAACAGAGCAGAACTCTGTCTGATGATGGCCGGGAAGCCATCTCATAACACCATTGGACTTTAGATAAGCATTAAGAGCATCTGTCTTCTGTGGCCTCTCTATCCTCTTCTGTCAATAAGCTGTGGGCTGCCTTCCAGCTCTAAGGCCCTGGGATCCATGAATGAAAGAGTTAATATTGCAAGGAAAAGGGATCAGCACGTTACCAGGTGTGACCTCACCTGCTTCCCAAGGTCAAAACATATTTGAAGGATGGGAAAGAGTCTGGGAAAGCGAGTTTCAAAATATGGGTTGAAAAAGAGTAAAGATCATTAAAAACAACAACAAAAAAAAAAAAAAAAACCAAAAAAAAAAAAAACCAACCAGGCAGACCAGAGTGTAAGAGGCTGATTGACACCCTGGGAGGGCAAGGCAGAAGCTCAGAGATCCCAGGAAGCCTGCAAGATGAAGGAGTTATTTCTTAGGGTAGAAAACTTAATCTTAGGGCTGGGGATATAGCTGAGTGGTTTATTATTTGCTTAGTATGTGCAAGGTCATGGGTTCAATTCCCAGCACTGGAAAATAAAATTGAGACAGAGACAGACAGACAGACAGAGGCAGAGAGAGACACACACACAGAGAGAAATTTAGTCTTGATCCAGAAAATAGTATTTTATCTGGGCAATTCTGTAGATCATGTTACACCCCTATGCACCCTCTCCCCACAACACTAATGACTAAATTTCCAAAACAACTTGGATCTAATGGTATCAGAGTCTTAAAGGAATTACTTATAGCCTAAAGTCCACTGGGATGTGATAACTGCAATTGAATGATGCCCAGCTGTAATGACATTTGGCTGTCAATCAGACAAGCAGCCTTATAGAGAGACTCATCTTGTCTTTAAAGCCAATGGCTGAGGTTTCCACCAGTTTACACAAGGTCTGCTTGAGTCCTAGGTCCTTTGTGGTCTTTGGCTACTCTCCTCCTCCCAAGTCTGTCCACCATGGGTCAGAAAAGAAAGCCGCAAAGCGAATTAACCATCCAGCTCTCTGACTGCAGCATGGCCCACCAGCTCATTTCCAAACAGTGGGCAGGCATCATTTCCTCACCTTGTGTGGTTGTGAAGTTTGATACTGCACTTCTGAAAGCCTCTTGCCCCCTTTAAAAGGAAAGAAAGTGAAACATGAACAGTAATCCTTACACTGGCTGTGTAGAATTGAGGCCGGAAGATCCCAAAGGTTTCCAAGGCAGTTTAAAACAGAAATGAAACCAGCGGCTCCCCAGACGTCATGGCTGCCCTACCAAGTGCTCCAGAGCACTAGCCAGACACACTTCCTTCAGCCCGTCACAGGACCACCAGAAGGTCTTGTTCCGTTAGTTTGCAGTCTCTGGATTTGGAAAACCACAGGGCTTGGCAGGATGCTTGCTGTCAGAAGTCAACGCTGGACTCAATTTGAAATCCCTTGAAATACAAGTAGGGTCCATTACATGTATTGTTGCCCTCATCCTGAGAACTGCACTCATTCATCTGAATGGGTGAATGAGTCCCGTTCTGCTTTGTAAGTGGACCTCAGAGTGCTTAATTAGTGAAGATAACTCGAAGCAAAGAAAAATACAAGTCACCCTAAGGCCTGCACGTATGTGCAGCGTGGGCATGCCCTGCGTGAGGAGACTGGAAGAGGACATCAGATCATCTGCAACTGGAGTTACAGAGAGTTGAGTCTCCGTGTGGGTTCCGGGTGAGCCATCACTACAGCACCTTTAAACATTTTAATGTTTATTATTCTTTCTTGGTGAATGAGATTGGGACTTGCTATGTAGCCCAGGCTGACTTTGCACTTGGCCATCCTCCTGCCTCAGCATCCTGAGTACCAGGATTATCTGCCTTTCCTGGAGAATGAAGAGGAAAGGACAAAGGACTCAATATGCTTGAATTGTTTGGGCCCATCGTTTTGGTACCTGGGACAACTTAGGGTGTGGATGGTGGAAAATCGACCTAAGTTTATCAGGTTCACGGACCAGCAGATGCTCAAGCAGAGATGCTCCATGCCACTGCCGAAAGGAGAAACCAGATATTTAAACCTCCCAGCAGACCTGGGCTTTGCCTCACTAAGCAGGCTTATGTCCTACTTAGCACAATCAGGCCTTGATCGAAGCGAGCAGATTTAAAAAAAAAAAAAAGGCAACAAATGATGCTTTAATTATAAGGAGATTCTACTTAAAGAATTCTACCCTTCGAACTATCCTCTCTGTCATTTCTAAAGCACATTTCTTTTTGAGGCAAACCAGAGGTCCGGCTAGGTCACTTTTTTTCCTGCTGGAAACATCAGTGATGACTTGTGGCCTCCACTTCATCTGTCTTCAGAACCTTCAATTTCTCGGCTCCAATTACACCCACAAGCTCCTTTTCCTGCGGCATTACAGCTAACGGTACAGGAGCCTCGGGCTATTATGTCTGAGTGATCCTCTAGGCTGGAGGACAATGCATGCGGAGGAAACTATGGCAACACGTTGCTTTTTTTTATTTTGCATTCACTTTTCTGCTCTGTCATCCTTGAGGCAAGCTATCCTCTGGGGACCTCGTCCACTGACACTCAAAACACCCCATCCTTGTAACTTGCCCCACCCTGCATCTGTAACCTGGAAGTACTGGACCTTTATTGTAATCGCTGAGTGTGATTAACCCAGGCAACTCCACCACTCCAGAGCACCCTAGCCTGAGGCAGTGGGACCTTTTCATTCAGCTTTGCATCCATGGTACCCAGAATACGCCATTACTTAACTGTTGAAAAGAAGTAATTTTGTAAGAGTGAACTGTTTTATGAAACAAAGAATATCAGTAGGAGTCAAATAGCCACTCCCCAATCCTTCTGGCTTGGCGGCCTGGGTATTTGTTGGGATTTCCTACATTGGAGTACATTGGAGTACAGCATGCCAGTGTGGCTTTGGGGCAGATGAAAGGATGGGCGATGGGCGATGGGCGATGGTCCCATGCCAGATACAGTGAGTCATCCACCCTAATTTCAAAGGTGATGTGATGGGGGAAAAATGAAAACCCCAGGCTTCAACCCACTTTTGACTTCTGCCCGTTCTTAGCAGACTGGAGAAAGTGGAACCAAATGGTCTGGTTTGAGTTTCTTCTCTCGCCCCCAAAGAGCACCAGTTTCGAAGTTGCTGCTTACATGTTTTCACCTGCCAGGCGCCAGCATCCTTCTCTTTCCTGCTGGCAGCCCAGGCTCGGCAACATCTGTCAAAAATCTCCAAATAGTCTCCTTCAGAAAGCCTCCTAGGCAGCCAAACAAACGTTCACTTTAAACGAATATTTTTTATTTGTTGGTGGGTGTGTGTGCCTGAGTGAGGTTTTGTGAACCAGGTGGATGCTGGTGCCCGTGGACATCAGAGGGCACCAGATCCTCTGGACCTGGGAGTTCCAGGCAGTTGCGGGCAACTGTGTAGATGCCAAATAAGCCCTGGTCCTCTGCAAGAGCTCTAAGCATTCTATCCGCTAAGCCATGTTTCCCAGCCCTGACAAACCTCTTTTTGAGACAGGCTCTCATTATGTAGCCCAGGCTGGCCTCAAACCTATCAGCCCCCCCCCTCAAACCTATCACACACACCCCCGCCGCTCAAACCTATCACACACTCCCCCCCCCCCCCCCCCCCCGCCTCTGCTTCCTATGCACTGGACTAAGGGATATGCCAATGTGCCTGGCCTTTTTGCAAACATTCTTAAGTATTTAACATGTCTGCTAAAGAGTCCTAATTATACCGAGCTCTTTCTCAAGGAAAAACTTGCATATTCCATGTCTCGCATCCTCTTCACGCACCCGAAGGTGGCACACACAGGCTCTACCTCACGTTGACCAATTGAATATTCATGTCTACAGGAGCTTGTTCAGCCCTCTTGGCATTGACCCTCCCACCCAGAGATTTAACACATGCTTTGTAATTTGAATGATTCCTACCTCCCTAACACTCCTCAAAGTTGATTAGGACTCCCGAATTGCTACAAAAATCCTGTGATGTCATATTCCCTAGCAGGCCAGGACACCTTCTGCCCTGTGCCACTTTGAATTATTTTGAATCATTTGTTAATTTCCTCACGTGGAAAATGGGAGTTCTGATATCACGCCACTGTCACAGCTTTGGTGTAAGGGTTAGTTACAGAGAACAGAAGTAGCCTTTGGTGTGCCTACCCTCATACACACTGTTCAGGACACACTCAGTGCTGTGACTGTGAACCAGCTCTCTGAGGGGAAACTGATCCCAATGTGTCTGCCTAGCCCTGTGCTGTTAATTTCAGCTTGCAGTGACCCAATGTCTGACCAACAAAATGCAGCTCAAGGAAAGGAAGTCTCTTTCGGCTCACAGTTCAGAGGGTTCCATCCATCGTGGCAGCAGAAGCACAGTGTGGGCCCGGCCTCCCACTGTGAGTGGCTGCCGCCTTGCTTGCCGACCTTGACCAGATGTCCTCCCTGTGCTGACTCCCTGCTGGTTTCCTTCTCACCTAATGTTCACTGGAGGTTCTTTGTTGCTGTATCCTGCATTTGGTGTAAACAGCTTAGATGCAAGAATGTAGAACCTTGGTAGTGAACTTCTGCCCTCCGGGGATCCTCCATTGTGCTGCAAGCCTGTATTTAAGGTTTCCTGCCTCTTTCAATAAACGGCATTCAGCATTCTGCTATGGTGAATGACCCACTGTCTCTTATCTCTGTTTTTTAATCCACAGCCCCTCACTCGGACATGGTGAATGGGTGGTGGTAGCGCAGGCGTTACCGCAACAGCATAGCACTAATGGGAAAGCAAAAGGAATGAAAATATCAGGGCTCACCAGGCTTTCTTATTCAGTCTAGACCACGAGATGGTGCCACTCAAGTCTAGACCATGGGATGGTGCCACTCCAGTTTAAGATGGGTCTTCCTTCCTCCGTGAAACCTCTCTAGAAATGACCTCATATACATATGCAGAGGTGTGTCTGCTAAGTGCTTCTAATGTCAATCAAGTTGGTAATGAAGATGCACGACCACACCCTCCTGGTTGATTTCAAGTGTATCCTTAGAGACTTCCTGAATGCTCTTACTACAGGGTGACTTCAGCAGCACGAGTTAGTGCATATACCTTAGGTGCTGAGGTTGTTTAAATCAAGTCATTGTACACAAGCATAATACAGTAACAAATCAACCATTGCCAATGCCACAGATCAAAGATCACCCTTACCTTATATTACACAGTCCTTTCTTTATTATAAATAAATGGTTTGCCAAGTGTGGATGCCCTGAAATTAGGAAAACATGACAATAGCCAGAGCCTTTTCTCTGTCTCGCTTGGTCCCACAGCAGCTTATCAAATAACCACTCAGAAGTCTAATATTAATTACAAACTGCTTGATCTATGGCTCAGGCTTATTCCTAGCTAGCTCTGCATATTAAATTAACCCATTTTTATTAATCTGTGTATCGCCACGTGTACAATGGCTTACCAGTACTTTCACATCTTGCTTCTTGGGCAGTTTGCTGGCATCTCCTCAACTCCACCCTCTTCTCCCTGTATCCCTGCTTGGATTGCCTGCCTGGCTATATCCTGCCTTGCCATAGGCCAAAGCAGCTTCTTTATTAATCAATGGTAATATAACATATTAACAGTGTATAGAAAGGTCCCACAGCACATGGTAACCTATTTTTTTTTTTTTTTTGTAGAAAAGACATGCGTATCTTTCTATTTCCAACAGCTAAGCAAAATGATTGTGTGATGCAATGGCCTGCTAGTTAGAAATAAGTGGCAGCAGAACTCTCTTCTTAGATGACTGCTTCATGTTTTAAGTGACGAGCAGAAATCTGTACGAACAATTATTACTCTAGCTGGTGTTTAATGAATGCTGTTCTGCACTTCCTCACAACCAGCCTGTGCAATGTGTGGTTACTGTTCCCCATGTTAGACCACAAGGAAGTGAAACCCAGGTTCTCAGCAGGCAGAGGGAAGAGCGTCCCGGCAGGTGGTTGGCTGTCAGTCCCCAAAGGTCAGCTGTCCCCATGTCCCGTGAGTGCCGGAGCTGACTTCAGTAGAGTGCTTATGTAAATAAGTTTCTCAGCACGTTTTTTAACCTGTTCTGCTGGTGGGGTTAGCTAGTTGGATTTATAACGGTGCAGCTCTGTTCCGTTTCTACTGTTGACTTTACAGCAGGGAGCCTTCCTGACAAATTCTGCTCATTAAAAGAGGAAGCAGGTTCATTTCTGTTAACGGCTCGGATATTCATCTCATCATCTGATTTTAATTTAGACTTTTTTTCCCCTGTATGGTAATCGCAGGTCTCCCTGCACTGAATGTGTAGGAGACCAGGACATTTTCTCCTCCAAGATGGAAGGAGACAGCAGAGTAACATTGCACAAGGGCCCTTGCTTCTTCACCGTCCACACGGTGCTTCTCTCCCTGACCCCAAACAAGTGACCATTTGAGCTTTGATTTTTTTTTATTATTATTATCTCAGCTAGCCTTCAAACCAAACTTCATTCCCTGCTCCCCAAAGCTGCCATGGAATAAGAGAATAGAAACTCACATTAAGAGCCTGTTCAGTTAGCAAGGAACATCACCATGGTGTGAGTTGGGGAGATGAATCTGGTTTTTAAATGAATTATATCATAAAAGGAGACAGAGGAATGCGGGATGAAAAGAATGTTTGCAACAAACCACCAGCTGAGTCTGGGCCCATCAGTTCTTTCAGTGAAACACCAGGAAGAACACGGCATTGCATTGCATTTCATGTTATTGGCTTCCAAAGGGAGGAATTATCCTGTTGTGTTGACTGCTTAACTGTCATGGTGGTACTCAGAAGGGTCTGGGAAGGAAGAAACACCTGGAAGCCTGTGGGAGGGTCCTACATATCTGTGGTGATCTGAAGGAAAATGCACCCCACAGGGAGTGGCACTAACAGGAGGTGTGGTCTTGTTGGAGTGGGTGTGGCTTTGTTGGAGGAAGTATGTCACTGAGGGGGTGGGCTTTGAGGTCTCCTATGCTCAAGCTAGTCCCAGTGAAACAGACCACTTCCTGTTGCCTGCAAGTCAAGGTGTAGGACACTCGGCTCCTTCTCCAGCACCATGTCTGCCTGCACACCACCATGTCCCACCATGACGGTAATGGACTAAAACTCTGAAAATGTAAGCCAGCCCAACTAATTTTTTTCCTTTTATAAGAGTTGTCATGGTCATGGTGTCTCTTCACAGCAACAGAAACCTGAACTAAGACACCGTCTTTGTATGAAATGTATCCCCAAACTTCCTTGTCAGAGTATAGCAGTGAAAATGTTTTCTTAACCACTCCTCAATCTTGGCTGTATGCATACAAAATGGGCACATAATCTTTTCACAATATGAGGGTTAGTTTTTTGTCATGTTGACAGAAGATGGGATCATCTGGGAAGAAGGAACCTCATTTAAAATTTGCCTCCATCAGATTGGCCCCTAGGCACTTCTGGGGAGCATTTTCTTTTTGATTAAGGATTGATATGGGAGGGCCAATCTCATTGTGGGTGGTGCCACCCTTAGGCTGGTGGTCCTGAGTGCTATAAGAAAGAGGGCTGAATGAGCCCATGGATAGTGAACCAATAAGCAGCGTTCCTCCACAGCTTCTGCTTCAATTCCTGCCTCCAGGTTCCTACCTCCAGGTTCCTCCCCTGACTTCCCTAGGATATGTCAGCCAAATAAACCCCGTCCTCCCCAAGTCATTTTGGTTATGACATTCATCACAGCAACAGACAGCTAACTAGGACATGCAAGTAGCTATTGCTCTAAAAGCTTGATCTGACCTGTAACTTCTCAGCACCTGGATCCTACAAACAAGCAAAACTTAAAACAAAACAAAACAAACAGACAAAAAACCCCAAACCACATGGAACTGGATGTGTTTCCATAAAATTTCAAATCATTCAAGCAACACAGAAGCTTTAACTCAGCGTAGATGAGTTATCTCCAGGGAGTGGTGCAGGAGTGAGGGCGTCTAGCCATAAAGGATGAAGCTGAATCCTGAGAGTATTTCCTTGGCAATGAACAAAATGCAAATCATCAGGTAATAAATATGTCAATTATTTCTCAGCTTTAAAAACATTTTAATTCTTTTGCGTGCATGAACGTTTTGCTGTGTTGTGTGACCGGTTCCTCCCAGAAGGAAGGGAAGCTCCTTCAGCAGGAAGGTAAACATAACAACTTCAGGAAGTCCCCCAAACTGACCACATTCACTGGGCTCCTCCCTCACAGAGTGAGCAATAACAGCTGAGAGTCCCCTCAGAAGGAAGGAAGCTTAGCAGCAAAGACTCTGAGACCAGCCAGGCTGCCTGGAAGAAGAAGTTTAGGCCAGAGTCACTTGGAAAGGATGCAGCCTGTTGAGCTACCTGTGGGGTGTTTAGTGTGTTCCAGGCTTCACAGCTTTTGTGAAGTGTCACCCATGTTGGGGTGAGCTTCGGTAATGCACCCATCTTTCAGTCATTTCTGGTCCTGTAAGTAACCCCAGTAAACTTCATTGGCTCACCAAGTTGGACTTTGGTAGTGCCAGTACTCTGGTCTGGCATGGGTTCTCTATCTGTCGTGAGGAGACACGTGTGTTACTTCTCCCCAGGAAATGTTTTGTCGCAGAACATGCCTGCACGCATGTCTATTCCTCCCAGTGTGTGCTGTGCCCACAAAGACCAGAAGAGAACAGCAGATCCTCTGGAACGGGAGGTACAGATGGCATGTAGGTGCCGGGAACAAAACATAGGTTCTCTACAAGAGCAGCCAGAGCTCTTAATCACCAAACCATCCCTCCAGCTCCACTTCTCAGCTTTCCTAGCTAATTTATCACGTTTACTTTGTACTTAAATTCCATAAACTCGGGAACCCTCCTTCTGCCAAATGAAAGAGTATAAAAAGAAGTATGCTCAAGTCCTTCAAACTGGAGGCCCAGATGCAACCTAAAGTTGATGGAACAGGAATAGAACTTCAATTCTGATGTTGAAAGCGACAAAGGCAAATGGAGCTCTGGAGAGCTGTCAAAACCTGGCAGACAGACAGGAGCTTGGACAACTTACGGTATTACCGGGGAAATGGTCCATCCTGGGTTCTTAGTCTTGTGAATAAAAGAGTTTTAAAAGGACTTGGAAGGAAGCCGAAGGGTGATTTGTTGGCACTGGAGAGAAAAGCAACATGAGTGGGAAGCTGTGACTCTCTGCAGTGGCAGACGTGGAGGGGAGGGAGAGATGGAGCAGGGGGCACCTGTCCCAGTGTGGGTAATAGAAAGAAACTATAACTGATGGTTTGATTCTCTACCTTACAAAACCAACAGCTCCATACCTCAGCCCGTATCTTTTAATTCCGAACCATTGTTAAACCAGGAATTGACGATGTGTCCCATTCTGAGAGCCATGACATTTTTCTAGCTTAGAGAGCTGCTACAGGATCAACACCCCATCCCATTTATGTCCACTAAATACAAGAGCAATGCCTGCTCAGTTTCAAACAATGACAAAAACTCATTCATTCCTACTCTGCACCTGGATCCTTGAGAGATTATTTTTCCTGGCCCCGACTCCTATCCACGCACTGCCTCCAGCTCTCCTCCTTGCCCATGTCCCTTACTGGGGACAGAACTTCCGAAAGGGCAATTGTCCCACCTTTGGGACTGACTGTGGAAGACCAAAGACAACTCCTGGATCTAGCCTAATTCAAGGACATCAGAATGCATTTGAGGTGTTTATTGGAAACATACAGTGCCTTCATGTTCATCCAGTCAAGAGGGTCCCACATTGCATGCCAACAATTGCTTCCCAAGTTGCTGAAACTTCAGCTTGGGCTTGGTGGTGAGTTCCAGGCTGGCCAGAGCTACAGCATGAGACCTTGTCTCCAATATGTGAGTGAATGAGTGAGTAAATCAATACCAATCGCTCCAGATTCTCCGCTGCCCAACAAAATGAAATTGCTGAGCTTTAGTCCCGTCCTTTATAGTGACGTATAATCGCCTTATAAAATCGTTTTTATTTTCCTTACGTCACACCACGTTCACATGATTTTTCCTATGAGCCCATTTCAATATACCTAATCACTGATTATGTTTCAGTTTCCTGTGATTCTACAGTCACCTCCACAAACTATTTGGCCGAATTTCCCTACTATTATAAATATAATGCTATTAGCTTCTGTATTAGCTGCCTGTCTGTATGTGTTTCTTCACAAGACGTAAAGAGATGATAAACAAGAATGCTTTTGTTCTTTATTTATAAACTGTTGAAGCAGGAATGTCCTTGCCTCTGAGTTTGTACACATGGGTATGCACAACATCACAGAGATCTTCATTCCGATCGTCGTCCCTGTGATTGTACCTGTGGAGTGCACAATACCTTTTCTATGAATCTACTTCTCATATAACAGACACTAAGTCCTGCTTTTAGAATTTATAGCAAAGTGCTTAAGATTAAGGCCAACACTAACCATTTAGAATATGCTCATTTCATTGTTGTGAAGACCAAAGAAATCTTTGAGAGCAGAACTATAGGCAATTGTTTCTTATAAATCCAACAGAAGCAAGTAGCCTGTCATGAAAATGTTTACCACAGCTTTCTCAATTCTAGCAAAACACTAAAAATGAGTCAACTGTCTGTCAACAATTGTAGTGTACTGACTTACTGGAACAACAAACGCTGTATGCATTGAAGTGGACATACCTCGATAGTATTATGTAGTGGGAAAGGAAACAGTTTCCATTTGCATGAATTTGAAGACATGGCGAAGGAATGAGTGTAGACGGAGGTGGCGAGCTGCCTTTGGCACGAGGAAGACTAGATGGAAGGAAACTTTCTGGGCAAATGTAAAGTCCTGTAACTTGATTTTGGGTGGTAGAGACACCTGTCAAACCTCATTCAGTTGGACATTGTTGCACAACAATGACAAGATGCAGATATCAGCCCCCCTGGACCTGTCCTAATCTTTATGGAACCATTTCCCCAACATATGATTTGGTGTTGACATCACAGAGTTCAGGAAGGCCTTCAATGATATCTTGCCGCCCTTGCGAAAGAGGGCAGCTTTGCATGGGCTTGTGTGAAGACATAGGAAGGCTCTCATTCTTACCTGGTCACCACCTGGAGGATCAGTGAGAAAAAAAAAGTGGGAGAAGACCTTCACTGATTTACCATTGATGCTGTTGAGACAAGCATCACCAGAGAGACCAAGGATGAAGGCCATGTTGCTTAGACAATTAGGAAGGACATGTCACGATAGACCCTGCAGGTATAGCTCCATATACCTCCTATACACCACCACTCACAGAAGCCTGTCATGTCTCAGTCCCATCTATGAAGAACTGTGTGGATGTCTCGACTAATTACTTATTTCATTCAGTTTATTTATGATGTGATAATGAATAAATATTTTAATACCGACTGTGTGGATGGTCCTAAATAATCGGACTCATAAATACAACCTGTACCTCTGTAGTCCAATGCCATTCTAACATTGAGCTTAGCCCTGGAATATCTTTTGACTAATAAATACCTAGCAGACCAAAGTTGGCCACAATTTCATGATGGGAGCCAGTGAAAAACATAATAGTCCAGTTGAGTCCAACCCAGATCATTATTTCACAGAATCATGAAATAAATTTAACAAGTATAGAGTGGTTCGTTATGCAAATAGCTAACATATATTGATATATAATAATAAGTAAACATTTATTTTGCTTTTTAAGGCAAAAAGAAGAAAAATCACAAGACCAATAAGGAGGTGGTATAGTTCAAAACCACTCACTAAAGGTATCTCCTTATGAAATATATTTATCAAGAGGAAGGTAAAAAGGTAAAAAGAAAATATATATTCTAAGAGAATTTTTAGGGATTAAAGGAAAGTTCTAAAAACATGCAGGAGATATGGAGAGCAGCTGTACCCCTGCATGAATGAACATTGATGACATGCACACAGCCTTTTCAATGACTGCAGTGCCTCAGACCTGTGGGAAGGGCAAGAGGCTCCATTGACTAAAGTATGGATGTTGACAGTGTGTGCAGTCAGCATCAACCACATCTTTTTCTCCAGGATGACTACAGCCTGAGACTGTTCCCTTATAGACACCCCTTCCTGAGATTCACTGGCCTCCTCATTCAGTTATCTATAATACCCCCCGAGTTTCTAGGCTGCTGGTGAGTTTCCATGAGAGTGCATGGACCACCTGATTGCAGCTTTTCAGTATATGTCTGTTACAGTTTCTTTTTTCCCTGTAGTTCCAGTCAGCTCAGTCCCAAAGCCATGCAGGTCACTGTCCTGCATGTCCTATGGTGGATCTCAAAATCGGTAACAACAGAAAGTAATGGGGTGGCCCTGGAAGCTCCCACTGGAGAAGGTGACTTGACTAGCTTACACTCCAAGGTCACGGAAAGTCACGTGAATACTCAGCGGCCCAATGTGCATATCTGGAGGGCGATGGAAGTCTGAGAATGAAAAACCAGAGTGCTGGACAGATTCATGGGGAAATCTGAGGCCAGGTGAAAATACAGAGATGGGAACAGCCATGGCATTAAATATTCGCACAATTGATTTCACACTCTGTGTTTCTATTTGAAAAGATTAAGTTGTCAAGTAAGTCGAGTGTTTACTGTCTTGTGTTTGTACAAGCCAAATACAGCAAGACCAGAAAAGAAAAGCAATATAAAGCCAAGGAAGAACTGTTAAAACTAAGGAGGACACAGTGGCATTCACACATGTGGTTAGGTAAGCTGAGATCCATGCTTTGTTGTGGCCACAATGCTGTAGCATTGCTATGTGCCCCAAAGTCTTGTGTTGGAAGCATTCTCCAATGCAACAGTGCCCAGAAGTAGGGCCTTTTAGGAAATGTTGAGGCCAAGAAGAAAAATCCAGAGGCCGGGCTGGAGAGATAGATGGTTCAGCGATTAAGTGGCTGCCCTTGCAGAGGACCTGGGTTCGGTTCCCAGCAGCCACATGGCAGAACACAGCTATTCTTACCTCCAGTTCCAGGGGATCAAACACCCTCTTCTACTGCATGCATGTGGTGCATAGCCATATATGCAGACAAAATACCCACCATGTAAAATTAAAACAAAAAAAAAAAAATAGGAAAAGTGAACAGAGAATTTCTAGGACCATTCATTGATGGATAGAAATGGCCGATAAGCACAGGGCTTCTTCAGTATCACTAATAGTCAAGATGTCCAACACAGAATGAAAAGATGAGATACTCTGGCTTTAGATTATTGAAGAATGTGCTAGGAGAAAGCCTGATGCAGGAATCAGAATTTGTGTCCACATTTGTTTTTCTGCTTGTCACGTCAGGGAGGTTATTTATATGGGAAGAGTGCGAGCACTTAACATAAATTTGAACTGCAAAACATTGCTTTTAATGCCTTACAATTATTATGCATGAATATGCCAAGTAAGAATTATTTTGTATGCAGAAGATCGTCTGTTATCCCCTTAAAGGCCAGACGGTAAGCAGTGACATCAAATGCTCTAAAACCTGACTTCTGCCCTGTAATTTTCAAGCCTAGGAGAGGTGGCTGGAACAATTTGAGCCAAGTGGTCATGTGACATTTTCTTGAGGACCTTGGGGGTATAAACAACACAAATAAAACAGAGAGAAAAAATAAGAAACCCCTACATGCAGAATGTAGATTATATCAGAAAGTGGAAAATCTGGAGCGAGTGAGAAAGTAGGAGAGGACTATGGTAGCCCAGGAGAGACAGGCTGGGGCAGGGCTGAGCTGGCTGAAGGAGGAGGAGGAGGCAGAGGAAGCAACTGAGTCCAGCAACTGCTCATCTACTGTTCCCAGAGGAGGTGTGCACAGGAGGAGTGTTCCAGAGGAGGTGTGCACAGGAGTGGTTCTAGAGGAGGTGTGAACAGGAGCAGTTCCAGGGAAGGTGTGCACAGGAGGAGTGTTCCAGAGGAGGTGTGCACAGGAGCGGTTCCAGAGGAGGTGTGCACAGGAGCGGTTCCAGAAGAGGTGTGCACAGGAGCGGTTCCAGAGGAGGTGTGCACAGGAGCGGTTCCAGAGGAGGTGTGCACAGGAGCGGTTCCAGAGGAGGTGTGCACAGGAGGAGTGTTCCAGAGGAGGTGTGCACAGGAGGAGTGTTCCAGAGGAGGTGTGCACAGGAGCGGTTCCAGAGGAGGTGTGCACAGGAGCGGTTCCAGAGGAGGTGTGCACAGGAGGAGTGTTCCAGAGGAGGTGTGCACAGGAGGAGTGTTCCAGAGGAGGTGTGCACAGGAGGAGTGTTCCAGAGGAGGTGTGCACAGGAGGAGTGGTTCCAGAGGAGGTGTGCACAGGAGTGTTCCAGAGGAGGTGTGCACAGGAGGAGTTCCAGAGGAGGTGTGCACAGGAGGAGCGGTTCCAGGGAAGGTGTGCACAGGAGCAGTTCCAGAGGAGGTGTGCACAGGAGGAGCGGTTCCAGGGAAGGTGTGCACAGGAGTGGTTCCAGAGGAGGTGTGCACAGGAGCGGTTCCAGAGGAGGTGTGCACAGGAGGAGCGGTTCCAGGGAAGGTGTGAACAGGAGGAGCGGTTCCAGAGGAGGTGTGCACAGGAGGAGTTCCAGAGGAGGTGTGCACAGGAGGAGTGTTCCAGAGGAGGTGTGCACAGGAGTGTTCCAGAGGAGGTGTGCACAGGAGGAGTGGTTCCAGAGGAGGTGTGCACAGGAGTGTTCCAGAGGAGGTGTGCACAGGAGGAGTGGTTCCAGAGGAGGTGTGCACAGGAGTGTTCCAGAGGAGGTGTGCACAGGAGGAGCGGTTCCAGAGGAGGTGTGAACAGGAGTGGTTCCAGAGGAGGTATGCACAGGAGGAGTGGTTCCAGAGGAGGTGTGCACAGGAGGAGTGTTCCAGAGGAGATGTGCACAGGAGCAGTTCCAGAGGAGGTGTGCACAGGAGCAGTTCCAGAGGAGGTGTGCACAGGAGGAGTGTTCCAGAGGAGGTGTGCACAGGAGGAGTGTTCCAGAGGAGGTGTGCACAGGAGTGTTCCAGAGGAGGTGTGCACAGGAGCGGTTCCAGGGAAGGTATGCACAGGAGGAGTGTTCCAGGAAAGGTGTGCTCAGGAGCAGTTCCAGAGGAGGTGTGAACAGGAGTGGCTCTGAATTTGCGCCGTGAAAAACTGAAGATGGACTCAGTACTCCCCTGACCTGGGGTGAGAAAAATGGTGCTGTGTTTCTGGAGCGCTGAGGAACCCGTACGTGTCTTCTGCCCATTGCCTCTCTCTCTCTCTCTCTCTCTCTCTCTCTCTCTCTCTCTCTCTCTCTCTCTCTCTCTCTCTCTCTCTGTCTGTCTCCCCCGCTCTCCCCTTTTGGCCCAGTACTTTCCCTTGTCTTTTATGTGCCTCACAGATGCCCTTTTTAGAGCTGGAGTACATTAAAACAGTTCGTTCACAGGACTTTACACCCTAACATGTTATGCTTTAAAGCAGTATTTAAAATCAGCCTCTCCCTACCCCTGCCCCAATCACTGCCAGGAGAAAAGTAAATAACTGAAAAGCACTGTTTTCATGGCCTTTCACTATCTAGTCAAGTGCTAATCAGAATTGATTTACTGTGTTCCAGAGGCTCAAAGCGGCTCTTCTTCCACTGCCACACACAGAGGTAAAACTCCCCGGCCTTCCGGGCGGAGGGCTCCTTCCCGGCGGAGGACTCCTTCCCGGTGGAGGGCTCCTTCCCTGGTGGAGGACTCCTTCCCGGTGGAAAACTCCTTCCCGGTGGAGGGCTCCTTCCCCGGTGGAGGGCTCCTTCCTGGTGGAGAATTCCTTCTCGGTGGAGGGCTCCTTCCCCGGTGGAGGGCTCCTTCCCGGTGGAGGACTCCTTCCCGGTGGAGGGCTCCTTCCCGGTGGAGGACGGCGGTCATGTATGCAGGGACAAAAAGAAAACAACAATACAAGGAAACAGTGCTTGGTTATAGGTATGCAACCTGCCAAAGTCAGTTTACATAAAAATTAATATAAAATTTAAACTAAGGATAATAGTGACTATTATTATTGTTGTTGTTGTGTGCCTGTGATAGACGCATATGAACACGCAGGCACCAAGATGCGCGGATGGAGATCAGAGATCAACTATGGGCCACTGATTCTTTCCGTCCTTCCATCTTTACACGGGTCCTGGGTATCACATGCAGGTCTTGCGTGGCAAGCTCTTCACCTGCTGAGCTGAGCTGCCCCTCCAGCTCCTGGTATAATTTTTTTTAAAGGAAATCTTTATAATCTACGCTGTGTCGTCCTAATTCTCAGAGGCGTGAGTATTAACCAACTTCACGCCAAGACCAGTAGTTTGTAAAGGAAGTTGCTGTCCATTATTTCAGGTGAGCATCTCAAATCCACGAGACCTGAGAGGTCATCAGATCCCCATGGGAACTCCAGAGTTCAGAAAGATGAGTTGATATGGCCAAAGCTGTCCCACTAATGAAACTTGGGTCTTCTGTTTGGGGCTTCAGACTTAAGAGTTTAATATTCCATCACTGTGAGTTTTTGATTGACAGTTTTTAAAACTGCATTTTATGGAGGTTAATGATGTGAGTCTGCCTTTAGTGACTTAACATTTTGACTTATGGTTTGGGCATTGTGTTATCTAGCGCTCACCATTTATTTAATTTGAATTTTATTTATTAGCGTGTGTGTGTGTGTGTGTGTGTGTGTGTGTGTGTGTGCGCGCGCGCGCGCGCGTGTGTGCGTGCATGCTAGAACAGGCATGTCAAGGTGCATGTATGGAGGCCAGAGACAAACTTTTAGGAGTTGGTTCCCCTCTGTCCATCACGGTGATCAAACTCAGTTTGTCAACTAAGGTGGCAAGCACCACTAACCCATCTCACTGTCCATCCACACGTTCTTTGAACAACATTAACATAATTATAAGATATTGATTAGACAGGTATCAGAGGACCGGGTTGAAGAACGACAGGCAGCTCATAGTTGCTTCTCACACACACAGAGATGTCGAATGGCCGCATGATATTTATATGGCAGTGTCTGCCAACCGCATTTGCCAAGGATAACTTATGCTCTTGGTATTATTAATTTTGTTTAATCTGTCTTTATCAGGAGCCTCTAAAACTCAAACCTCATTATTACAGACCTTTGAATGGTTCTGCGAGGTACAAAACCCAACCACAAAAGTCAGGGCTATGCTAAGTGGACTGCTAAGAGTGAACCTCCTGCTACAGGCATAAAGAGATAGTGAATGTAGAGAGTTTAAAATGCAATAAAATCAACTAAGGTCAGTTCCAAACAACAGCAGATAAAATGTTCCTTCCTCAAGAGTGAACCACGCATGCACACATGGCTTCTCACAGTCTTTGAGTATACTACTGAAGTGAATTACTCTAGGGTCTACAGGAGTACATTAGGACCAAGTAGGGATAGAAGTCTTTCTTTGGAGCCTTCAAGTAGTCTGACAAATGGAAGATCAGTTGTGGCCTAGCATTCAAGGTCATTCACACAAGTAGCCTCTCAAGGTCATTCACACAGTAGCCTGGGCTTGGTAAGGACCCTGAAACAAACCACTCTGGCTACATTTGGGTGCCTGTCCTCTGCAGGACCCGGGAGCCATTGACCAAATAAGAGCTCTTTCTAGGTTCTCTGCCAAGGGTGGAGCTCCCACCTGCTCTAAAACAACAAGGTGTTCCATCCCCATGGCCCCTCAGGGAATTCTGTCCCTATGGCCCCTCAGGGAATTCTGTCCCCATGGCCCCTCAGGGAATTCTGTCCCCATGGCCCCTCAGGGAATTCTAACCCCATCTTGAAAAAAATTCCAACTCTTGTCTTAAAAAAAAAAAATTAAAATTAAAAAAAGAAAAGCCCAGGGCTAGGTATAAGTTATCTCTTTGGTTTGTTGGTCAATGAGGTCCCACAGAGTCCCCCCCCTGCCCCCACCCCAACATTACAGGCTATTACCAAGCTCTTGGTTACCTCCCAGAACCTGATGGTAAGACCTTATCATCAAAAACACCACAGGCCTGAGCCACAGGTCATAGAGAACTCAAGCTGGTACCAATCTGGAAGCTCCACCCCTCCAGCCTAAGAGTGTAGTGCTGGAAGCCCCTTTTTATGCTCTTGGAGAGAGAGGTCTTCAACAGTCTTACCCGGCTGTGAGACCTGGGAGCTACAGTAACAACTGGCTTGGCAAGATAGACTCATAGGTACACTAACGGCACCAATATCATGGAAGTCACCAACCACATTGTGCCTGGATTCAAAGCCTGCTCCACAAGGTCAATGTAATTGGCGTCAACTGGTAATGTTAATTGGACCACAGACCCATGGCTGGCTAAGTCATATGCCCTGGGAGAGAGCTCAGTAATGTTATTCTGCTAAATAGACACAGTAATAAACTGCCCATTGAGTTCTTATCTTTATACCCATAGACTAGCACATCTCTCAGCCATCACCAGAGAAGCTTCTTTTTGCAGTAGATGGCGATTGGTACGGAGATTCCACAAGCAGAGAGTTGAGAGGCCATAGAAATGGGACATCCCTACCCTATCCCCTTCCCCAAGGCTCAGCCAGAGGGGGTGGATAGATGTCTGAGGAGGAACAGTGCACCAGGCTTACACAGACCAAGTGGACTGCTAAGAGTGAACCTCCTGCTACAGGCATAAAGAGATAGTGAATGTAGAGAGTTTAAAATGCAATAAAATCAACTAAGGTCAGTTCCAAACAACAGCAGATAAAATGTTCCTTCCTCAAGAGTGAACCACGCATGCACACATGGCTTCTCACAGTCTTTGAGTATACTACTGAAGTGAATTACTCTAGGGTCTACAGGAGTACATTAGGACCAAGTAGGGATAGAAGTCTTTCTTTGGAGCCTTCAAGTAGTCTGACAAATGGAAGATCAGTTGTGGCCTAGCATTCAAGGTCATTCACACAAGTAGCCTCTCAAGGTCATTCACACAGTAGCCTGGGCTTGGTAAGGACCCTGAAACAAACCACTCTGGCTACATTTGGGTGCCTGTCCTCTGCAGGACCCGGGAGCCATTGACCAAATAAGAGCTCTTTCTAGGTTCTCTGCCAAGGGTGGAGCTCCCACCTGCTCTAAAACAACAAGGTGTTCCATCCCCATGGCCCCTCAGGGAATTCTGTCCCTATGGCCCCTCAGGGAATTCTGTCCCCATGGCCCCTCAGGGAATTCTGTCCCCATGGCCCCTCAGGGAATTCTAACCCCATCTTGAAAAAAATTCCAACTCTTGTCTTAAAAAAAAAAAATTAAAATTAAAAAAAGAAAAGCCCAGGGCTAGGTATAAGTTATCTCTTTGGTTTGTTGGTCAATGAGGTCCCACAGAGTCCCCCCCCTGCCCCCACCCCAACATTACAGGCTATTACCAAGCTCTTGGTTACCTCCCAGAACCTGATGGTAAGACCTTATCATCAAAAACACCACAGGCCTGAGCCACAGGTCATAGAGAACTCAAGCTGGTACCAATCTGGAAGCTCCACCCCTCCAGCCTAAGAGTGTAGTGCTGGAAGCCCCTTTTTATGCTCTTGGAGAGAGAGGTCTTCAACAGTCTTACCCGGCTGTGAGACCTGGGAGCTACAGTAACAACTGGCTTGGCAAGATAGACTCATAGGTACACTAACGGCACCAATATCATGGAAGTCACCAACCACATTGTGCCTGGATTCAAAGCCTGCTCCACAAGGTCAATGTAATTGGCGTCAACTGGTAATGTTAATTGGACCACAGACCCATGGCTGGCTAAGTCATATGCCCTGGGAGAGAGCTCAGTAATGTTATTCTGCTAAATAGACACAGTAATAAACTGCCCATTGAGTTCTTATCTTTATACCCATAGACTAGCACATCTCTCAGCCATCACCAGAGAAGCTTCTTTTTGCAGTAGATGGCGATTGGTACGGAGATTCCACAAGCAGAGAGTTGAGAGGCCATAGAAATGGGACATCCCTACCCTATCCCCTTCCCCAAGGCTCAGCCAGAGGGGGTGGATAGATGTCTGAGGAGGAACAGTGCACCAGGCTTACACAGACCAAGTTAGCCAAACCGCCAGCACGGATGAAGGAAGGCTTTATGAAGGCCTACCCTTTCTGAAGAGATAGTGGACACTGATGGCTGCTGGGAGGGAGGGTGGGGAGAGGGGGGAGAGGGAGGGAGGGAGGGGAAGAGGTGGGGAGGGAGGGAGAGAAACGTGAAGTGGAAATGAAATTGGGAAGAAAAAGTGGTGGGGGTAGGGAGGAGAGTTGGAGGGGAAGGAATGGGATGATTGGATGCAAACACAATATATGCACATATAAATATTAAATACAAGATTTTTAAAGAGACAGGTCTGTCAGCCAGAGGAGGCCGCAGACTTGGCCTTCCCTCAGGGTCTTAGTCGCTGCTTGTGTGCTTCTGCATGCACGAGGCGGCTGCCTGCTCCAAGGCCCCATCGCTGAGAAATCGCCCTTGCAGAACCCACTTAGGGAAGCTGAGGAATACAGTTTCCAATTAGGTCGGCCCCGGGCTCAATGTAATCTAAATTAACATGAGAGAAAGAAAAGCCCAGTTTTGGAGAACAGTGCCGTGAGCAGCACGCAGTCACAGATTGTTATAAACGTGCCTGATCCCTTAGCTAAAAAGATTGGACAGAATGCACAGCCCCAGAACAAGAGTCCGCCCCAGCTTCTAGAAATATGCAAATCAACAGATTAGTAAATATGTATTCTCCCGGACATAATGAGATCATGTTGCTCCAATAAGATCGGGAGGCTGTATTTGAATTTTATTTCAATATTGTTTCTCGTGCCAAACAAAGGGAAGCTCATTTATTCTTCCTGGTGTAAGCACAGGACAAAGTATTAAAATACAGCCATTTGCTTAGCATTTGGAGAAGGAGAACCTGTATTTACACAACATGAGCATTATGCATGTAAACACTGACATTTCCTTGGAGACTTTTAACCCAAGGCCAACACTAATGAAAACATATTTTTATATGGAGCGGCATTAGATAAGAACCCAGGGACAAGCCCTCCTTCCTAGCGATTCTCAATCAAATACACAATGGCTGATAGAGACACCAAGGGACACCGCTGTCTGCGGTGACAGCCACAATTACCGTCATTAATGTCGGAGAAGCCATTAATTACCCAGCCTCGGCTGTCTGGTTTTATTTTATAACTAGGTGTTTAGCACTTCTCTAATTGGCAGGAGCGACGACCATAATGCCAGGTGCAGGTTGTCAGCGTTTTCCCTGACTTCTCTTTCGTGTGTGCCATCTTAACGGGGCATAAAGGAAGCTGGGATTCTAATTATCTGCATATGCTGGTTCCCATGAGAATAAGAAACTCATTTCTTTCTGGTAAAGGGGGTTACTATTTACAAGACAGAACTGCAAACAGGAGTGTTTTCTTCTGTGTGAAGATGTGGGTGGAGGCGCTGGAGAGATGGCTCCGCGGTTAAAAGCACTTGCTACTCTTGCAAAAGGCCCAGGTTTAGTTCCCAGCATTGTCATAGCCCTTCTCAAAGGGTTCTAGAGGATCTTCTGCCCTCTTCTGGCCTCCCCTGGCATTGCATGCATGTGGTGCACAGGTAATACATGTAGGCGAAAATATCCACACACATAAAAAGAAATCTTTGAACAAAGATTCAAAACAGAAAATGTCGATGGGCCGCTGTTTGCATAAAGTGGAGGGTGCACCAAAACAAAAGCGTGGTCAGCCCTGCTTACCAGATCACCTGTCACTATGCCAAGTCCCAGCTGAGCACCGTAAAGAGTGGGCAGTGGGTGTGGTGCTTGGAATGAACACTGTCTCCCACAGACTTGTGCCTTTGAACACTTGGTCCTCAGTTGGCAGTGCTGTTTGGGGAGGTTTAAGTGGCCCAGCCGTGGAGGAAATACGTCACTGGGGGTGGGCGTGTGCTTTCTACTGCTCCCCATTCTCTCTGTGTGTCTCACCCCTGCGCTTGAGGATGTGAGCTCTCAGGATCCTGCTCCAGCCACTGTGCCTGAATATGAATCTGTCCTCGTTGAGGGATGTTGTTTTCCCGGTGAGACAGTTTCGGGTTAAGTGTGTCTAATTGTTTCTGTACTCAGGTGTTGAAATGGTTCCCCGGCCCATTACAGATGGGATGATCTTCCTCTGGACTCACATTTGTATTTCATTGTCCTTCCTGGAGGACGGGGGAGTAGAGTTCATTTCAGAACCTAGTGAAACGGTCTTCAACGAACCAGGCACTTAGCGTTCGTCGGTGAGAGAGACACGGTGGCAAGGTTTCATCAGCTGTGCCACCGCACTGGCCTTATTTGGGTGGCGTGTGGCAAGCTCCTGGTGGCCTTCGGGAGTCTGCCCTTCCATCTGAGATGGAAAGCAGATGTGAGGGCTGAAGTTATGTTGTAAGTTTTAATTACTGTGCTTAAGAGATCTGTAGAACAAAGAAGTCTCTACCCTGTGAGCCCCACCTGCCCGGGGACAGACAACCTGCTGGAATGTTGGGGGCTGTCGGTCAGGTAAGGTGACAAGCCACCTGTTGTCACGTCTGTAAACCAGGTCGGCTGCCCCAACTGCACAGGATGTGTTTGGTCACACACAAGTGGGAGGTATGTAGGCAGGAAGCACATCAAGATGTTTGTATGCCTCTGGTGGGATGAAGGCAGGAAGTACGTCACCTTCTGGTCTCCGCCTTCATAAGCACTAGACTAATGTAATTCGTGGCCATTCTCTGGGAATCCCGGGGACGGACTTGGCCAGTATTTAATAAAGCTTGCTTTAGATTTGGCTCAAAAATTATGGTAGTAGTCTTTTTCTCATCCAGTAGGGTTAACACAGGTTTTTCTCACTTAAGGTTTTCCTAGAGACGGGTGGGTCGGAAGACCAAAATGCCGGCTCCCCGGTTGTTCTTTTCACAATGATCTGCCCTCCAAGAATCCATGTACCTTCCTGTGCCTTTGCTGAAGTGGATGCTGCTTACCACCCTGGCCTTCCCAAATCCAGTTGTTTGTTTTTTAAGATTTATTTATTTATTATGTATACAGTGTTCTGCCTGCGTGCCAGATCTCATTACAGATGGTTGTGAGCCACCATGTGGTTGCTGAGAATTGAACTCAGGACCTTTGGAAGAGCAGCCGGTGCTCTTAACCTCTGAGCCAGTGTTGTAACTGGAAACATTTACCTATGGTGGTTATGGTAGTGCCCAAAGTATTACGTCTTGAAGTTTGTTAGAGACCAAGACAATGTCTTGCTTTCTACATTAACTACCATGTTACTATCTAACTACTATGCCTTGTGAGGTGGCAAATTTGGGATGTGTGCCTGGAGCCTGAGGTGTTAAGATTTGCTACCCCCAAAGCCTGAGTGCTCATCACTGACCAGCAGACAAACTCCTAGAAGATCACAGTGTAGCTTCACCTTGCAAGATCCCTTCCCTAGGAGCATGAATGGAACCTGCCAATGCCTCTCACCAATGAACTTTTTCGTGTTGATTGAGAATGGCTTGGATTGGCTCATATATTTCAATGCTGGGTCCCCAGGTGGTAGAACTGTTTGGGAAGGATTAGGAGGTGTGGCCTTGTTGGAGGAGGTGGGTCACTGGTTTAAAGGCCCAGACATCCCCTGCTCCTCTCCACCTCCTGCTGTAGATCAAGATGTGGGCTCTTCACTACTGTTCCACATGCTTGCCTGCTTGCTGCTAGGTTCCTCCCTCTGTTGGACTCTAACCTTCTGGAACCTTGAGGCCCAATAAAATCTTTCTTCCGTAAGTTGCCTTGGTTACAGAAATAGAAAAGTAACTAAGACAGAACTATAGCAAAGTTGGTGACTTGTGTGTGGTTTTTGTGAACACCCAATATCATATGCTCATCCTGATGATGTTCTCTTGTCATTCCTGGTTCTAAGAAGGAAGCTCCCTTGTGAATTACTTAGGAACCCACAGCGATAGACAGTGAGACACTGAAGTCCTCAATTTTTCCACTATAAGAGACTGAATTCTGCTTAAAACCAGGACTAAAACCGAGCTCCCTCTCCATCCGAGTCTCGGGTCAGAGAGCAGCTGCAGTCTACACCTTTGTTTCAGACTCAGGGCTTGTGGACTGCCTGACCCAGATGCTGGGAACTGAACTTGGATCCTCTGTAAGAGGAGTATGTGCTGTTAGCCTCTGAGCCTCTCTTCATCGCTAGGAGTGTGTGTGTGTGTGTGTGTGTGTGTGTGTGTGTGGCCGTTCAGGGCAGAGGACAATTTTTAGGAGTTGGTTTTCCACCTTGCACCTTTGTGTGCGTTTGAACTTATACAACAATGCTTCTAACGTCTGAGCCATCTCGCTGGCCCCTTCAAACCATTTCAAGTTGCTATAACAGGTATGCACATTTGTGAGATGCAGTGTGACGATCCAGTACAGGCAAACCATATGCAATGACCACATCAGGATAATTTGCGTGTCTGTCTTTCTAAAGCATTCACCATACATTGGGATTGGGAATCTTCCATCATCAACTCTTCGAGTGCTCAGTATAACACGCAGCGATTTGTGTGAGTCCTGCTGCATGTCAGAACTCTGTATTTTTCTGAACACTCTATTTGCTGAAGGGTGTGGTAATAAAACACCCCCCTTTCTCTTTATCTTCTTTCTCCTATATTGTTCACTGTCTATGGACATACATTATTTACTTTATTGAATTATTGGTATTAGATGTAAATCATCAAATGTTCATCTTACTTTTCGGTATTACACTAAATCTATAGAGAGAGAAATAGTGAATGAAACACAATATCAGATTAGGGAACTGCACCTTACTCTATATACAGTGAGGATCTGCCTTTAAAATGTAGGGCAGTGTGTGTGTGTGTTAAGTACCCTTACCCAATTCTCATGAGCACTATTCACTATTCTGCTTCAATGAAATAAAACACTTGGTTTTGAAATAAATTTAAAACATTTTTACTTTTTTATTTTTTATTTTTATTTTTTATTTTTTATTTCCCCCCTCCCCTTCCCCCCAGCCTACCCCCCATTTCCACCACCTCCAGATCAAGGCCACCCCCGAAGACTGAGATCGACCTGATAGACTCAGTCCAGGCAGGTCCAGTCCCCTCCTCCCAGATTGAGCCAATCGTCCCTGTATAAGTACCAGGTTTCAAACAGCTATCTCATGCAGTGAGCCCAGGACCTGGTACCACTGCCTAGATGCCTCCCAAACAGATCAAGCCAATCAACTGTCTCACCTATCCAGAGGGCCTGATCCAGTTGGGGGCCCCTCAGCCTTTGGTTCACAGTCCATGTGTTTCCATTCGTTTGGATATTTGTCCCTGTGCTTTATCCAACCTTGGTTTCAACAATTCTTGCTCATATAAACCCTCCTCTTTCTCGCTAATTAGACTCCCAGAGCTCCACCAGGGGTCTAGCCGTGGATGTCTGCATCCAGATTCCTCAGTCCTTGGATGGGTTTATGGCACAACTATTAGGGTGTTGAGCCATCCCATCACCAGAGTAGGTCAGTCCCGGCTGTTTCTTGACCATTGCCAGCAGTCTTTTGTGGGGTATCTTTGTAGATTTCTGTGGGCCTCTTTAGCACTTTGTTTCTTCCTTTTCTCATGTGGTCTTCATTTACCATGGTCTCCTATTCCTTGTTCTCCCTCTCTGTTCTTGATCCAGGTGGGATCTCCCGCTCTCTTTCCCTCGACCCTCGCCGTTCATTACTCCCACTCATGTCCAGGCTGTTCATGTAGATCTCATCCATTTCTCCGTCATTGGGTGATCCCTGTGTCTTTCTTGGGGTCCTGTTTTCCAGGTAGTTTCACTGGTGATGTGAGTAGCAGTCCAGTCATCCTTGCTCCACATCTAGTATCCTCCTATGAGTGAGTACATACCATATTTAACATTTTTACATTTATTTTATGTGTCTCAGTGTGTTTGCCTGCATGTGTTACACCGTGTTTGCAGTACCCATCGTGACCAGAAGAGGGCGTCAGACACAGAGGTGATTATGAGCCACTTTGTGTGTTCTGAGGATCCAAACTGGGTCCTCTGGAGAGCAGCACGAGCCCTTAACAGCTGAGTGATCTCTTCATCCCCAAACCATCTGTAGCTCGCTCCTTCCACACATCAATGGATCCCACAGTGTCTGCACATCTGTCCCTGGCTCCTAGCCTCACTGCAACATCCTGCACTTGGTTCTGCGTTGTTTTAAGCTACCACTTTGTGACCATTTGTTACACAGCCACACAAGGATAAAACATCTACTGACTTCATTTTCTGACGAAGAAAACTCTGACTACTCAGTCTGAATAACGCATTTGGGCTTGGGTAGCTGGTAAGGGGCATAGGCCCTGCCAGCCGCAGGCTACGCTGTCCATTTAAAGTTGTGCCAAGTTGTGAAATAGTAACTTTTCAAAGAACTTGAAAGGCTTTTACAATTTTTCTCTAATAACACGTTATCCTTGGGTTTAATATTGAATATATTTTGTTCAGTCTCCAATAAGTTAATATTTATTTGTTTATGGGCTTGGGCACGTTAATGATTTTTGTTACTTTACTTCCATATGACAGTATTCACAATAAGATCCAATAACACTGAAAAGTTGCCTTTGTTCTTAAAAAATGCTTTTTGTGTGTTGGGAGTGTAGTAGCTCTGTGGTGGAGAGCTTGCCCTGTGTGCGCAAGGCCCTGGGTTCAATTTGCAGCCTCCACAAGCGAAGAACATGAATATGTTTGTTGGACAGTGAAATGAAACCTGCTCCCCAACTGAATGGCCGGAGATTCTGAGAGTGAATTCCCTGTAGCTGCAGAGGGAATAAAGCTCTGGTAGTGTTTCCATACTGAGGAACCGTGTCTCGGAAGCTCCCTGTGCATACAGAGTACTGTTTGCTCATCAGCCACAGTATATACATGGACAGCTCCTTTAAACTATTCATCCTCACAAGCCGCTAACAGTTCTAAAATGTCTGCCGCCTTTTGTGTCTGTACCTCTCAGGCTACATTCAAATAAGAGGCTCTCTCGCTTCCTCTTGGCCCCTACGGATTTAATTCATTCCTCTAAGCAGGGCTACAGGTTTTCCACAAAGGCGTTGGTGGAAATGCATCCCTCACCTTTGTCTGCACGGTCAGTGAAAATTCATCATACACTTTGCAGAATTATGAAGAGTCAACTTAACTCCTCAAGTAGTTGTGGAATTTGTATACACAGCGCCAGCCTCTCAAGAGAAAACCTGCCTAAAACACAGAGCCTACCTTCAAAGAGTCATTTCTCCACCAGGTAATGGTTACTGGAGTGATGGGGGCCTCTTGAAGACACCCAAATGTATTCATAAAACATAATGAACATTCTCAGCTGAGTCTGTCAACATTTGATGGGAATAGTCAAGATTTATTTGAAAAACAAACATTATATCTGAAACAAAAATGGCATCCTCTGGTACAAAGGCTCTTTCTGGCACCCCTCTTTCCCCACTAGCACCCATTAATGCTTTTCTTTTTCAGTGGTGGGGCCACCTGGTTTCAGGCACGTTGCTTTTGTAGTAACTATTTCACACAAGATGTCAAAAGCACTTCCGCTCTCTACCCTCCTCCTCACTTTACTGCTGGCTCTGGTACCCCACCACTCACTTTGCTGGGTTTCCCTTCCTTTTCTGAGACATAGAAAAGACATCTCAAAGAGAGATTTGCGGACCTGAGCCCTGCACACTGAACCTTTGCCTCGGTTGACTTCAAAGCTGCCTCCTAGCCCAGCGCTTCCTCAAGGGAACTCCTCCTTTTGGAGGAGGGATATTTTTCCTGTCTACAGAGCAGATGGCTGACTGCTACGCACTGATCCTTACACACGTTGATCACTATTAAGATGAACAATGCCGGTATGGTGACACACACCTACAGTCCCTTTAAGCAGGAGGCTGAGGCAGGAGGATGCCTTAAAGTTCAGCCTGGGTAACATAGTGAGATCTCATCTCAAAAAATGTTAGAACAAAACAAAACAAAAAACATTTGCTAAATATTGATGGTCCATCCAACAGCTTGTATAGTGAATTTTTGTCATATATGGGCATCTATTTACTCCGTGTTTTTCACAGTTTACATAATTAGATTATTACAAGCACCCTATGAAACGGGATTAATACTTGGCTGTTTTTCATAGATGAAAAAACCAGGGCTTAGAAAGGACAGCTAACCAAGCCATAGAGATAACTGGTCGAGCAGGTATTATACCCAGTTTAAGCTCCAATGCATTTTATTCCAGAACATTCTACTGCTTCCTGTTTGTTTCCCTGCCCCATTATCATCAAATCCACCCAATCACCAACGACACACAGGCTCCAAACCCTGCAGTATTTTAGACCATATTTTCTTTCTCTCCCCTTTTCCACTGCATTCTATGCCCACATCTCTCTTGCGGAGGACCCAGCTTCTTATCGGTGATCACATGTAGTCTGGGCTACATGAGACTCTGCCTCAAAAATGGGGAACAAAGAAAACGAAAAAGAAGGAAGGCCTTTAATTCCACATCCAACTTGAAGTTGTTGGTTTTACTTCAGCACGATTTCATGTTACCTGGGATGCAGGAAGCGACCTCATTTTTCTTGTTTGCTCTCAGATTTCCAGAGTATATTCATATTTTGATACTTTAACAATAAAACCAAACTTACTAGGAAAGATAATTGATCCCCTGAGAAGAAAAGACCCAAGATGAGGCAGGAAGCTTTGCTGGCTGTGGAGATTGCACTGAATTTGTTCAACTGTTTGACATCACATTTAAAAGTCACCAGAGGCCGCTGTGTGCACTGCCTAAGTCTCCATGTCTGACCACATCCCTCGTTTGGGTGAAATAATAGTCATTCCCTGTTCTTATGAGCAACTCCCTTTTAGCTATTACAAAAGGAAAACTGAGAAAGAATGGTTCAAATTCACGATCCAAACTGAAAGTACACATATTTTTACATGAACTTGCTTTCATAAACATTTTTTGAGACAGGATTTCATTATGTAGCTCTGTAACTCTTTGTGCGGACCAGGCTGATCTTGAACTGAAAGAGATCCTCTCCCTCTGCCTCCTGAGTGCTGGCATTACAGCTGTGTGCCATCACCTCCTTTTGGCTCTTTACCAGAACAGATGTAAGCACACAATTATACGCTTAAAGTAGAATGGGTGCATCAGAGAATCTGCGTGTCCCACTTTATTAATAATATCAAACTGCTTTCCAAATTAGATGGACTGATTTATAGATTCCTCTATTATTATTATTATTATTATTATTATTATTATTATTATTATTATTTTATGTGTATGAGTGTTTGCCTGCATGTGTGTTTGCACACCATGTGGGTGCAGTGCCCCCAGAGGCCAGAAGAGGGCATCATATCCCCTAGAACTGGAGTTTCAGATGGTTGTGAGACACCATGTGGGTGCTGGGAACTGACCCTGAGTCCTCTGCAAGAGCAGCCAGTGCTCTTAACCCCTGAGTCATCTCTCTAGCCCTGTGAGATGGACAAATGTATATCCCACACATTCCAGTAACACACGAGGACTCCTGTTATCCCAGCAATTGCTGTTGTCACTGATGCTTGAAGGAATCCTCCCATTTAGTGACAAACTGGCATTTAAGGCACTCCCTTTCTGCATGCCTACTGGAAGGTCAGCCTTTCACACACTCAAAAGCTAGGCAGTCATTACTCAGTACAACTGGTAACTGGAAAACAAATCAGGAAGATTTAGACTTATGGAAGATGTGGGGCATTTCTATGGATGGAATTCTGGCTCTGTGATCTAATCTAACTACACTAAATGATTGTCCACTGGCTTCAGGCACCTGGGATAAAACAGATGAAAGTGTCAGCACACTGGCTCAGAACCCACATTCCCTCTCCAGCTGTGTGACGAGGGAAAGGTGTAAAACTCACATGTGAGATAACACAATGTTTAGGGGCTGATGGCAGAGGCTGTCCTGATCAGAGAGACACATCAAACGCTGATGATTTCCTCTCTATGCAGAGGGAAGGGGGCCTGACTTGGTGTTGGAATACATTGCTGGCTGGTTAGGGGTCCCGGTCTGCCATAGCCTGGCAGCTTTCTCTCTAAGCTCCCCAATATGGAAACTCCCTCCCACCCAGCAAGACTTCCTGCTCTCCACCTGCCCTTATCTGGAGAATGTCCCTGGGCCTGGAGGACTGACCTCATCTAAAAGCTGTCTCTAAACCAGATGCCTGATTCATCTTTAGCTTGACCCTTGGCACAGATCCCTTCTAAAAGACTCGTGCTAGGGTCTCCCTATCGGACCCTACTGCCATCTACTAAGCCTTGTGATTGGAGCATGCCACTTCATACAAATTAGTTTGTCCCCAGACTCCCCAGTCCTATATATTCCTTGTACTCTGGATAAAGCTGAGCTGACTCAGTGCTCTGTCTCCCAGAGGCCTCCCTCCATCCATGCTCATGGGCCTCCGACAAAGCTTCCTGTCACCCTTCTGCCTCTCTCCCCTCTAGGACAGATGGCTGACTGGCGGAGAGAGAAAGAGGACCCTCACAGGTCGGGGTGAGGCAATAGGGATTTTAAGCTAGAGGAGCAGCCCCAGAAGGGAGAAATGAAGAAAATCAGAAGACAGCCAGCTGCAGGGATCACGGCCAGCTGCAGGGATCACGGCCAGCTGCAGGGATCAAAGCCAGCTGCAGGGATCACGGCCAGCTGCAGGGATCACAGGCAGCTGCAGGGATCACAGGCAGCTGCAGGGATCACGGCCAGCTGCAGGGATCATGGCCAGCTGCAGGGATCACGGCCAGCTGCAGGGATCACGGCCAGCTGCATGGATCACGGCCAGCTGCAGGGATCACAGGCAGCTGCAGGGATCACGGCCAGCTGCATGGATCACGGCCAGCTGCAGGGATCACGGCCAGCTGCAGGGATCACGGCCAGCTGCAGGGATCACGGCCAGCTGCAGGGATCACGGCCAGCTGCAGGGATCACGGCCAGCTGCAGGGATCACGGCCAGCTGCAGGGATCACAGGAGGGAGGGGAGGCCATCAGGGCAGAGTTAGTGGGGATCGCCAATAGGGCTTGGAATCCAAGGCTGAGAATGGATTTCAAGTGGCCCCGATTCTCTGTGATGTCACTTTCCTTCCCTGCCTTGAAGAGTGGTGGGACAGAGGACCTGTAGAGAGAGCTCCTCCTGGCAACGGTGTTTGTGGGAATCCAGGAGGAGACACTGCCACTGCTTGGGTCGGAGTAAGGTGAAACTCAAACACCTGTCATAAGAGAAATGCAAAGGAGATGAGAGATTCTACACAGACAAGAAATAAGAATGCAGGATACAGAAATGCGTCTCGTTTACAGTCCCTAGAAACAGTGGTGATGACGTCATTCCCGCTCACTTTTGAACACGTAGATTTCAATAGAAACAGCGAAGGCAGGTGACTGTAAGGGTGAAAGATTTGGGTACATTTACACGATGGCACCAAGTCATCTTTTCTGGTTAAAATTAGTTCACTCATTATTGAACACAAAGCTTCAAGATATGTAGACTAAATGACATCACGTGTTAGTCATGGGCTTTAAGCAACCAGTGACTTTCATGTCCCCAACACTGTACCGGTCCCACGAGGGACACCGAGGTTGTGTGTCAGGTAGAGTTGCAGTTCTGTGGCAGGTGACACGGGCCACTTGCTTGAGTGTGTAATGTGACACAGCTGGAATCCAGAGAGGGGAGATAACAGGGAGATTCAGATACTCAGAAACCTGGCTGTAGAAGGGGGAAAAAGCCAGGCTGCGGGAGGAAGCCAGGAGATATAGGCCAGAAATAGAGGCCCAGTGCACGCATCACACACAGGCAGGAACTCTAGCATCACACACAGGCAGGAACTCCAGCATCACACACAGGCAGGAACTCCAGCATCACACACAGGCAGGAACTCTAACATCACACATATACAGGAACTCTAGCATCACACACAGGCAGGAACTCTAACATCACACATATACAGGAACTCTAACATCACACACAGGCAGGAACTCTAACATCACACACAGGCAGGAACTCTAGCATCACACACAGGCAGGAACTCTAACATCACACACAGGCAGGAACTCTAACATCACACACAGGCAGGAACTCTAACATCACACACAGGCAGGAACTCTAGCATCACACACAGGCAGGAACTCTAACATCACACACAGGCAGGAACTCTAACATCACACACAGGCAGGAACTCTAACATCACACACAGGCAGGAACTCTAGCATCACACACAGGCAGGAACTCCAGCATCCCACACAGGCAGGAACTCCAACATCACACACAGGCAGGAACTCTAGCATCACACACAGGCAGAACTCTAACATCACACACAGACAGGAACTCTAGCATCACACACAGGCAGAACTCTAGCATCACACACAGGCAGGAACTCTAGCATCACACACAGGCAGGAACTCTAACATCACACATATACAGGAACTCTAGCATCACACACAGGCAGGAACTCTAACATCACACATATACAGGAACTCTAACATCACACACAGGCAGGAACTCTAACATCACACACAGGCAGGAACTCTAACATCACACACAGGCAGGAACTCTAACATCACACACAGGCAGGAACTCTAGCATCACACACAGGCAGGAACTCTAGCATCACACACAGGCAGGAACTCTAACATCACACACAGGCAGGAACTCTAACATCACACATATACAGGAACTCCAACATCACACACAGACAGGAACTCTAACATCACACACAGGCAGGAACTCTAACATCACACACAGGCAGGAACTCTAGCATCACACACAGGCAGGAACTCTAGCATCACACACAGGCAGGAACTCCAGCATCCCACACAGGCAGGAACTCCAACATCACACACAGGCAGGAACTCTAGCATCACACACAGGCAGGAACTCTAGCATCACACACACGCAGGAACTCTAACATCACACACACGCAGGAACTCCAGCATCACACACAGGCAGGAACTCTAGCTTCCCACACAGGCAGGAACTCCAGCATCCCACACAGGCAGGAACTCCAACATCACACACAGGCAGGAACTCTAGCATCACACACAGGCAGGAACTCTAACATCACACACAGGCAGGAACTCTGACATCACACACAGGCAGGAACTCTAGCATCACACACAGACAGGAACTCTAGCATCACACACAGGCAGAACTCTAGCATCACACACAGGCAGGAACTCTAGCATCACACACAGGCAGGAACTCTAACATCCCACACAGACAGGAACTCTAACATCACACACAGGCAGAACTCTAACATCACACATATACAGGAACTCTAGCATCACACACAGGCAGGAACTCCAGCATCACACACAGGCAGGAACTCCAGCATCACACATATACAGGAACTCCAGTGCACAATGGGTGCCATATTCCAAGGAGACAACAAGCTGTTCTGAGCTCCCCAGAGTGGCAGTTGGGTCTTGAGGTGCTTTTGTTTGTGGAGCAGGGGTGAGTAAGGCCACTTTGGAATACTAGGCGAGGGGCTAGGAAAAGCAACTGGGAGCTACTGTGTGCTGCAGAGTGAAGGAGACCGAATAAACGGAAGTTTTGAAAGTCAGGCTGACAGCAGGCTGCGGGAAGGCCACATAATTGAGAGACCGGGGGCGGCGAGGGAAGAGTGGTCTGATCCAGGCAGGAGCGGCATGTGACGGGACCGAGATTATAGCTCAGTCAGAGGAGCGGGAGAGATTTCTCACACTCGCAGCCCAGTAGACTCAGCATCACACCTTTAAAATCTTCCAGGGACAAAAATAAAACATGTGACAGAGATGTGGCTGTCACTGCCGTCTTACAGAATCAACATATTTTAAACTTCCTTCAGTTTCCTTCAGACAAATCTTTAGAAACTTGAGATGACTCCTTCCTCAAGCTCTCCTGCGTTGCAGGCCTGTGGTGGGAAAGGTTAACGTGCAGTATTTCATCTGTGTGGCTTCTGGGAGGGGTAACGAGGGGTGTGGCATGCCCCGGCTGATGCGAGCTCTCTGCTGCACTGGGGTTGTGGGTTACAGGGTTGCTGACCATTCTGTGGTTTTGTTGTGATATTTAAAACTTGGTGAATGGACACAGAACGCCTAGCTGGCATCGTGTGAGTGATTATGGCATAATTTATGTTCCAAATGGGAAACCTCAACAAGCCAATAAATCCAGTGTCATGACGATCCGAGATGTCAGGCCACTCTGCAAAGGGAGTACACAGGCCTCCGTGAATTTATGAGCGCTGATTCTCACCCCTCCTCCCATTTGGAGACTGGTTCATCTCTTTAACTCTCTGCTGCAAAGATGTGTAGGTTACAACCGCCTCAGGACTTTCTTCCTCATTAATCCTGGGATTCGCCTCAGCATTTGAAAATGCTAAAATGCCACAATGCTTAAAAAAAAAAAAAAAAAAAAAAAAAAAAAAAAAAAAAAAAAAACTGGCGTTGCTGGCTGTTTTGTTTATCACTCAGATCTTTGTTCCTTGAGATAAGTGCAGCATTACTAAGAAATCAAGGAAGACATTCTCATGTTGATTTCAGTGGGTTTCTGAAGTCATTTTTTAAAAAGTATAAGATCTCTGCTCAGTATTCTACACTTACTATTACTAAAGGATTATTTCTCATTTTATGGTCTTATTCAAGCTATCATCTTAGTACTTAATTAAAAAGGAGTTAGGAAATACATAGATATTCATTATAGGAAAAAAGGACTTTAATTCTATTTATATGAAATTGTTTTTTTAAATGTCGGCAAAATGTAGATGAAGGCAGAGAGCTGGAAACTGCTTGAAAATATCTCCAGAACAATGGAGAAGTGGGAAAAAAAGCTCTCGGAGACGCTGCTCTGGGCCCCGTATGTTTTACGTAAAGCAAAGCAAAGCCTCGGGGTGCTGGGTATTTTGTCTTTCTCCGTCGTGAAGCTTGCATCTTGATGTTTGTGTCTGATGAATGACATAAAGAAGCCAGGGTTTCCACAGGTACCTTGGTTAGGGCGGGGATGATTCAGCAAATCTAATTGCACTCAAATAGCTCAGTGTAAGCGATTATCTCTAATTACTGGTGGAGTTTCGCTCTCCTTTCTAATGAAAAGGACCAAGGGAGGGGAGTGTATCTCCAGGCACCAATTTCATTTCAGAGTTAATGGGAAGAGTTGGTTCTGCCTGAAAGATTTTGATGAATTTTCATATCTTCCAAGCCCATTCTATGGAGGAATTGCCGATGTCTTTGTAGAGCTTTCCTGAGACCTTCCTCTGGGGTGTTTCTACTCCTGACTACTATGGGCAAAGCTAAGTAGCTCAGAAAACTTCTGTAATCAGTGACATGCGCTGTGCGACATGTTCTGAAAGACAGTAAGATTTAGTTCGGAAAACTTCAAATTGGTCAAGAATTCAGCGCATCACCACTCAGAGGCATTGCTGCATGGGTATGTTTCTCCCAACACTCAAAACAGAGGCCCATCGATGCTTAATGGGTTTCCTGAAGGAAAGGTCAATGCAATTTTATAATGTGTGTTTGGATTTGGGAATTTGAGTTATTGTTTTCTTCTCCTTCTCCTCCTCTTCCTCCTCCTCCTTCTCCTCCTCCCCTTTGCCCCTCCTCCTTCTCCTCCTGTAGATGTAACAGTCTTATTAAATAAGAAACACAGAGCCAAATGCAAAGTTAAAAGCCCAAGAGGTCAGAGCAGTAGCTAAGAGCTGATACTAAAACCGCCTTCTTACCCCTCCTGCCGCTGCCGTCCTTTCCCCGAGAAAAAGACCTGCTTCCTGTGTATCTGCCATTTTATTGACTTTCTGTTCTGCCTTCTCATTGGTTGTAAACCCAACCACATGACCTTCTTGTCACTGCCCGTCTATACAGACCTTCAGGTCTTCTATGGTTGGTATTGAGATTGAAGGCGTGTGTCTCAATGCTGGTGGTGTCCTTGAACACAGAGAGATCTGCCTGTCAAGTGACTGGGATTAAGGGCGTGTGCTACCAATGCCAGACTTCTGCTATGGCTTGCTACTAGCTCTGACCCCCAGGTAACTTTATTAACATACAAATAAAATCACATTTCAGCACAAATAAAATATCACCATATCCTCCTCTCCTTCTTCTTTCTGTACACAGGAAGAAGAGGATGTACTTCATGACTAGAATAATCTGACACATAAAAACTGGTTAAAAACAATGTACCACCTGCCACACCTAAGCCACTGCTGGCCACTGTGAAAGAGTATTGGAAGTTTTGAGGTACATCCCTCTCTGCTCAAGGTCCAAAGGGATTTGTGGTTAGATTCTTTAACTTCATAATTTTAATCATCACCAGCCTAATGGCACAAGAAAAAACATCTTACAGTTTACTCACAAGGTGAGATACAAACCTCTAGTTCTTACTATCTCCTTAGTGGGGCTATTTTTTTGTGCTTTGACAAAGGTGAATAAAAGTATACATACTGAGCAAGAGACCTGGGAAAACAAAACCAAGGGGCTGGAGAGGTTAGTGCACTGGCTGCTCTTGCAGAGGACCTGGGTTTGGTTCCCAGCACCCACGTGGCAGCTCACAACCATCTGTAACTCCAGTTCCTGGGGATCTGATGCCATTTTCTGGCTTTCTCTGGCATTGTGTACACATGGTGCACAGTCATGTGTGTAAGCAAACACTCATACATGCAGAATCAAAGTGAGGACTCAGTCCGAACAGGCCTCAGGGCCAGCCAGCCAAAACCAGTAATAAGATGCTTCCTGAGAGCCAACCTGGGTCTGCCTAAGGGCCCTAGCAACAGCAGCTGAGCTGTAATTGGAGATGACCTGGACCAATGAGAGGCAGCCATGTCACAGCAGCAGATGCATGTTCATCAGACCTTCCCCCAGAGCAGGGTGGAGGGTATATAAGGCTTGCCTCTAACTGAATAAACTGAGCTTGTTGTTTCAACACCCTCCCAGAGTCTGTGTAGTTGACTCTGTGCCTACTCAATCCCTCCCGCAAAGGGAACAGCACAGGACCCTGCCACATGGGCACAGTCATGTGTGCTAGTAAACACTCAAACACATAGAATAAAAGTAAATAAATCTTTTTAAAAAAGAGCAAAATAAAGAAGAAAACAAAAATAAAAAAAAAAGAAAGCCAAGACACAGCAGAAAACTTGGAAACACAGCTGTTCTCTGTGACACAGTGAGTTAATTAAGTTCTCTGAGTTCCTTATTTGACAGCGCAGATGATAATCGCTAAACTCCAAGGTGTTGCAGGATGGGATGGATGCATACAGAGTGCTTGGATGACTCTTGGTACATGGAGTGTAAGTATCGGGCAGTGGGTGTCATAAGAGGTACAGCCGCTGAGAGAGTAATTCCCACAGAAGAACTGCAGAATATGAACGGACATGTGCACAATGTTCTGGAAAATCATTCGGGACAGTGACGCCCAACAATGTACATAAAAAAAAAATGTAAGAAATCTATAACTATGGAATTATGGTGTTCCCACATGAGAATGAGGTCATGTTGAAATGAAGAAGAGAAAATAGAGAAGGGAAATACCAGGATTTAGGATGGTGCTTTTTCAAGTTTGGTTCATGAGAGAATTCGGGGGTAGCAGTATTTTTGCAAATTGAGGTCTCAAGCGTCTACGTTTCTGAGAAATTACCAAGTGAGTCTACCCAGAATAGCAATAAGAAGGGGACTCAAGAGCATGTGGGGTGCTGGGGTGTGGGGGGAGCTCTTCGGGCAGCACCACGGAGCACTTGGTGTTCCCGAGCCATGCTGGAATGACCCGTGCGAGGGAGATAGCCTGTCAGCTCCTTGGGGAGGGTCTCCTCTGGGGCCGCCTTTCACAGGGAAAAAGAAAGGGTATTTCTTTCCATCCTGTCACAGTCGTCTGGCCTGGGGCAGCATGGGAGTCGCTGGTCTCCACAAGGAAGGGAAAGCCCTTGCCCGTAATTTCCACTTCACTTTCAAGTGGAGACTCTTGGTACACATCAGCCGACTGCCTATTCTCTCTTCTCTTACTTTTCATTTGTTTTGAGACAGGGCCTCATTACGTAGGCCAAGCTGGCTGGGAAGGCACGATCCTCCTGCCTCAGACCTTCCAACACTAGACCTGCAAGTGTGTCCCCATATCCAGCAGCCCTTTGTACCATGTTTTTATGGTTATTCATCTACCTACCTACCTATCTATCTATCTATCTATCTATCTATCTATCTATCCATATCCATCCATCCATCCATCCGTCCGTCCGTCTGTCTATCCATCATCTAAACTATCTACCTAGCAATCAGCTCTTCATTTCGAGTCTTTGGCAGTGGATTTTTGAAGATTTTTTTTTTAAAATAAACTAAAAAGCCTGGCATTATTTTGCCAAGCCACTGCTTTGTAGACTGTTGAAGTAGTTTGATGGCATAATGTAGAAAACTTAAAAAAGGAAGATCTACCTTGGCAGGAGAGTAAACAATTCAGTGAACGTCTGTAGGTTTGAAAGGCTGGCCCAGCTTTCTGAATCCTTTTAAGCCAAACTGACGAGGTTAAAATAAATTGTCCTGTTTCCTGGGATCAGGCCCCCACACAAGTGAAAAATCGAGGTTTCCTCAAAACTTGAATAAACTGAAATTCCTTTGTACAGGGAACCTAGGAAATTAGGGAGGGAATTGGTCACTGAGCTCACTTACTTTGTGAATTTCGGAGACAATGAGGGAAAGTGCAGGAAGAGCTGGGAGTTGAGGACCCTGGATCCTTTGGAATTCGCTCTTGTCAACCACTCTCCAGGATATAGATGCTCCCCTGGGTCCCCTGGGTCCTCAGGGCTCCCCATCAAACCCCTGTATCATCTATTCATCTAACCAGAGACTCCAGTACACATCTTTAACTATTGTTTCCTTCCCAACTCTGTAGCGTTTGAGATTCATGCTTCTATACAAACCAGTTGTGCAGATTTACATTGTTCTTAGAGTTCACTTTACAGTTAGGCTATCCCTGGGTTACATAACCTGTGATAGCAACTGATCTTTTATATCAACATCAAGTTTGGAAATTACATTTCTAAAGCACCTGGCAAGGTGACATCCCTGGCTCCTTCTTTTAAAAACTGCTCAGCTGTGTCACATCCTTGGGGACCCACCATTTCTTTACAAAGTCACTTTGAAATGATTTCCTTTTGAGATGGGTTCTCACTCTGCATCCCAGGTTGGCCTGGAACTCACAACCCTCCTACCTCGGCCTCCTGAGTGTTGGAAACAGGGCTCCATTTCCATGCCCGGCTGTTTATTGCTTAGTTTGGGTTGTGAGTCTAGCCTTTAACGGCTGAGCCACCTCTCCAGCCTTATCACTTATTTTTAAAAACGTTGCTGACGTCTGGTGAACACACAAAAGATATACACTGTTTCAGATGCAATTAATTTTTCATACTCACAGTCAAAGAACATGCACACCAACCAGTTTCTCAGTCCTCTTCCTCAGCCAAGCTAGGAATTCCATTTTCTTGTTTAGTATAGTGGTTACTTAGGGAGTTTCAGTATCATAGCAAGTGGCATGTTCTGTCATAACTGACATGAGTGTGCTCATCACCTAATGGACAGCCATATGGTTTAGAAATAGTTGAAAGGGTTTTTTATATTAGTCTATTTACTTCTGAGTTCAGCTTTGTGCCAGTCATTAGTTAACTGTTCTAGAACATGCCAAATGGTTAAGATTACAGCGGTTACCTTGACCTCACCCTCAGTGTTTTGGACTGGCTTCTGATATTGCCACTGAAAGCATGGTGCTTGTCTTTGCCAAGTAGGAAAGTGCCCGAGACAGGCAGCCCCTAAGATGTCTCCATCGACTCATGTCTTTTGTAACCATGCCGGTGTACAGTGTCCATCCCTCTCTAATTAAGCAGATATGTAACCAACAAGATACAACGGGCCCGATGTTTTAGTCTAGTTCACACCTGCCATAATGGTTTCTGTGGGAAATTTTTCCACGTGTTCTTTCTAGAGGAAGCCAGGGCAATGATGTGGGAACTCAAGCGGTTCCAGCATGCTGAGAAACGGACCCTTCCTGTCAGATGCTGGCTCTAACTGGCTAGGAATGTGAGTGAGCCGCCTTGGAAGCCAACCGCTCTGGCCCCAGTCTGCTCTCCAAGTGACTGAATCCCAGGACTTACTGCACCCTCTGAACCACCCTTGAGCAAGAACATCCTGCCAAGCTACTCCTGGTTCCTTGGCCCACAAAACCTCTGTAAATTAGTAAATGCCTATTGTTTCAAACTGCTGATTTGGGGTAGGGCAATTTGCTGCACAGCAGCAGATAAGGCTAACACTCTAAGAGTTGAATTCAAAGAATCGATTGCAGTTGTGGGGTTGGGGGTGTAATTCCTAGGTGCACAGGACCCTGCGCTCAGTCTCCAGCATCACTGGATAAATAGGTAATAAGCCTTGTTTGACTATTAAGGCAACTATCGCACTGAATGTAACACTTAAGAAGGAACTTTTTCTCCATTTATCCATCATCTGGATCATGTTACCCAGGCTGGTCTTGAACTAGTGACTCAAGCTCACACAAGCTTCTCCCCTCGGCATCCTGGGAGTTGGGACTGCAGCTATACATCACTTTTCAAATCTGGTTAGATTACTATTTTAATAAACTCCATGATTTTTGCCAGACTCGGTGGCACATGCCTTTAATCCCAACACTCAGGAGGCAGAGACAGGTGATCTCTGTGAGTTCAAGACCAGCTTGCTCTACATAGAGGGTTTCAGGCCAGCCAGAGCTACGTAGTGAGAACTTGTATCAAAAGAAGTAAAAACAAAATTCCTCGATTTTAAAGTCTAACCCTCTTTTTGGGAATTTTGTGTATGACAATCATCAAGATTGGCTTGTGTCTTTCTTGTTACTAAAATAAGAATATAGATAGTACTTTCACGAATTGTGTGGGTTTTTTCCTACATTTAGAATTAAAAAAGAATCATCTCTCTCTTAGAAGCTGAAGCAGCTTTTTATCATGAGACACTCTTAGCTGGGACCTTTGGGTTGAGCTTTTGTTGGTAATTTCCTTCAATCCCTCCACAGCCATTGGTCTACCCAGATTTTCTGCTTAAATCAACTTTTCAGGTCTGCTAAACTTTAAAGTCATTAGGAAGTGTTTCTGAAATTATCTTTCATGTTACTGACCTATAGTTTTCCTTTTGTTGTGAATTTTAGTTTTCACAGATCTGGTTGAAATAAGATGAATTGGCAGAATTAAGCATGTAGGGGAGGAATGGCTATTTATTCTGTGTGTGTGTGTGTGTGTGTGTGTGTGTGTGTGTGTGTGTGTGTGTGTGTGTTGTGGGAGCCCGTCCTCGGATTCCTCGTGGCTTTACCCAGCAGGTCCGAATAGCCTGAGTGCAGGTGTCTGAGATGCTCTGCACTTGGCTGTGCTGGGGGAGGAGGTCTTTTGCTCCACCCCTTGGCGTCTCTATAAAAACCCTGGGCCAGAGACAGTCGGGGGCCCGTTGGAATAGGTTCCAGGCCCTCTCAAGGCTATCCTTTATTTTCTATCTGTTTATCTCCGCAAGATTCCCCGCTATAAATCCTTCTATCTAATATTTCCTGCTGTTCACACTCAAGAAAACTCTAGGAAACTGTGGGGGTGGTGGGTAAACGCCCCACAGTGTGTGTGTGTGTGTGTGTGTGTGTGTGTGTGTGTGTGTGTGTGTGTGTTTTCCATGTGAGTGCAGTTCCCAAGGTGGCCAGAAGAGGGCGACAGATCCCCTGGGTCTGGAATTATGGTTGTTTGTGAACCACCAGTGTGGGTGCTGGGAACTGAACACTCTTCCTTTGGCAAGGCAGCAACCACTCTTCAGCACTGTGCCCAGCTCTCCAGCGCCTCCCAGAGGTGACAGTTGCCTGATGCATGTGCTATAGTCGGACCTAGTCCAGGGGAATGACTTGTCTACTTTACCTAATGGTGATATATTCAATATACAGTAGAAAAACTCTAAGAAACTGGCCAATAGAATGCTAGGAAAACCTTGAAGCTAAGTTATTAAAGAAACATGGCTTATACATTTTGCTTGTCATTCCCCAAAGAAATATTGCTTTGTTACTGATGGTTAAAGAAAGTTATATGGAAACATGGAGGCCCTGACAAAGGGACCTTGTAGCGGTAACACCCGCATTACCGATACCCGTTCACCATGTCCGAGCGAAGGACTGCGTATTAAAAATAGAGACAAGAGACAGCGAGTCATTCGCCACGACTGGATGTCGAATGCCCTTTATTGAAAGAGGGAAGAAACCTTAAATACAGGCTTACAACACAAATGGAGGATCCCCGGAGGGCAGAAGTTCGCTACCAATGGTCTACATTCTAGACCCAATGTTCTACATTCTTGCATCTAAGTTGTTTACACCAAATACAGGATGTACCTAAGTTGTTTACACCAAATACAGGATGTACCTAAGTTGTTTACACCACAAGCAGGATGTAGGAACAAAGAACCTCCGGTAAGCTCTCCGGTGATCCTAAGGTGAGAAGGACACCGGCAGGGAATCTGAATAGGGAGGACACCTGGTCAGCAAGCGAGGCTGCAGCCACTCACAGTTGGGGGCCAGGGCCCATGGCGCCCACAGGACCTCATGCATGATAGTTGTCATGCTCACTAGCTTGAGGTAGTAAAGTAAGGAAAGTTGAATATATTAATAAGGATTTAGCAAGTATCTTCATTGTACGGTATTTCTCCTCATCCCTTATCCATGGAGAGTTCGAAGAACCATATGAATGCCAGAAACCACAGAGGTAACAAATTCTGATGTTATTATATGTCCCTTATATGTACATGCTATGATAAAATTTAATTTGTAAGTTAGGCACAATGAGAGATTAATTATGGCCAATGATAGAATATGCACGGCAGTGTACTGTAACAGTTATGTGAAGGTGTTCTACGTATGTATATATGCACGCATATATATGCATATATATATTAAATCTTTCAATATCTCTTTCTGGTTTATACTCAGCCTTCTCGTGATGGTATGAGTTGTCGCAATGTTTATGTGCTAAGATGAAGTAATGTGAAAGACACATACACACATTGTGATGTTAGGCGACTGTGTAAGGGTTACATCTCACAAGTACCATGAAACAGCAGCAGTCTCAGAGCAGAGATGACTACGAAGTGGTTCTCGAGGGGGTAGCATACACAGTGTGGATGCGCTGGGTCGAGGGACCCTTCACACCCAGGGTGGGATACGGCAGGATGGTGCTCGATTTCACCATGCCACTCAGAATACCACGCAAGTTAAAACTTACGAACTGTTTCTCTCTCGAATTTTCCATTTAGTATCAGATCACTGGACCACAGGTCCTGAAACTACAGGAAGCAAGGGCATGGATAAGTGATCACTGCGCTCCTTCATTGCGGTAGGGGCTCTTGCCCTCTCTCCCGTCCTATCAGGATTCTACCCACAGCTCCACGCTGGCCACAGCTTCTCCCACTCATCATTCTCTCTGACATCTCAGCTGATGTGAAATAAGGGCTTCCGTGGCCTGCGACGTTCAGAGCTATTCTTTATGAGACTGAACTAACTGAACTCCGCTGCTTGCTCAGCACTTACAGATAGATCCAGAGAGGGTTTTGACAGTTGGTCCAAGTTTTCCCTTTCTTAAGACATCTCTTATAAATTCTATCTAAGGGGAGGCTCGGTTTAGACCCCACACTCTTGTAATTAATCAGCACTTGCGGAGGCCTTTGCTTAGCTGCTGCTACGCTTCATCCCAACATATGAACTTCCTGGTGGACCACACACGGCAGAGGTCCCTTAGCCCTGCAGGGTCTTCTCAATCCCGTCCTGCGTCAACTTCCCTTACCAAAATAGAAAAGTCGAGAGAGACTGTCACCTTCCCAGTGGCCAGGGACCCTGGTGCATACGCCACTGTTTCCCAGTGAGCTCAGGGGGGATATGTTTCTGAAGACTCCCCCACTTCCTCCTTCCCTCCCTCCCTCCCTCCCCCTCTCTCTTAAGCTTTTTGTTGACATACCCTGTTTTCTGCCCACACCTGCAAAGGAAACGAACACCTTCTCCTTGGCTGAGTGTTCTCCTAAGGCCATGAGTCTTGGCAGTCTCTGCTCATGGCAGCCGCCTGCCCGGGACCATCTCACAGCTGTTACCGCTCACCATTCTACACCAATGGGTGATTAAAAAAAAATATACCAGTGATGCAGGGTTCTCACCATCATCACATTATACAGTAACTAAAAATGCAAGCCTCTTCCACCCGGGAAAAACTTTCAATGCTGACACATGGCATCAGACATGAGACGGCTCCGGGCCTCTGTTTTCTCAGCTTGGCTGACACAGAGTTTTGAGGAGCTCTCCTTTTTAAAGAGGCTGCCTCTGCAAACTGTGTTGTACAGTTTCTCTCCATAAGTAAGTTTTTCCTGTTCAGGTTCAAATCACTTACCTCATTATGGGCTATTAACATATTTTACCTGTTAATGAAGATGTCCTTAGAGATGACCCTGTGAAGGGCTCTCCAAGTCACACGGAAACCAATCAGGAAGGATGTGATGTGTCACCAAAGCAGAGGTCAGGACTCTGACTCTGTTCCAGCCTCCATCACTGACGGGACAAGAGTCCTTGGGCTTGTGGGGGAGGGGGCGTTGACCTCCTCCTGGCTTCCAGCATGGTAAAATGGGATGGTAATTATAATACCCATTTACCTTCCAGGTTTGCTTTTTAAAATATCAAGTGGCGTAACGTATTCAAATATGTCTTATGAAGTAAAAATGTCAGAGGGTATTAGAAAGTCTATCACCCTCCGACCTTGTAGAGGTGTGTGGCAACATACAGAGTATGTTTACATCGGGTAGTCAGAGATTCTGTGCCTGGAGAAGGCTCTAGAAATATTCACAGCAGGCCATCAGCATCACTGGTGTGACAGATACCCAAAACCCACCCCGACCCCGTGTTTAAGTATTTTCTATCGTTGTGAACGTGCACCGCTGCCCATGGCTTAGAACACGCAGTCCTAAGATGTCTTCTTCAGCGCTTGGTTTCCTGGCTGCTCCGCAGTGATCCTCCAGCTGTCATGAACTGCGACGTCACAGACTCAAAAGACTCCAGAGACTGTGGCCTCCTCGAACCTCTGGAGCCGTGAGCGCGAACGAGTCTTTCCCGCTTAACGATGATTTATCTTGGATTCTTGTTAGAGAAACAGAAAGACGACCAGCAGGGGAAGAGGCCAGATGGAGAGGGGAGAGGCTTCCTTTCTTTATCTTGGGGACTTTTACTCCAAGACACAGTGCTGCTGACCCGGACTGCAGGTGGAGGGACCTCAGCAGCCTGGTGGGTTCCCTCACGTGTGCTCTGTCCTCTGCATGCTCCGACACCGGCTAACTTTGGAGTCCACAGCTCCTGCGAGCATTTCCCCCCATAGGCAGCATCCGGGGTTTCCTTCCAGCTTAGCGAAGCGCCTGGGATTCCTCGGTTGTTGTACTCCAGGGAAGCTGCTTCCATAGCTCTCCCGGAGGACAAAGACCTTCTCAGATCCTTGATGCTGAGCTGTCGACATGCCTGGGAGCTATGAACTGAACTGAGACTTTACTGTACCGGAAAGGAGTGGCACATGCGTAGTTGGAATGATTCTGCCGCCCCTTGATCCTTGCCTGGAGGTGGGCATGAGACCCAGAGTAGAAACGCTTGGGGATGGGGGGGGGGGGGAGGCTCATGCAGAGGTTTTGTATGCAAGGTCCTGCCTTGAGTTCAGCATTCACTTACTAATGATGTGTTTCCCATCTACCCAAGGTGATGGGGTTACTGCGTTAGCTGCTGTGAGGTCCTCACTATGGCAGCTTTGGGTGGGCACGGGCTGCCGGGTGTGGGATACCCGGGTGGGTGTCTGCGTCTGATGCACATGGCCTGTGGACGCTGCGTCAGCACGGGGGAGGCGGAAGTGCTGCCCTCTCTCACCCGGAAAGAACGCTTTCTGGACCCTGCAGCGTGGCTCCAGTGACGCCTGCCCGCGGTTTACGCACCCACCGATCTGTGACCGGAAATGGCAATTCCTGCGTGCCAGGAGTCTGGCTTTCTTCCTTTGTTTTTTGCCTCTTCCCGGGAACAGCAGAGTAGAGAGACAAACCAGCCAGACACGCTTCCTTGAGAGGACACCACTGAATAGTGTTAATTCTCCTCCAGCCACTACGGAAGCACTCTGTCTTCACCTGAATTAAAAAACAAATTCGAATAAAACACTTGATACAAACACAAAATTCACGCCATGTTTCAAAATTAATTCCCAAGCTCGCTGGCATTTACTTTTGCTTTAGAAAGGGAAAAATGGCCTTCCTTTTCGGTCTTTAACTGTATTTGACTATTACATAGCAAAATTAGAGTGTATGGAATACAGAAATTGAATTATAATCTAGTGCAATGAACTTCTCTTTCCAGAAAGTCAAATGCTGTTTGCATTGAAGCTGACATGTTCCTTTGGGATCTGGCTAAAGATTTTACCCTTCTTCCTCATATACTCCACAAATTAAATTGTCGAGACTTAATTCAACTTCGTTCATTTTCTTTTTGTACAGACGGGGCTATTATAGTAATCAGGCTCTCCGAGACAAAAGTGGATCATGCCTTTCCAAAGACAGTTTAGAGTTCACAAAGGATGACTAGAAGTCACTGAAAAAATAGCATCCAGGCATTTGATGAAGGTAGCAAAGATCTGATTCTGCCTAAAGTGGTACAGGAGGCAGCGGGTTTGGAGATCAGGGCCCATGGATTCATTACGTTAAAAAGCCCTCTGGCTCTTTAGCGAGCTTTTCATCAATTTCATCCAAAGCAGGGAATTCATGGGGCTGGAGAGATGGCTCAGCAGTTAAGAGCACTGGCTGCTCTTGCAGAGGACCCAGGTTTGATTCCCAGCACCCACACTACAGCTTACAGCCGTCTGTAACTCTAGTTCCAGGGGATCTGACTCCCTTTATTGGGCTCCATGGGCATTGCATGCACGTGGTGTGTATATAGGTGTATGATTCAGGTACACACACGTGCACATAAGTAATTTTATTAAGAATTAAAGTATATGCCAGTTTGAAACCCTTTTTTTTGGTGGGTGTTCCTCTCCTGAGCTGGTCAGAGCTGTAGACCATAGAACACGACCTCTCTTGAGCAGGAGCAGCACTGGGAGCCAGGCTTATGACTGCATGGAGGAGAATTCTCTGACCGTCCTGGTAGACCTGGTAATGGGACTGATCACTGATGAGTCACAGAAGTAACGGCGAAGTGAGGTCAGCCTGCCCCAGCCGGCCGTGGGGTCCCCTTGTGGGTGTTTTAAGTCACCATCTGCCGTCATTTTTCTCTCTTAGGCTGGTTATTGAACTTAATGGTCTTAGGTTTATAAAAACTGAAATTCATATCTTGGGACAATGTCTATCAAAGTTAATAAATAGGCCGAATGTTAGATTTTTTCTTCCTAAGCTAAAACTTAATAACTTAACCAACTAATTGTTATTGTGAGTTTACCATGTTCTGGGTGTGAGGAATGTGGGGGTGGGGTGGGAGGGGGTTTGTGTGCTGTGTATGCAGTGTGTGTATATATGTATTGTGTGTGTGTGGTGTGTATGTGTTGTGTATGTTGTGTGTGTGCATGTGTGTGTGTTGTGTTGTGTATGTGTTGTATGTGTATATATGTGTATGTTATGTGTGTGCACATTGGGTGTATGTATGCATTGAGTGTGGGTGTGTTGTGTTATGTGTGTGGTTTGTGTGGTGTGTGGTATGTGTATGTGTTGTGTGTATGTGCATTACTGTTGCACCGGCACTACTACCCGTTCACCGTGTCCGAGCGAGGGGCTGTGGATCAGAAAACAGACCAGAGACAGGAGAGAGGAGGCCTTGAACACAGGCTTACAGCGCAGTGGGAGAACCCCGAGGGCAGAAGGTCGCTACTGATGTTTTACATCCTTTCATCCTCCCTGTTTACACCAATAGGCAGGATGAGCTGTTTTAGGAGGAGGGAAACCAGCATGGAATCAACATAGGGAGGACATCTGGTCAAGGTCAGCAAGCAAGGCAACAGCAAGGAACGGGGGTCAGGGCCTAACACATTACATGTGTGTGTTGTGTGTGTGTGTGTTGTGTGTGTGTTGTGTGTGTGTGTGCATTGTGAGGGTGTCTTCGGCTCTCACTGAGACTGAAATAACAGTGACAAAAGCTGGGAAGAGAACAGAGAGGAAAGGAGCGCAGAACAGCGGAGGTGACCTTTGACCCGGGACCTGGATGAGGCGAAAGGTGAAGAGCCCAGGCACAGATGGCCAGACATTTCTTCTTGCTGTAGACGGACTGCTCTGCACTCTGCTGTTTGATTGGGTCACTGGCTCTCTTGACCATTCTCAGACCCATCTCAGTCCTGGGCCCTGGGCAGAACAGGGACACACATTTGGTACCTACCGAGGACAGCATCGAGGAGGCCGGCCCTCTCCGCCTCAGTTTGTCACTCCAGCTGCTCACTCCCCTTTTGTTTCTGCCTCTGGCTCCTCACTTTACATTTACATTGACTGGTTTTTGTCAACCAGACATAAACCTATGCAAATCTGGGGAGAGGGATCTCAGGTGAGAAACCGCCCCCTGTGGGTGGTGTGACCCCTTGGCAGGTGGTCCTGGGTGCTGTAAGAAAGCAGGCTGAGCAAGCCATGGGGAGCAAGCCTGTGAGCCCTGCTCCTCCCGGGCCCCTGTGAAGCTCCTGCTTCCGGGTTCCTGCCTGATTCCCTTCACGATGGACTTTTCTTCGTGACCACAAGAAGATATCATAGAGATTCAGCTGTGTATTAAAGCTATACTTTGACCGGCCAAGGGTCTGTCAAAAGGCAAACCATTTACTATGAATATTTGGTGTTACCCAGCCTTTAATATTCCAGCTGTCTTCTGCTATGAAATCCTTGCGTCCCCAAATATTCCCAGACCATTTGGCTAACAGTTCATTTCCTCAGACCTGCTGAACTTCTAGGTACGAACTCCCCCGCTGGGCCTAGGAGACCAGCAGGCTCCTAGATGCACAGCTTTGTTTCCTGTGCAAATGAAGCGCAGACCATCCCCTTCCTCCATGCCTGGGGGCACGGCAGGGAGATTGACTGAGGACAGTAGGTTTTTTACATAACCAGGTGCAGTAAGGACTGGAGGAATTCCAGAGGGAGAGACAGAACCACATGGCCAGAGAGAGGAGAGGAAGACAGAGGTTCTGTAGAGGGTAAAGCAGATCTTGGGTAGAGTTTTCTGAGAGCCAGGAATAAGGAGCCAGGAAGGGGAGATGGAGGACGAATGGACAGAGGACGAAGATGTGGTCAAAAGCATAGGAGCTTCCTAAAACTATGAGGACAGGAAAGCTGGGCACAGAGAGGAGCTGAGTGTGAGGATGGGGCTGAAACTGTGTAGACGGAATTGGTTTAGAAGAATGAAGTGAGTGGACTAAAGAACTCAGTGTATCTAGATTCAGCCGCGCGCCACTGGTAGTGTCCCTTCTGGGCCCCCTGGGGTAGTATAAGATTAAGGCTGGTCCTGTAAGATTATACAAAAGACTCTGATCCGGCTGTGTCCGCCAAACAAACCCTTCCCTCCCCTGGAGGCTTTGGTCATGGTCTTTATCACAGCAATAGGAAACATACCAGAAAAACACTTAAACAGACCTTTTTCCATTTTATTCTTCACTTTTAGATAGTCCACCATGTGGTCTTCAGTCAGTCCACAATATGCTGGACACACTCCCTGTCTTGCTTAGCTCTTCCTATTCCCATTTTAGAGATGAGGACACTCCCACAGGCTGGTCCTGAGTTCCCTGCTTTATTTGAAGAAAATAAAATTTTTGGTCAACTAACCTATTTGTTACTCACATCACTATTCTCTGAACAAAATTTTTATTTTGGTTGCTGGGAGTCACGCCTGGGCCTTATCAAACGCTCTACCCAGAAGTCACAAGCCCAGCCCTGCACTTTGTGAATTCTTTCGGCCATGTTTTCTGACTCACCCTCTCTCTTCTGCTGTTATTTCATCCTCATCTGCTTTTCATTTATCCTCTATCTAGGGATCAAATGCCTCATTGCCGTTCTATGGGTGCTTATCCCTAAAATTTAACACACTTTAAAAAATATCCAATGATAAACAGCATTTCAATCCCGCTCTTGAAATTCAGAATATTTTAACTCTCACATCCCGCTCGCCATCTGCCAGGTTACAATTGTCTGGAAGTTCATATGGCCCCAGATTTCAACTGTAAAATTAGTCCACGTTGTAGTGTATTTATAGTCAGTGTTTACCCTTGCACTTCTGACTGTTTCCTGTTCTCCTCCTCTGCGTGGGGACAGCGTTGGCAGTGTGTGCTGTTAATCATGCCCATGTTCTTAATTTCCTATGATACCATTGCTCTGTGGTTATTGTGGAAGGATAGTTAGCATGTATGTGTGCCGTGTGCATGCAGTGTATGTGGAGGCCAGAAGGTGTCGAGTCCTCCTGGGACAGGAGTTACAGATGGTTGTGAGCTGCTAGGTGGGGGCTGGGAATCCAACCTGGGCCCTCTTCACGAACAGCCAGTGCTCTAACCACTGGACTATCTCTCCAGAGCCCTCCTGTTACGTTCTTAACCAGGTTTCCCTCCACCTCTCTGGTGTTGTGAATTGAGACGTCACACATGTTCATGTTTCCCACTGAGGTTAGCTGTTGCTTCCTCCTCCTCCTCCTCCTCCTCCTCCTCCTCCTCCACTTCTTATACCTACTCACCTGTACTAATTTTTTCAGAGTTGGTATAACAAATCGCCCTAGGACAAGCAATTCAGCAGACAGAAACATACTGTCTCACAGTTCTGGAGGCTCCTGTCTGAAATCACAGTGCAGTGGGCTTGATTTCCCCTGAAGTCTGTCCCTTTGCTTGCAGAAGGCCACCAGGCCACCTTCTCACGGTATACTTCCGGTGTTTAACGCTGATTGTCAGCGCAACAGGATCCAGAGTCAGCGGTGGCGTGTCTGTGGAGGGGGTTCTCGCCTGGGCTAACTAAGGGAGGAGTCCTGCCTTAAACGTGGGTGACACCACCCGTGGGCTGGGGCCCTGCACTGAGGAAAGAGGAGAATGTGAGCTGAGCATCTGTAACTCCCTGCTTCCTGACTGTGGGCGCAGGGTCCCCAGTGGTCTCAAGCTCCCGCCGATAGGCTGAGACTCAGCTGGTACACTGACCTCGAAGTCACAGCCTCAGGAGGGTGCCTTGGCTCTGGTCTCTGTAATGGACATTTCCTGCAGCCTTAAAAATCCTCGCCTTCACCACAGAAAAGGGAATTGAGAAACAGTTTTTAAAACTCTCCCTGCATTTGCCTGTGGCTTCGGGAATATGAAAAATGATCAGAAGTGGAAATCGCAGCTTTTCATATCACCCGGCAGCTGGAGCCTTTAAAGACAAAGAAAGAAAATTGGATCAGAAACACTTAGACCCATGTGCTCAGGGGGCTTCAAAGCCCTGTCCCTAGACTCTTTTACAAAGGGGAAGTCTGGCCGGTGCAGGTTTTCACCACTGGGATTTAACAGAACAAAACTACACCATGGACACCTGAGTGGGTCTGCTGGGCAGCTCTGGGTGGATCCCCTTGAGCTTGGGTTCTGCCTGCTCCACCCTCTTAGGATCCCGTCCATCAGCAGTTTCTATCACAGCCATACTTAGCATCTTTAGATCTGGAAACTGCTCAGCCTGCCACGCCAGAGAATTCTAATTTTATTGCCGTTGAAACTCGCTTAAATACCACAGGCTGTGGGGAGAAAGGGAATAGATGATGTCTCTAATTCCTACCCAGAGTCAGGTGACCATGTGCTAGCTGCTCCATCACTGTCCTAGAGTCAGGTGACCATGTGTTAGCTGCTCCATCACTGTTCTAGAGTCAGGTGACCATGTGTTAGCATCTCCATCACTGTCCTAGAGTCAGGTGACCATGTGTTAGCTGCTCCATCACTGTCCTGGAGTCAGGTGACCATGTGTTAGCCATCACTGTCTAGAGTCAGGTGACATGTGTTGTTTTTTAGTCATTGTTCTTATCTGTCTATTTTTGCTCTCATCACTGTCCTAGAGTCAGGTGACATGTGTAGCTCTCCATCACTGTCCTAGAGTCAGGTGACCATGTGTTAGCTGCTCCATCACTGTCCTAGAGTCAGGTGACCATGTGTTAGCCATCACTGTCCTAGAGTCAGGTGACCATGTGTTAGCTGCTCCATCACTGTCCTAGAGTCAGGTGACCATGTGCTAGCTGCTCCATCACTGTCCTAGAGTCAGGTGACCATGTGTTAGCTGCTCCATCACTGTCCTAGAGTCAGGTGACCATGTGTTAGCTCACTGTCCTAGAGTCAGGTGACCATGTGCTAGCTGCTCCATCACTGTCCTAGAGTCAGGTGACCATGTGTTAGCTGCTCCATCACTGTCCTAGAGTCAGGTGACCATGTGTAGCTGCTCATCACTGTCCTGATCGGTGACATGTTTGCTTCACTGTCTAGAGTCAGGTGACCATGTGTTAGCTGACTGTCCTAGAGTCAGGTGACCATGTGCTAGCTGCTCCATCACTGTCCTAGAGTCAGGTGACCATGTGTTAGCTGCTCCATCACTGTCCTAGAGTCAGGTGACCATGTGTAGCTGCTCCATCACTGTCCTAGAGTCAGGTGACCATGTGTTAGCTGCTCCATCACTGTCCTAGAGTCAGGTGACCATGTGTTAGCTGCTCATCACTGTCTAGAGTCAGGTGACCATGTGTTAGCTGCTCCATCACTGTCCTAGAGTCAGGTGACCATGTGTTAGCTGCTCCATCACTGTCCTAGAGTCAGGTGACCATGTGCTTAGCTGCTCCATCACTGTCCTAGAGTCAGGTGACCATGTGTTAGCTGCTCCATCACTGTCCTAGAGTCAGGTGACCATGTGTTAGCTGCTCCATCACTGTCCTAGAGTCAGGTGACCATGTGTTAGCTGCTCATCACTGTCCTAGAGTCAGGTGACCATGTGTAGCTGCTTACTGTCCTAGAGTCATTGTTTCTTCTAGAGTCAGGTGACCATGTGTTAGCTCATCACTGTCCTAGAGTCAGGTGACCATGTGTTAGCTGCTCCATCACTGTCCTAGAGTCAGGTGACCATGTGTTAGTCTGACATGTCCTAGAGTCAGGTGACCATGTGTTAGCTGCTCCATCACTGTCCTAGAGTCAGGTGACCATGTGTTAGCTGCTCCATCACTGTCCTAGAGTCAGGTGACCAATGGTGCTAGCTGCTCCATCACTGTCCAGAGTCAGGGTGGTGACCATAGTGCTTAGCTGATGTTAGAGTCAGGTGACCATGTGTGTGCTCCATCCACTGTGTCTAGAGTCAGGTGACCATGTTGCTTGGACTGTCCTAGAGTCAGGTGACCATGTGCTAGTGCTCCATCACTGTCCTGGAGTCAGTGACATGTGCTAGCTGCTTCCATCACTGTCCTAGAGTCAGGTGAACCATGTGCTAGCTGCTCCATCACTGTCCTAGAGTCAGGTGACCATGTGCTAGCTGCTCCATCACTGTCCTAGAGTCCATGTGCTAGCTGCTCCATCACTGTCCTAGAGTCAGGTGACCATGTGCTACTGCTCCATCACTGTCTAGAGTCAGGTGACCATGTGCTAGCTGCTCCATCACTGTCCTAGAGTCAGGTGACCATGTGCTAGCTGCTCCATCACTGTCCTAGAGTCAGGTGACCATGTGCTAGCTGCTCCATCACTGTCCTAGAGTCAGGTGACCATGTGCTAGCTGCTCCATCACTGTCCTAGAGTCAGGTGACCATGTGCTAGCTGCTCCATCACTGTCCTAGAGTCAGGTGACCATGTGCTAGCTGCTCCATCACTGTCCTAGAGTCAGGTGACCATGTGTTAGCTGCTCCATCACTGTCTAGTCATCCATTGTTCCTACTGTCTAGAGTCAGGTGACCATGTGTTAGCTGCTCCATCACTGTCCTAGAGTCAGGTGACCATGTGTTAGCTGCTCCATCACTGTCCTAGAGTCAGGTGACCATGTGTTAGCTGCTCCATCACTGTCCTAGAGTCAGGTGACCATGTGTAGCTGCTCCATCACTGTCCTAGAGTCAGGTGACCATGTAGTGCCATCACTGTCCTGAGTCAGGTGCCATGTGCTAGCTGCTCCATCACTGTCCTAGAGTCAGGTGACCATGTGCTAGCTGCTCCATCACTGTCCTAGAGTCAGGTGACCATGTGCTAGCTGCTCCATCACTGTCCTAGAGTCAGGTGACCATGTGCTAGCTGCTCAAAAAAATCACTGTCCTAGAGTCAGGTGACCATGTGCTAGCTGCTCCATCACTGTCCTAGAGTCAGGTGACCATGTGCTAGCTGCTCCATCACTGTCCTAGAGTCAGGTGACCATGTGCTAGCTGCTCCATCACTGTCTAGAGTCAGGTGACCATGTGTTAGCTGCTCCATCACTGTCCTAGAGTCAGGTGACCATGTGTTAGCTGCTCCATCACTGTCCTAGAGTCAGTGACCATGTGCTAGCTGCTCCATCACTGTCCTAGAGTCAGTGACCATGTGCTAGCTGCTCCATCACTGTCCTAGAGTCAGGTGACCATGTGCTAGCTGCTCCATCACTGTCTAGAGTCAGGTGACCATGTGTTAGCTGCTCCATCACTGTCCTAGAGTCAGGTGACCATGTGTTAGCTGCTCCATCACTGTCCTAGAGTCAGGTGACCATGTGCTAGCTGTTCCATCACTGTCCTAGAGTCGGTGACCATGTGTTAGCTGCTCCATCACTGTCCTAGAGTCAGGTGACCATGTGTTAGCTGCTCCATCACTGTCCTAGAGTCAGGTGACCATGTGCTAGCTGCTCCATCACTGTCCTAGAGTCAGGTGACCATGTGTTAGCTGCTCCATCACTGTCCTAGAGTCAGGTGACCATGTGCTAGCTGACTGTCCTAGAGTCAGGTGACCATGTGCTAGCTGCTACATCACTGTCCTACAGATAGATGGCTTTTGGAGTGAAAGGAATATTGGGCATGTAAAGTGATTTTAGTTAGTAAAAGTAAACCTGTGTGTGTGTGTGTGTGTGTGTGTGTGTGTGTGTACACGGGCCGTATTGAACTTCCTGACTCTTCTGTAGGTAGCTGTTTCTCTTTCATGAGTTGCTAGAAATCCGATCTCAGGAAAGGACATTTGAGACGTCTGAATTTCGTTGTGAGCTGTGGTGGTATTGTGTTCCCCAAAATATTGTGCACCCAAATAAACAGAACAGCCACTAGATACAAAGGCTAGAAAATGGTGGCACTCACACCTTTAATCCTAGCACTCCAGAGGCAGAAATCTGTAGCTTAGGTTTTTCTGCCTTTCCCACAGTCAGGACAAATCTCTGCCACCCGCCAGTCCCACAGCTGCTCAGACCCAACCAAGTAAACACAGAGACTTATTTTGCTTTCAAACTGTATGGCCGTGGCAGGCTTCTTGCTAACTGTTCCTTTATCTTAAATTAATCCATTTCTACAAATCTATACCTCGCCACGTGGCTGGTGGCTTATCGGCGTCTTCACAGGCTGCTGGTCATGGCGGCGGCTGCAGCATCTCTGGTCATTGCGGCGGCTGCAGCAAGTCCTTCTGCCCTCCTGTCCTTTTATTTCTCCTCTCTGCTAGTCCCGCCTATCTTTCCTGCCTAGCCACGGCCGATCAGGTTTTATTTATTAACCAATCAGAACAACTTGACATACAGACCATCCCCCAGCACAGCCAAGTGCAGACCATCTCAAACACCTGCACTCAGGCCCATAGTCCTAATCATCCTCTATACGGACCTGCTGGGTAACGCCACAAGGAACCCAAGAAGGGCTCCCACAGGACATACAGAACATCCCACAGCAGAAATCCTTCTGGATCTCTGTGAGTTCAAGGCCACATTGGAAACGGCCAGGCATGGTGACTCACGGCTTTAATTCCAGAAAGCGAGCCTTTAATTCCAGGGAGTGGTGGTAGAAAGTAGAAAGATATATAAGGTATGAGGACCAGAAACTAGAAGCATTTGGCTGGTTAAGCATTTGGCTGGTTAAGCTTTCAGGCTTTCAAGCAGCACAGTTCAGCTGAGAGCCATTCAGATATGAGGACTCAGAGGTTTCCAGTCTGAGGAAACAAGATCAGCTGAGAAGTTGGCCAGGTGAGGAAGCTGTGGCTTGTTCTGTCTCTCTGACCTTCCAGCATTTCACCCCAATAACTGGCCTCAGGTTTGATTTTATTAATAAGAACTTATTAAGGTTCTTGCTACATCTGGCGCCCAACGTTCGTGGTACAAATTCATGAAAAAGCTGTTTGCCTGTGGCCCCAGCTCAGGCCCGAGCTACACTTGGCCGGTTGTGGTGGAGCACACTGGTTGGATTTACTCAAGAAGGCAGAGGCAGGAGGATCCTGAGTTTGAGGCCAGCCTAGGAGGCCTGCTAAGGAGAAGCTTCGGCCAGGGCCAAGCCACAAACAGTGGCGGGACCATGGAGGCAGCAGCTACTGCTCTGAGTTGCTGGCTTCTTCTCATCGTGTTGGTGACTGCGTTGATGCTGCTACCTGGGACAAAAGGTTTACCACTGTTTGTTCAGTGAAGAATTGCCAGGACCATTGTGTTATAAGAAAGCATCAGCAAAGGTCAGTTTGGAAAAGTTTGGCAAGACAAATGGTGGGGAGAAATTGCTGTGAAGGTAATCTCTTCTAGGGAAGAACATTTGTGGTTCTGAGAGACAGACATTTATTAGACTGTGATTGCTCCAAACCACAGAGGAGGCACACAAAAAAAATCTGCAGGGAACCATGACCACGCCTAACAGCAACTTTGAAATCTTCAAAAAGATGACAGGACCCCACAAAGATGATTTTACATGGACTATGGTAAAGCCATTAAGCTGATTAACACCAAGGAAAGATCGACTTTGGGCTACAAAGTGTTCAGGACAATTTCGAGATGGCTAGCTGAGATGATCCAGCCTGACAGACTACTTGAACAAGGATTTGAAACAAGCCCTGCACTTTCTCAATATGCAGAGACTGGACAAATGATACAGGACTTGACAATTAACCTAAAATTTTTCTTTTCAAGATTCCCTAAAGATGTTTTCATTCCTAGAAAGCAAAAAGGAAAAGAGAATATAGATATGATATAGATCATCAAATCTACTCTGAGAAAAAAGATAAAGAAATAATAGGATAAATATGTAGATGACTGAATCTACACTGAAAAGAAAAAGGGGAAGATATAAAAATGACAAAAGGTAGATTACTGAATCTATTATGAAAAGAAAAAATACTTTTAAAAAGGAATTACTTGTTTTAAATAGGATAAGTAATGAAATTTTTTGAGTTTATCAATGTTACTAGACTGGACACTGTTTATATATATAATGGAGTTTTCTTTTTTTTTCTTTTCTTTTTTTTTTTTTTTTTGAGACAGGGTTTCTCTGTGTAGCTTTGAGCCTTTCCTGGAACTCACTTGGTAGCCCCAGGCTGGCCTCGAACTCACAGAGATCCGCCTGGCTCTGCCTCCCGAGTGCTGGGATTAAAGGCGTGCGCCACCACCGCCCGGCATAATGGAGTTTTCATCTGAATCTGTCAAATGTTAATGGACTAGACATAGTTAATGTAATCTTGACTGTATATTGTATATACTTATTGGATATAATTTTTCTTGTATTAGTTATAAGCTTTTTTAAATTTTAGACAAAAAAGGGGAAATGTGGTGGTATTGTGTTCCCCAAAATATTGTACACCCTAATAAACTTATCTGGGGTCAGAGACAGAACAGCCACAATATTAAACATAGAGGATAGGCAGTGGTAGCACACGCCTTTAATCCTAGCATTCCAGAGGCAGAGATCTACCTGGATCTCTGTGAGTTCAAGGACACAGCCAAGCATGATGACTCACTCCTTTAATCCCAGGGAGTGATGGCAGAAGGCAGAAAGATATATAAGGCGTGAGGACCAGAAACTAGAAGCTTTTGGCTGGTTAAGCTTTCAGGCTTCTAGCAGCAGTTCGGCTGAGATCCATTTTGGATGAGAACTCAGAGGCTTCCAGTCTGAGGAAACAGGACCAGCTGAGGATCCGGCGAGGTGAGGTAGCTGTGGCTTGTTCTGCTTCTCTGACCTTCCAGTGTTCACCCCAATACCTGGCTCAGGTTTGATTTTATTAATAAGAACTGTTAAGATTCCTGCTACAGCGAGTCAGGTGCAGCAGTCCCTCAGTATGGGTGGAGGGTTGGTTTCAGCAAAGCCCCCTCTGTCACAAAATACTCAAACCTTCACATGGGCAAGGCTCCCTTGGAAATGGTGTGGGTTTCTCACAGAACATACAGGTACCCCATTGATGTTAAATCATTTCAAGGGGACTCATGATACACAGTGAGAACACTACATACATTAGTTCTACTGTGCAGCTTAAAAAATGTTGATGAGATAAAAAGGACTCGAAGTACTCAGTACAGATACAATTTTTCTTTCAAGCTGCTTACTTGAATCTAAGGATATGGAGATCTGGCTGAGACATCGTATAACAAATTCAGAAGAAAAATGTTCAAAGCTGCGTACTGTCGTTGAGAGATTTTTTTAATCCCCCAAAGAAAACATCTGACACACACACACACACACACACACACACACACACACACACACACAAAATACTTTAAGCTTCATTCATAAGAAAAATAAATCCCTTGCAGGAAGATCGAAGAAACCACTGATAAACAAGAAATTGTACTTTGCTCAAGACAGATTAATTCAGGAAGATCCGTTTTGAGAGCGTTCTGTGGTTTCCACATGACTTAGCATGGAAGAAATGACCAAGTTGGAGGGGGATCCTGTGCTACTAAAGCATGCAGGTTGCTCGTGGACCGGTGGCCAGCTCTATCGATGACTTTTCTAAGTTCTTGTTTTATGAAGCCCTCATACTCTGAATGACTTCTGGCCTTGACATCACTCTAACTGATCTACAGTCTAGGAACTCAGTCTTGTTGATTCCAGAGATAAGGTATTGATTGGTGAAACAATGTCACGGTGATTAATCGCGGAATAATTATTCATGAGGCGCCTTTAATTTGTCCTCTACTCCTTGAGACCCTGTGGAGTACCCTTTATCTGCCCTATAACTAATGCGATTGTGGTTGGAAAGACGCGCTGTTTAATATGTATTAGATATTAAACAATGAGCTGGTTGTGCAGATCAATGTTTTTAATACAGGGAGTGTTGCAGAGATGAAACTTTCTCTTAGACTCACAGAATAGGAAGATCCACAAGGGTATAAATTATTGAGGAGGCTTTCTATCTGAAGGAGACTGAACTGAAGGTGAAAGTCGATGCATTGATAGTTAAAGAAATGCACAAATCTACGGAGGCAGTGTTTGTGAACCATGGTCGCAAAGCAGAGCAGAAAATCTTTTTTTGTGGTGCCCTAGCTTGCTTTGTGATGCTGTGGTAGAACACTGACCAAAAGCAGCCTGGACAGGAAAGGGTTTATTTGGCTTGTAGGTTACAGTCTGTCATCAAGGGAAACCTGGGCAGAACTCAAGGCAGGAACCCGGAGGCAGGAACCGATGCAGAAAGCATAGAGGAACGCTGCTCACTGGCGCGCTCCCCTCCGCTTGCTCTCTAATGCAACCCAGGCCCATCTGCCCCAAGGTGCCACAGTGGGTGTGGTTCTCCTCCATCAGTCAGCAATCAAAAAAAAAAAAAAAAAAAAAAAAAAAACCAAAACCCATGTAATAGGAGAATCTGATGGAGGCGATTCCTCATCTGGAGTTCCCTCATCCCAGACATTTCAACTGGACAGACAAAAGTAGCCATCACCTGTGGGAAATGAGACAGAAGGACAATACAGGACCATCCTCCAGCCTGGGAACTGTGCCTTATTGTACTTCCCAACCCTTCTGTAGGTTCTTACAGAAATGTCTATGCACTCCACCGTTTTTACACTTCTCGTTATATACTCATTTGCTTCTCCATCTTTACATTCACTGCCCGAGGAACGTGCAGAGTGCTTGCCTTGTGTCCCCAGGGATGAGGTTAGAGGAATGAACTTCGTGGTCAAATAAGCATAGAGTCAGTATCTTCCCACGACTTCCTTGACAGCCTTCTGCGACCATGAGTAGTTGGGCAGCTATGGATTCAATCAATTATGAATCAAAAATAATTCTTAAAGCTCACACCTGTACTAAATATGTGCAGAATTTGAAAAGCGATTATTCCTTAAGCCACACAGTGAAGCAGCTGTTTGCATGGTATTTGCATTGTGTTAACTTTTATATGAATCGTCTAGAGGTAGGTAGTTTAAGGCTTATGAGAGGCTGTGTACAGGCTCAAAGAAAATGCTACAGCAGTTTTTACCGGGACAAGTATCCATGCACATTAGCATCCATGTGGGGGCCTAGAACCAATCCCTCACAGATGCTGACAGATGGCTATAGGACATTCCTCAAGGCATCAATTAAACCTTGTTTGTTGGTGACAAAATTGTTCTGGTTGTGATAGTGTTTCACCAGGCTTCTTCCTCCACCCTCATCAAAATTCCTTTATGGAATTATTCCTCTGCTTTCCATGAAGTTTTGGATACGTTCACTATCCATTGGACATTTTGAGTCACACAGTGGCAATAGAAGTTCACTAGATGCTTCTAGATTCTTATCTGCCCCTTAGCCTGGGTATTGAACTTACCTTTGATTCCATTGATTATTCATATTTCTGTATCCCTCCATATATAATTTTTGTTTGGCTACTTAAGTTAAGGGGTGTCAGAGTGTATGGCCAATGGCTGTATGCCCTGTGAAGTTCAGATGGGCTGTGCCCCAGGAGACAGCCAGTGCAACAAGCGACATGTGAATTCTCAGGAGCGCTGGCTATTGTCCTGTTGTTTATTATTATTGTCCTGTTGTTTATTAAGGTCTCATGACTTGGCCCTCGAGTTTCTTATAGCGCAGGAGATGTAGGAGGGCAAAAGGGGGACGCGATGTGGACTAGAACTTGGGAACATAAAAGAGACTCCTGATCCATAGAGGAAAGGGGATTTTCCCAGGCTAGGGGACAGGGGAATAATCACATGAAAGGGATAGCTGTATTGCCAAATGAAGGATGACAGAAACAGAAGGTCTAGAATCTTGGAGGGAAGAGTACTGCGGTAGAGTGAGGGAAAGAGAGGACGTTTAACTGAGCAATGTACCTGGAGAGCTGGAAGGAGTGGCGTGGAGCATCCTGGTGGGGTGGAGATAGGCTGGTTGTCGCTTAAACAACCTGATTCAGAATCGACAGCACTTCCTAAATTAGGCTACAAAATTTGCAGTCTACATTAAGAAGAGCAGGGGAGAACTGCAGAAAAAATAGTCTGTGATGGCAGAAGAAACAAGGCTCCGTGCTTAGCTCGCATTACGGCTGTGTAACCTAGCGATCCCCTCTCCAGTCCCAGCATTCAAATGTGGGGGTCTCCGGGCTGGGTAATCCAAAGTGCACCATCAAAACAGCAAATTCACACAGCGTTCGTGGTTGAAATCAATTACAGAAGAAACCAGTTTCGGTCTTTTTACAATGTGGGTGGAAAAACACAATCTTCTATAAGAAATACTATAATGGAAGCTGCTAGACTGTTCAGCTCTGTAACTCAGAAAACGTGTGCCTCAGAAAGCCCCTTTAGCTCTGCAGATCCCTGGAAATACAAGCAGACACTCTATGAGAGTGATAGCAAGAAAGGAGATGCTGTATGATTTTAATCTTTAGAAATTAGATGCACACGCACCCACCAACACACACACACACACACACACACACACACACACAGGCTGCCTTCCAGTGGTGCTTGTAACTTGTCCTTGTGGCCACAGGAAAGGACATGACCTCTTCCTCGTCACCCCTAGAAGAACAATCTTCTTTCCACAAGGATCACAGGCGTATTGCACTAGGTAAACCTCCCTTAGCTTGCTTAGTCCTTTAAAAGTACTCACACTTCAAAAGCACTCACATCCGTAAGAACCGGAGCTTGAGGATTCACCATCAGGGGGTGCACAATTCAGTCTACAAGCGTCACTACCCACGGCTCTCCTGAGACAATGCTCACCTATTCTCCTGAGATCAAGGGTAGGAGATGTAAAAGAGTCGTTAGTTCCTTCTGGTGCTTAATTAACAACCAAATTAATAAGAATTAACTTAAATTGAGCATTTTATTGTTCACTAGATGCTAACTAGGCTGAGAAGCAGGATCTTAGCAGCCAATATGGCAGACTGGGGCAACCCAGGGGGTTGGTTTGGTAGCTACCCAGAATGCCGTGGGACCTGCCAGTGATGGATCTCAGCAGGCGCAACTCTGCTTATGGAGTCTTGAACTCTTGAAATCCTACCTGCTCTAGTTTTTCATTACAGGCATCTCAGGACCTCTCTAGGCAGAGGGTTCCCACCCTGGCTGTTGGCCTGGTCTCTGGGGAATAGAAGTCCTTGGCAGTGAGGGTCAGACCAAGCACGAGTCCCTGCAGACTCAATGCACACGAGCTCCATAGTGACTGGGGAGAGGTGCCTGCAGTCTCCAGAGAATCAGAAGAGGGGGGAGGATTGCAGAGTGGCACCAATGCGTCCCATGTGTCTGACAGAAAGATTAGTGGCAGAAATAATGACTTTGGAATGGGGCCATTTTGGGGAGACGATTGAGAAGATTTGGGACCCTCAACCTACATTTTAACCTTTCAGATAGTGGATGTAGAACAAGAGATTCATATTATAGAGAAAATAGTTGTCAAACACGACAACTTGATTCTGAAACACATTATTACTAATCAACTCCGTGAAGGAGCCACCTCTAGCTTCAAGGTTTTAGTATTTGTGGTTGTTTAAAACTTTTTTTTCAGCTGGGCAGTGGTGGCGGCGGTGGTGGCGGCGGCGGCGGCGGCGGCGGCGGCGGCGGCGGCGGCGGCGGCGGCGGCGGCGGCGCACGCCTTTAATCCCAGCACTTGGGAGGCAGAGACAGGCGGATCTCTGTGAGTTCGAGGCCAGCCTGGTCTATAGAGGAAGATCCAGGACAGGCTCCAAAGCTACGCAGAGAAACCCTGTCTCGAAAAACCAAAAAAAAAAAAAAGAACCAAAAAACTTTTTTTCTAAGCAGCACAAATTCCAGTGGCCATACCTTCAGTCAAGGTCTCTGCAGTGAAACCGCTTGACATCATGAGTTGTGTCTGGCTTGGCGGAATGGAAGGACAGCTAACACTTCCGAAAGGGCAGCATACATGCTTCCCGGATGGTTTCTTCACTGCAGTGGGTGGTCAGAGCTCTGGAGTAAGTTCCCCAGGCCTTCAGGCCTGTACTCCGCTCTACATCCAGGAGTTACACACAGCGGCCCCTTCCAAAGAGACTTTCTTAGTCCATGCTAAGACACGACTCCCTTCTTCAAGGGATGCTCATAGTTCTGATTTTGTGGGGTTTTATTTTAGGGGAGGCTTAAATTATTTTGCTTGCACATTAATTTAGAGACTTGCAGCCTCAAGATCCCAAATCCAGTAGACTCAAAGCTTTAAGCCAATAGCATCCATATTTCTTTTTACCGAAGGTCTCATTTGAAGAAATATTATCTAAAAGAGATTTGTAACCACCCTAAGACTCTCTCAGGAGTAGTTAGTGCATCCATTTAAATGTAGTTAATATAGAATTTGAAACAATAAAATCCATATTAAAAAAAAAGCCCTCTGGGGAACTTGCACTGAGTTTTAAGGCTCGAAACTACTGAGGCTAGCACAAGAACAGGACATGGAGGAATTTGAGACTTTTTAGAAGTGCATGCTGGGATTGGGGATTGTCTGGTTGTTCAGGGGTTCTTTTAGAATTATTAATAGAATTTATTTGTACAAGGGCTTCAGTTATGTAGAAGAGATGAATGGGAAGTATGGAGAATTCTCACATATCCTGCCATACTTGGCTGCTCCCAGTTCTCTTTATTAATCCTGTGATGGTGTGGTACCTTTTTAGAGCTGGTGAGCCGATATTCATGTTAGCACTATTTACTGAGACCCAGAGTTGGGATTATGTTGGACAGTCTGTGGGATTTGGGCAAATGCATATTACATGTACCCATCATTAAAGAGTCATATAGAATAGATCCTATGGCCTAAAAATCCCTCACGTCCCTAGACTTTCTCCCTTGGAGTTCAAGAAGTTTCAGAGTTTATCATTTTATATTTAATCATATGACCCGAATGTGTCTGTATTTTCCTCTTGCTAGTGAGTTTCATATTTTGATGTTATCTTCTGACTCATCACATCTCCCTTCCAGCATGAGACCTCCCTAGGTGTATCTTACAGGAAAGGTCTATGGTGGAAACATCCAGCTTTCATCAGGGGTCTCTTGGTCTTGCCTCCATGTCTAGAGGACGCCTGGGCCATGTGCAGTACCCGAGTTGGGAGGTTTCCTTCTTTCCAGTGCTGTGAGAATCTCCTCTTACTCTCTCTGTTGGGCAATTTGGGGTGTGTGTGTGTGTGTGTGTGTGTGTGTGTGTGTGTTTGAGAGAGTGTGTGTATGTTAGTGTGTATGTGTCTATGAGTGAGTGTGTGTGAATATGTGTGAGAGAGTGTTTGTGAGTGTATGTGTATGTTAGTATGTGTCTATGAGTGTGTGTGTGAGAGAGTGTTGTGAGTGTGTGTATGTTAGTGTGTATGTGTCTGAGTGTGTGTGAGAGTGTTGTGAGTGTGTGTATGTTAGTGTGTATGTGTCTATGAGTGTGTGTGTGAAGATGTGTGAGAGAGTGTGTTTGTGAGTGTATGTGTATGTTAGTGAGTGCGTGTGTGAGTGTGTGTGTGAGAGAGAGAGTGTTGTGAGTGTGTATATTTTAGTATGTGTCTATGAGTGTGGTGTGTGAGTGAGTGTGTGTGTGTGAAGATGTGTGAGAGAGTGTGTTTGTGAGTGTATGTCTATGAGTGTGTGTGTGTGTGTGTGTGTGTGTGTGTGTGTGAGAGAGAGAGAGAGAGAGAGAGAGAGAAGGAAGGTGTCTTTCTTTTCTCTTGCTACCTTGAAAGCCTTTTCTCTCCTTCATCTTTGAGGGTTTTGTTACAGTCCAGGGCTGAGTTCACTGAGGCTGACAGCCTTTGAGTGCCCTGTATTTTGATGTCTCTTGTCCTTCTGTGGGTTAAGGGGCTCCCTGTCGCCGTCTCTTTAAATAGGCTGTTTGCTCCTCAGTCATTCTCAAATATTTTCTAATATCACTCACCCAAATGTTGGTTTTTCAAAAGGTGCCTCAAAGTTCTTACAAGCTTTTGTTATCCACCTTTATTCTTCTCTATCTGTTTTTCTCCGCGGACAGTATATTTTCAAACAGCCAGTGTTTGACATCACTAATTTTCCTTTCAGTCTTCTCTCATGCTCTTTATTTTACTGATTGTATTTTTCAGCTCAAAAATTTCTGTGTGTTTTTAAAAACCTTGTTCCCACCAGTGCTGGTTGTTGTTTGGGTCAGCTTGGCATAGGCCAGAGCCACCTGGGAAGCAGGGAACCACAATTAAGAAGAGGTCCCCGTCAGATTGGCCAGGGCACTTGGAAGCGGGTCATTTTCTGATTGAAGTGGGAGGGTCCAGCCCCTGTGGGCTCCCCTGGGTAGGTGGCCCTGGGTGGCCTAAGAAAGCAGGTTGAACAAGCTGTTGGGAGCCAGGCAGGAAGCAACACTCCTCCCTGGCTTCAGTTCCTGCCTCCAGGTTCCTGCTGGAGTTTCTGTCTTGGCTTCCCTCAGTGAGGGTCTGTGATGTGGTTGTTAGACAAATAAACCCTTTCTTCCCCAGGCTGTGCTTGGTAATGATGCTTCTCACAGCCAGAGAAACCTCTTTGTTTAGTTTCTCTGTAGGAATGTGGGAAAATAGAAATGATGAGTGAGGCACACTAAAGTCTCACACATTCGCCAACTTTTTTTTTTGAGACAGGTTTCTCTGTGTAGCTTTGGAACCTGTCCTGGAACTCACTCTGTAGTCCAGGCTGGTCTTGAACTCACAGAGATCTGCCTGCCTCTGCCTCCCGAGTGCTGGGATTAAAGGCGTGCGCCACACCACCACCCGGCCACAATAGCCAAATGTATTTAGAGCACCAGACAATTTATATACGAAAGGTCATATAAATAAAGTTGACATGAGTTCGGGCTAGAAACATTCTGGACAGCAATAGCATGCGGCGATGGGTCATCGGAACCAAACCCACTTTTTTTTTTTTAACCCAATAGTTACTTTATTAGAATGTGAGTCCTGCTCCAGCAGGAGGGACAGGGATGTGGACAGGGGCAGCCCAGCCCAGGGGGAATGGGTGTGGGTATGTATCGAAGGACTTTAGCCTCAGCAAGCCAGGACAGGCTGAAGAGCCACCATGTGGCCAGACAAGGGGCAGCTCCTCCCGCTCCACAGCGGAAGCCTGTTACAAGTCCTCCTCGGTGTCCTGGCAAAGATCACCCCACCTCATAGCCCAAGCGTATGTGGGACAGAGGTATGACTCTGTGGAATGAAGCAGGCCCTCAGGCCTGGCCAGACCCCTGAGCGTTCTTGATTTCCTCAGAGAGCGCCTGCTTCCGTGCTGCATAGGCTTTATCCAAGTTGTCATTGGTGACCACCAGGTCAAACAAGCCAGGCTCCTCGCTGGCTCTCCATGTCAGTCCGGGCAGCTGCCAGCCGCTTTGCCAAACTCGCCTCGGTCTCAATGACGCAGGCGCAGTCGTTGCTCCAGCACATCCAGCGAGCGGGGCTGTACGGAGATGGAGATGGGATGCAGATCAGTCTTCTTGATGCTGCGAACACCCTGTAGGGCGACGTCTAGCACGCAGATGTGGTTCATGGCATGCACAGCGCGAACAGCCGCCTTGCTTGTCCCGTACAGGTTCCCCGAGAACTCAGCATGCTCGATGAAGTCCCCTGCTGCGATATCACGCGGCACCATCTCCCTGGTCACAAAGTAGTAATCTTTGCCATTTTCCTCACCAGGTCGTGGGGTCCTTGTAGTATGGGACACACTGAAGCCAAAGATGCTGTCGTGTTCCTGGAGCAACTTCTTGAGCAGGGTGCTCTTCCCTGCCCCTGAAGGCTCACTCAGCACCACTGGCCTAGGTCCTGCCCGGCTGTCTGCAAGGGAGCCACCTAGGGCGGCCACTGGCAGCACGACCAGCGGGCGCTGCAGCATCAGGGACCGCCCGCACGACCCCAACCTGCTTCTATCTGCTACACCTGGGAGGGGGACAAAAACACATTCCAAGAACAACCCCACGTGTTGGAAGACAGGCTGAGGTCACAAAGTCTTGTTCTGTCTTCGTGGAGTTTTCTCACAAGCCCTCAGAATCCTCCTCACACAGCTCCGTTCCTGAACTGTGTTCTGACAGAAGCCAACAGTGTTTTCTTGAAGATGTATATCTTAAACTCTTTTCTGCAGCATGTACTTATGCTATGACCATCTGCTCGGCTTCTCTTACCAGACTGTGGCCATTAGGTGAGGCTACTGTTTCCTGAAGTTGTGCATACTTGTTGCCACGTGATGTCACCTGGGAACTGAAGGAGCAGGTAATTGTGTCAGTCACCATGATTTCATGCTCATCTTTCCACAGGTGATAAGTAGGCTGATTGTTTTCCCGGAGTCCATGCCAGCGTCTACCATCTCATCACATAGTACTCCATGTCTGCGTCTACCATCTCATCATCACACAGTACTCCATTTCTATGTCTACCATCTCATCATCACACAGTACTCCATGTCTGTGTCTACCATCTCATCATCACACAGTACTCCATGTCAGTGTCTACCATCTCATCATCACACAGTACTCCATGTCTGTGTCTACCATCTCATCATCACACAGTACTCCATGTCTGTGTCTACCATCTCATCATCATCACACAGTACTCCATGTCTGCATCTACCATCTCATCACACAGTACTCCATGCCAGCGTCTACCATCTCATCATCATCACACAGTACTCCATGTCTGCGTCTACCATCTCATCATCATCACACAGTACTCCATGTCAGTGTCTACCATCTCATCACATAGTACTCCATGTCTGCGTCTACCATTTCATCATCACACAGTACTCCATGTCTGTGTCTACCATCTCATCATCACACAGTACTCCATGTCAGTGTCTACCATCTCATCATCATCACACAGTACTCCATGTCTGCGTCTACCATCTCATCATCACACAGTACTCCATGTCTGTGTCTACCATTTCATCATCACACAGTACTCCATGTCTGTGTCTACCATCTCATCATCACACAGTACTCCATGTCTGTGTCTACCATCTCATCATCATCACACAGTACTCCATGTCTGCATCTACCATCTCATCATCACACAGTACTCCATGTCTGTGTCTACCATCTCATCATCATCACACAGTGCTCCATGTCTGTGTCTACCATCTCATCATCATCACACAGTACTCCATGTCTGTGTCTACCATCTCATCATCATCACACAGTACTCCATGTCTGTGTCTACCATCTCATCATCATCACACAGTACTCCATGTCAGTGTCTACCATCTCATCATCACACAGTACTCCATGTCTGCATCTACCATCTCATCATCATCACACAGTACTCCATGTCTGCATCAACCATCTCATCATCACACAGTACTCCATGTCTGCATCTACCATCTCATCATCATCACACAGTACTCCATGTCTGTGTCTACCATCTCATCATCACACAGTACTCCATGTCAGCGTCTACCATCTCATCACACAGTACTCCATGTCAGCGTCTACCATATCATCACACAGTACTCCATGTCTGTGTCTACCATCTCATCATCATCACACAGTACTCCATGTCTGCATCAACCATCTCATCATCACACAGTACTCCATGTCTGCATCTACCATCTCATCATCATCACACAGTACTCCATGTCTGCATCAACCATCTCATCATCACACAGTACTCCATGTCTGCATCTACCATCTCATCATCATCACACAGTACTCCATGTCTGTGTCTACCATCTCATCATCACACAGTACTCCATGTCAGCGTCTACCATCTCATCACACAGTACTCCATGTCAGCGTCTACCATATCATCACACAGTACTCCATGTCTGCGTCTACCATCTCATCATCATCACACAGTACTCCATGTCTGCATCAACCATCTCATCATCACACAGTACTCCATGTCTGCATCTACCATCTCATCATCATCACACAGTACTCCATGTCTGTGTCTACCATCTCATCATCACACAGTACTCCATGTCAGCGTCTACCATCTCATCACACAGTACTCCATGTCAGCGTCTACCATATCATCACACAGTACTCCATGTCTGTGTCTACCATCTCATCATCATCACACAGTACTCCATGTCTGCATCAACCATCTCATCATCACACAGTACTCCATGTCTGCATCTACCATCTCATCATCATCACACAGTACTCCATGTCAGCGTCTACCATCTCATCATCACACAGTACTCCATGTCAGCGTCTACCATCTCATCACACAGTACTCCATGTCAGCGTCTACCATATCATCACACAGTACTCCATGTCTGTGTCTACCATATCATCACACAGTACTCCATGTCAGCGTCTACCATATCATCACACAGTACTCCATGCCCACTTCTACCATCTCTCCACCACGCAGTACTTTGTGACCAGATTTTCTGTGGGTGCGATGCCAATATATTTCTACTATTTTAGTTGGACAGGGCTACAGAAGCCCAGGATTGTCCGAAATGGGTAGCAGGTGTGTCTTATGTGAATGAGAGCACCTAAAAAGGCTTATCTTTCCCTTCATGTCCCTTCATTGAATTTCAAATCCTCCACCTCACCCTTCTTAGTCAATTCTTGTCCAGTCATCTCCCAGAGCACCTCCTCTTGATGACTTTTTCACTGCCCTGACAAAGTGCCTGGCAGAAACAAGCTGAAGGAGGGGATTTACTTTGGCTCTTGGTTCGGTGTGTGTGTCGGGGGTGAAGTTCCATGTGTAGTCCCATGGTCTCCCTGAAATCTAACCTGACATCATAGCAGCAGGAGCATGTGGGAGAGGAAAACTACTCCCCCACGGCCATCCAGGAAAGAGAAAGGTAAATGCTAGGTTCCAACCACCTTTTCCCTTTTTCTCCTTTTATTCTATGTAGTCAACATCCCATGGCATAGTGCCACCATATCCAAGTGTGACTTTCCATCCGTTACTACTCTGTGGAAATGCCCCCACGAGCTCACCACAGCTGTGCTCTAACCACCTCCTGGGTGATTTTAAATTCATCACGTTGACAATGAAGATCATCGTGTCTGATTTTTAATGCTGGAAATTAGCTTTGACCTTTACATGCTTTTTTGTGACCTCTTCTTTTCCCCTGTCCTAGGATCTTTCCATAGGAGGTTTTTCTTTTGTCTATGTGGCTGCATAAACGGGATCTTTGTTTTTCACTGAGAAGTGAAATCCCATTGTATGTACAAATGTGTTATTCAACTGCTCATTCTCCTGTGGAAGATCATTAAGGATGGTTTGGGGTTGAGGCCCCAACAAAGAAAATGAATGTGAAAATTCATCAACATGTCATTATTAAAGATGATTGTAAGTAAGGGGTATAGAGATGGTTCTGTGGTTAAGCTCACTGGCTGCTCTTCAAGAGGACCCAGGTTCAATACCCGGAACCCACTTGGTGGCTCACAACCCTCTGTGACTCCAGTTCCAGGGCATCTGTCGTCCTTGTCTGGCCTCCACAGACACTGAACACACACAGTGTATAGACAAACCTGCAGGCAAAATGATCATACACATAAAAATTTAAATAAAAAAAAGAAAATACCATTATAAGTAAGTCTAATGAATTATAGATACAGCCCAGACTCAGGGCACTATCCTCTCAGGTGGGCGCCCCAGAAACCCGGACTCCAGACCAGTTGATGCACTCACAAGAGGCTTTATTTAATCATTTGCGCAAATGTGCCCCCTCTACTACTCAGTGAGAGGAGCCCCGAACAGTAATTGCAGGCATCTTTTAAAGGCAAAAACCACAAAATTAACATAGCATTCGGGGCAATACATAATTGGCTAGTTTAAAGATCAGCACCAGGGAGGGGGAATACAGCAATGGGGACTTTCCATGGGGGCTGCTTTTCTTCCTAGAATAGCCACAGGATGTTCTGCTAGACCCAGACAGTGTCACAAGGATATTCTGTTGAGGCTACAGGAAATATCACAAGAATATTTCTGCTGAGGCTAACGGTTTGGGGGCCTGGTTTGGGGTCTGAGGCTGGTACTGGTTCCCCTTTCTCATGTTTAATTCTTTCATAATGAAAACAGGAAAGCTTCAAATCAAATTATACCGAAAGCATTCCATATTAATACTTGTGTGAGTGGAGCAAAACAGTGCTTTGAAGGAGATTAGTAACCTACTGTGTTATCATCTATCATTGTAGCCACAAAAGAAAACCATAAGCTAAAAAAAATAGCAGATTAGCACTTAGCACTTGCCACAGGGGAGTAATCCATAATTTATCCTTTGACCATGTAACTTTCAACTGTAATAAAATACACAAAGCAGCCATTTCAGCTGAAGGACAACAGGCGGTTCCAGGTTCCCGTTTTTGAGAACAAAAACACACACAAAGTAAGCCCCACAGTTGTCCTCTCCTTTGGTTTGGAGAACTCCAAATTTCAGCACACACACACACACACACACACACACACACACACACACACACACACGCACACACACCTGCATCATATCTTGTTACAGTTTGGATCTTCAGTGTCCCCCCAGAGCTCATGTCCCCGCAGACTAAGATCATGGCTTAGTCTCTATCTGAAGGCACTGTCGGGAGGTGGTGGGATCTGGGAAACCTGGCAGGAAGACCACCGAGGTCACTTGGGCTTGTGTTTGACCTTTGTATCGGAGCCCTGGCTCCTCCCTCTCATCCTGGGTTCCAGCCCACCACGAAGGGTGCCGCCTTGTCATGCGGGCAAGAGGGGGCACTGTGCCCCACTTTGCCACAGACCCATGGTGACAGGATCTAGAAAACACGGAACCTCTGAAACTAGGAGTCAAAGCGAATCTTTCCCCCTGTGGTGGTTTGGATGAGAACCCCACCCCACCTCACCCCCCATAAGCCTCAGAATTTCATCAGCTGATTCCTAGTTGGTGGAGCTGCTTGGGAGGTTCAGACTGCCTCCTTGCTGGAGAAGCGCGCCGCTGGGGGAGGCTTTAGATCATAAGTCCTCAACCGGCTTCGCGTCTGTCTGTCTACTCTGAGCTAGCGTTGCAATGTGTCAACTCGCAGCTTTCTGCTCATGCCAGCCCCTCACTGCTTCGCCTTCCTGCCGCCGCCGTGATGGCCTCTTATTCCTCTGGACCCACGAGCCCAAACAAACTCTCTCTTTTATAAGTTTCTTTCTGTCATGGTGTTTCGTCACTGCTGTGCCCAGATCCCAACGAGCTTATCGGAATGCAAAAGCAAGGTTTTATTGGGGAGCAATTCAAGTCTAGGCCGGGACCCGTCAAGCCATCCAACACAGTGGAGGCTGGAGGAGGTGCTCAGCCTGAATAGTGCATAGCTTTTAAAGGCAAAATCCACAAAGTTACATCAGTTCGGGGTGTTAGTACGGGTACAATTCTGATTGGCTCGGTTCTAGGGACTTTCCAGAAACCTTATCTTGTTGGGTTTTTTGTTTGTTTGTTTGTTTTTTGTTTTGTTTTGTTTTTCGAGACAAGGTTTCTCTGTGTAGCTTTGCGCCTTTCCTGGATCTCACTCTGTAGACCAGGTTGGCCTCGAACTCACGAAGATCCTCCTGCCTCTGCCTCCCGAGTGCTGGGATTAAAGGCGTGCGCCACCACCGCCCAGCAGAAACCTTATCTTTAGTTTACATCAAAGGGGTGGGGGGTGCCTGTCACCGTTCCTCATTGACTGCCCTCAGGTGGGAACATTTCTGTGGTTTTAAGCAATCACCATGGAGACTAGGGTTGGGATACTCTTTGCACTTTCTAATTCCTGGAATCTGGGTCGACTGGATCCAGTAACTCAAGGCCTAGACCTAAGATGGAGAACGTTTAGGCCTTATTTTAAAAATGGAGGAGCTTTGGTTCTTCAGTCACAGCAACAGAGAAATTGATTATAGCAAATACTTTGCTATAGTAGTGGACAGGTGACGTATTTGTCACATAATCAGAAGCAGTGTGGTAACAGGGAGGGAAAAAAATCCATCTGACTTCAGGGAAAAAAAAAATCCATCTGCTTTCTGTGTTACCAATGTAACAGGCCACTTAAACTGGAAGTCACATTACCAGCCTCAGAAATTTGCATTGGCATCCCATTAAGACTTTAAACACACATCAACTTGAGTGTATGTATTATGGAACTGGAATTACGAACGGGTCTGTAAAGCTTTTTAAACTACCAACATAATTTTATGCACATAAAGTCCATTAGGATTTATCTAAATAATTTGTATCTTCTTGTCTACCCGTCTGGTTTTGTCTTCCAGACTGTCCTCGTAGAATCATTTCCCCGAGGTTTGAAGGAAATAATTTAACAGTTCTTTCAGAAATAAATCTTGTTAGCAGACGCTCCCATTTTCTAAATGTGCAGAGTTTACTTTAATTCCTGCGTCACAGCTACACAGAATGCTGACTTGGAGGCTGGCTGCTCTGATCGTCACGTTTTCAAATATGGAGTCCGTTGGATTTTAACCTCCATTTTTGTCACTGAGAAAGCTGCTCAGAAGTTGCCACAGTGTTTCCTTTCTCTGAGGCAGTTCAAAAAATGATTTTTGTCTTTGGTTTGGTGTTTTAAAGTCCTGCTACCGTGTGTCTAAGCATAGCTCTTTTTGTAGGATGCTGTTCTTCCTGGATGTGCACTTCCTGGAAACAGGCAACGTTCTTAAGGCTTGAGAAATTCTCAATGGTTATCATTTAAAGCATTTCCTCTGATTATCCTTAAGACTCCATTCATTGCCACATTAGAGTGTCTCCTTCAATCCCCTTTGTTTCTTAATCACACATATTCCTCCCCACTTTTTTCTCTTAACGAAATGCCGGTTCAGTTTTCCTGACATTCCCTCTCTTTGGCGGTGTATGAGCTGCTGTTGAGTACATTCATTGCATTTTGATGCGGTTATAGTCTCACGTCTCTCTTAACTCCCAGCAGCATTACCTTATTGTAACATTTGTAGTCACTGCTCTGTCTTAAGCTGATGGCTCCGTCCAGACTTGCTGGCCTCAACTCACTGTCTACTGGTTCTGTGATTCCCATGCATAGTTTGTCTTCTGATCTATGTGGATTTCCTGTTTCTAAGTCATATCCCTAAGATGTGACTAAGTGGAAAACCTTGGTTCATTCCTTCGGTAGAGTGTGCCTTCTTCTGAAAACAATTTTGTCCTCTCCCTCTCCAGTGTTCCCATGAGACAGAAATACAACTCTCCAGGTATACATTCACCTTCACTCAGCTAGCGTCTAATAGATAAATTTATGTGCCTTGAACAATTCTAGATGCTTACAATGTGCTTTGTACCTATGTCATCCATGTTATCTGTATATCTATCTATCTATCATCTATGTATGTATGTATGTATGTATGTATGTATCTATCTATCTATCTATCTATCTTTCTATCCATCACCTCTCTAATTATAATTTACTTTGAAAAAGGCAAAATTAGTGGATTGAAGTTATATAGGCTGCTCAGCAGGATGTCTGAAGTCTGGAATAAAAGGCTCAATGGGAAGATTACAGTTGGGAAAGAGGAGGAGCCAGGCACATGGAAGAGGAGGATGGACTTCTCGGCAGGAGCAGCAGCAGATGTGATGGTCCTGAGGTAGAAGCATGCTTGGGAAAAAAAAAGATCAACACAGTTGGAGAGGAAGGAGCATGGATGAGAGTGGCTGGAGACGAGGTCAGGAAAGACAGGCATCAAATCCTTAGGACGCTACAGACCATTTAAGGATGTTGGGTTTTACCTTGCATCCAATGGCCAGGCACTGGAGATTTTGTGCTAAGAGGCATCATATCTGACTTAGGAGCTAACAGGACCACTCTGGATTCTGTGTTAGGACTAAATTGCAAGCAGAGCACAGGATCCAAGCTGGTGGGTCAGTGTGGTGGTATTGTGTTTCCCAAAATATTGTGTACCCTAATAAACTTATCTGGGGTCAGAGACAGAACAGCCACTAGATACAAAGGCTAGAAAATAGTGGCACTCACACCTTTAATCCTAGTGTTCCAGAGGCAGAAATCCCTCTGGATCTGTGAGTTCAAGGCCACATTGGAAACAGCCAGGCACGGTGACTCACGCCTTTAATCCCAGGGAGTGATGGCAGAAAGCAGAAAGGTATATAAGGCATGAGGACCATTAACTAGTTGGCTGGTTAAGTATTTGGCCTAGTTAAGCTTTTAGGTTTTGAGCAGCACAGTTCAGCTGAGAGCCATTCGGATATGAGGACTCAGAGACTTCCAGTCTGAGGAAACAGGATCAGCTGAGAAGTTGGCCAGGTGAGAAAGCTGTGGCTTGTTCTGTCTCTCTGATCTTTCAGGATTTCAACTGGCCTCAGGTTTGGTTTTATGAATAAGAACTTTTTAAGATTCCTGCTACAGGTCAGTCAGAAGACCACAGCAGTGTTCCAGGTGACATGGAAACCCACCTGCAGCATGTGTGGAGCAATCCCGTTCCGGATGTAGTCTGAGGGCTGAGCTGACAGGATGTGCTGATGGATAGGCTGTGGGATGAGGCTGGGGACAAAGGGTCCAAGATGGCTCCGAGGTTCTGAACAATCAGCAGGATGGACTTTTTGAGAGGCCAAAGTCTGCCACAGGAGCAGATACTGTCATGGGGGAGGGTGAGAAGTGATAAATTTTGAGCATGAGTTTGAGACATTTATTAGCTGCCCAAATAGAGATGCCAAATAATTAGTCAGATATATGGATGTGAAGTTCAAAGAGAGGTCTGGCCTGAAGAAATGAACCGGGAGTCATCAGTACATTTTAGTACCTAAATGTGTGTGTGACTGGTTGGAATTATCTTATGATTAGATGGATTAGCTGGTCGGGGGCTGTGGGGAGTGTGTGGACTAAAGTCTTGGACTTTCCAACATTAAGGGTGTGGGGAACAGGGAGAGGTCAAGGAGACTGAGGCTGAACGGTCATAGCTATGAGAAAGAAATACAAGAATCCCAGCAAGCAAGTGGGTCAAAGAGGAGACACTGTACAATGCCAGTGAATGTAGCTGCACGGCCAAGTATGATGAGGGCTAAGATCTGACTTGATTGAGGAGGGCTCAAGAGAAGAGAAAGTGGACGGTGAATCGAAATGAGCTGTGAAACCCACTATGCTTTAAGGAGAAGCAAAGAAACGGCATGTTCTTTGGGGGAAATGTGAGCATGAGAGACAGTTCTGCCTCTTAAGTACAAGAAATTATAGAATGTTCCATGAGGGTGAGAAGGGGGCATTTTTGAAGTGATGTTTCAGAAAGAGGTTGATCAACTTGTCCCTAGGAACACAGACGGTTAATTCATAACAGGAGGGCGAGCAGGTGTTGGGGTGGATGCTGATGGAAATCTGTAGAACTTTCCCTTTACCTGCTGAGAGAGCTGTACTCTGCCGCCCAGGAAGACAACGTCTGGCTTTGTCAACTTGCCACAACCTAGAATTGCCCAGGAACCAAATCTCAATGAGAGCTTGTCTAGATTAGGTTGGCTGGAGGGCATGTGGGCATGGGGGAATTGTGGCTAAAGTTTTCCTGCCTGGCCCACAGTCAAGACAAATCTGTCACCAGCCAGTCCCACAGCCGCTCAGACCCAACCAAGTAAACACAGAGACTTATATTGCATACAAACTGTATGGCCATGGCAGGCTTCTTGCTAACTGTTTTTATATCTTAAAATTAATCCATTTCCATAATCTATACCTTGCCACGTGGCTTGTGGCTTACCAGCATCTTTACATGCTGCTTGTCATGGCCACACCTGGCAGTGACTCTTTCTGCCTTCCTGTTCTCTCAATTCTCCTCTCTGCTAGTCCCGCCTATACTTCCTGCCTGGCCACTGGCCAATCAGTGTTTTATTTATTGACCAGTCAGAGCAATTTGACACACAGACCATCCCACAACAGGGAATCACCTTAACTGGTGGGAAGACCCACCCACTGTGGGTGGCACCATTCCCAGCGCAGAGAATCCCAGACTGTACAATAGTAGACGCAGCTATCCGAGCAGCATGCATGCCGTTTGTCCATTGCTCTCTGCTCTTGATGGTGGATGTAATAAGAGGAGTTCTCTCAAGGTCCCACCACTGTGACCCTGCTGCCAGCATGGACTGTAATCTGGAACGTTGAGCCCAGCAAACCTTCTACCCTTCAGTTGCTTTCTTCAGAGGATTTTATCACAGCAACGGGAAACAAAGATGGTGCCTAATCCCCTTGCCTCGGTGAGAAGTACAACTGACTCGACAAACTTATGCTATTGGCCAGAGAAAGAGCGAATTCTCCAAGGCAGGTCCCGTGAGTGCTCAGAACTTCAAGTGTGGTGTGTATAACTCTGTGGCTGGGGGAGGTGCCTACTGGGGTGAGATCCGGGAGGAATGGGCACATCTGACTACTTAGGGCCTGTGATGATAGATGATTCTAACCGGGTTCTGTGCCTTCGGAGAAAAAGATTGGTGGAAGCTAACATCATTTTTCCATTGCGGCTCTGAGGACACTAGAAGAAGCAGGGATAATGAGCCGGTGATGGATAATGCTGCTTTTGTTCTTAATACAAATTTAAGCTATGACTTCATTACCAGGATGTTTGCGGAAAGGCTTCCTATGATCAGGATGTATGAAAGTATACATTTTTCCATGGCTGTGAATTAAGTTTATTTCCCCCAAATTCCCACAAGGTTATTTAGTATGTTCAGAGTGTTGTGTCATTGACTGTACAAATGGGACACAGGACTGTAATCTAATGAGAAAAGAAGCAAGACCACATCCGTTTCGTGAGCATTGATTTAAAAAAAAAAACTCTAATACATAATTTTTCTAATGAAATATTCAGTTTTCCTCTTAAGAAATGTAATTGGGGTGTGATTAAATCATTGCTGCCCTCGTTTAATTCTTCATCTAATTTGCTTTGTAATTTCCCATACCTACCACAGGTCTGTGCATCATAGACATTCATATGTTTTCTAAATGAATGAGTCTATTCTAATTTTAAGCTTTTAAGTTTTTTTTCTCTTTAATTCCCATTATTGCTTGATCATAATACATCATTTTCAGGGGTCTTCTTAAGGCAATGATTTTAAGATTAGCAACATAAAACCTAAATCTTACTTGAAGAACAAATTAAGTACTGAAAGTCCAGATCAATTTGCATGATGGAATTGATGTGTAAATTGAAGCTTTAGTCATAGGATAATGGATCTAAATCATTTATAGCAAGAGACTGGGATGCTGTTCAGAGGTAGAGATGAGGCTAACATACGTAATGCCTGTGTTTGAGTTCAAGCACGGAGAAACGAAAATAAAGTTGTACAAAGTTTCAATGGAGCTAGTGATGTCTAGGTAGCCCCTGGATGAAGGGAGTGGGAAAAGAAGGATTGGAAAGAAGCAAGGAAGGACAGACTCAGGGTAGAAGCTGGAGGAAGGTTTTATAATTTTATTTTATGTGCGAGTGTGTGTCTCTGCATCACCAGTGTGCATGAACCTGTGGAGGACAGTAGAGGGCGTCCGACCTCGGGAACTGGAGTTGTTCCAGTTGGGAGCGGCCACGTGGGTGCTGGGCTCTGCACGCGCAGCCGTGCTCCTAACTGCTGAGCCATCTCTCCAGCCGCGTAAACTGAAGAAGTTCAGCTTGAATTACTTATATCAGTTGTCATAGTGTTTCCTAAACGCAGCCCTCCCCCCCCCCTTTTCTCCACGACACAACAGTGCTGTACACACCAAGGTGCCACTCCCCGTGGCGCGTGCGCAGTCTGTTCTCAGCTCTTGGATGTCTCTGGGACCGTTGAGTTTGACATGTCCTCCTCTACCTCTCCATTCCTTCTGACCTGGCCTTGAAGGAAAGCTCTTCCTTTGATGTGCAATCAAGAATGGAGATGACCTCCATTTTCGAAAGCCAATTAACAAATTATAGAAATAATCGAAAAAGCAACCAGAGTCCTTGAAGCGTAAACCAAGGAGGGTGGCTTTCCGGTTCAGTTCTTCAGTACGAGGTTAACGGATCCAGCCTCTAGAATGGTAGACTGAGGACTTAGGAAAAGTTGATCCTCTAGAAAAGCAGCCAGACTGCTCACGAAACCAGCAAAATCTATTTTTTCCGGAGCCTGAAATTAACCAAGGCACCGCAAACGTTATCAGGGGCTTGCAGTGGAATCCAGCGTCAGAGTGTGGGTGATCCTGTTAGCCTAGTGGTTTTCACTTCCTTATTCCCAGCAGCCTTTTCCCTGCTTCCCTGTGGCCTCGAAAGCTGGAAAACGTTTGCCTCGCAGACACAGGAAGGCACAGAATGTATCTGAGCTCCCCCGAGCCTTCTCCCAGAGGACTGTGTCTACTTGACCTGAATGGCAGCTCCCTTCAAAGTTCTTTTCTCAGCTGTCTTTATTTGATTTCTCTCAGAATTGGTTCTGTGCAAACAGTTTCATACCTGAGGTGTTTTTTTTTTTTTTCAAAAACAACCGCAGCTGCCTGAGGGGAAAAGCATTTGGAAAGAAGAAAGGACTGGCAGTCTCTCTCTTTTTAAAAAAGATTTATTTTATTTTCAGTTATGTGTTCGGGTGTTTGTCTTTGTGTGGCAATGTGCACATGAGTGCAGGTGCCGTTAGGGGCCAAAAGAAAGCATTAGATCCCATGGAGCCTAGACACAGGCATCTGTGAGCCCTGACATGGGTGCTGGGAACTAAATCAACTTCTCTGGAAGAGCAAAAGCACTCTTAATCACTGGTCCATCTCTCCAGCCCCTGGATCAGAATCTTCAAAGGACAATTTTGAGTGATGTAGTCACTGTGAGGTTTGAAAAACTCTGACACATTCTTGAGGATTCAGAAAACCATGGTCAAGGGCAGGGCTGTAAACATCCCTAGGGATAACCTCGGGAGACCCCCAATATCTCACCTCTGGATGGCTTTGAGTCTTTGGGCAGGCAGTAAGTGATGGCCAGATAGAGTTCTGAAATGCCTGCTGGAATGCGGACATTCCTCAATGTATACACAAGTCTCCACAGAGCGTGCGGTCAGTGTGTGTAAGGAGCTGTCCTTTGAATTATTAGCTGACCACCAAGCTAACAGGACAGAGATCTCAGCGGCCACCTGAGAGAGCAGAAACTGTGAAGAATGACCTCCCCACAGCAACAACCAGCTGCATGCAACATGAAACCCCAGGATGGGGGAGATCTCACATCCCAAGTGTATTGAATGTTTGTTTTTACACACACACACACACACAAACATGAAACATGCAAAGAAATTGAGGCTGACAGGGCATGTACACAGGGGAAACTGGTATTGCTAGAAGCCATTCCCAGAGAAGCCTAGACTCACTAGAAACAGACTTTAAATAAATGACCATAAATGTATTCAAAGAACTAAAAAAAAAAAAAAAAAAAAAAAAAAACCAAACAAACAAACCGTAGTCAGCAGTTAAAGACAAGTACCAGAGCAACATCTACCAAACAGTAAACATCTGTAGAGAAATAAGGACTTGCGAAAGGAAACCAAGAGACATTTTGGAGTTTACAATAACTGAAGTCAGATGGGCTTCAGAGCAGGGTGAGAAAACAGAAAGAAAAAAAAATCAGAATTGACAAAAAAACCAGCACAAGGAAGGCATTTGTTGTGTTTTATAAGTCACGTGGTCATCAGGGCTAAGAAGTCTCATGTCTGCTGTCTCCAAGCTGGAGACCCAGGAAAGTCAAGGTAAAATTCAATGGAGTCTGAGTCTGAGACTCTAGGGGTCAGTGGAGTGAATCCCAGAGACCAATGACGTAGAGACTGGAGATCTGACGGCCCAGAATGGGAAAAGTTCCCAGTTCTTAGAAAGACAACACGTGGTCTCTCCATCTTTTTGTTCTGTCTGGGCATTGGAGGATTGAGTTACCCCATCCTTCTTACCCACAAGGATGATCCCAGCTAAAACTCCTAGCAATAGTGGAGAGGGTGCCTGAACTGGCCTTCCCCTGTAATCAGATTGATAATGACCCTAATCGTCATCATAGAACCTTCATCCAGTAACTGATGGAAGCAGATGCAAAGATCCCCAGCCAGGCACTGGATAGAGCTCCTGGAGTCCAGTCAATAAGACGGAGGAGGGATTATAGGAGCAAAGGGGTCAAGATCATGATGGGGAAATCCACAGAGACAGCTGACCAGAGCTAGTTAGAGCTCACTGACTCTGCACTGACAGCTGGGGAACCCTCATGGGATTGAACTAGACCCTCTGAATATGGGTGACAGTTGTGTGGCTTGGACACTGTGTGGGGACACTGGCAGTGGGACCAGGATTTATCCCTAGTGCATGAACTGGCTTTTTGGAGTCCATTCTCTATGGAGTCATACCTTGTTCAGCCTCCATACAGGGGGGAGGGGCTTGGGCCTGCCTCAACTTGATATGCCAGACTTTGTTAACTCCCAATGGGAGGCCTTATCCTCTCTAAGTAGTGGATGGGGTGGAGTGGGAGGAAGATGGGAGTGAGCGGGAGGAGGGGAGGGAGGGAAAATTGCGGTTGGTATGTAAAATGAAAAAAAAGACTTTTAAATAAAAAATGAAGGGGTTCATCTTTATTTTAAAAAGAAGATGGAGGGCTAGAGATTGCTCAGTGGTTAGAGCACTGGCTGCTCTTGAAGAAGACCTGCATTCAATTTCCAGCATCCACATGAAGGCACACAACCGTCTGTAACTCCAGTTCCAGGGGATCTAGTACCCTTTTCCAGCTTCTGCAGGTACTGCATACACATGGTGCTCATACATACATGCAGGTGAAACTTGCATGCACATAAAAATAATTAAATCTAAAAAGAGGAATCATAAGCATGTAAGAAGGAAAGAAAGGTGAGGAAGAGGGCTGGTGTTGGGGAATATTATTTTAAGGTGTGTTGCTTTTGTTTATGTTGCATTTGTTTAACTCTGTGAAGCTGTGTTACTGTGCCTGTCTAACACACCCGATGGTCTAATAAAGAGCTGAATGGCCAATAGTGAGGCAGGAGAAAGGATGGGTGGGGCTGGCAGGCAGAGAGGATAAATAGGAGTAGATAGCCAGAGAAAGAAGAGAACATCAGAGGCCAGCCACCCAGCTACACAACCAGCAATGGAGTAACAAGGAAAGGTATGCAGGAATAGAAAAGGAAAAACCTGGAGGCAAAACATAGACAGGATAATTTAAAGGTAAGGAAAGCTGGCAAGAAGCAAGCCAAGCTAAGGCTGGACATTTACAAGACGGATTGAAAAGTAACGGGAGTAAAAAGCAAACTCAAGAGAATGATGTCCTGACCAAATAGCTCCATGCTTCCTTTCTAGACAGTGCCACAATGGTATAAATCTCAGAGCTGTGGCACTGTTCTGTCACCGGAGAGTGAGCAATGTAAGATGCAATGACAGCATAGAACAGCAGGGGGCGCACGTCGAGCTCCAGTTGTATGACTGACAGGTGCAGGTGCTGATTAAACACTTCGAATTATTTCTGTTTCTTCTTGTGCCTGATAGTAACGCCACATCAGCTTATTTCAAAGTAACTAAGACTCTGGATAAAATGTCATTTGATACCAAAACATGTCAATTTTTTCATCCTTCCCTGTTTCCCATCTGCACAACCCAGAGTCACATTCCAGTTACAAGCTATTGTGTATTATTCCTGAAGTTTAAAATCTGTCTACCTACAGTAAGCTGTATCTAATTTTCTTCCCCTCCATACTTGTTCTCATTTGGAATCACGCCGAATCCATTTGTATGATTGGGATAGACAACTTCTTGATGTTGCTATTGGATTTTTCCCAGTTCTAGCAGCCATCTCAGGGTAAGGGGTTTTGGTTCACCCCACTGAATGTTAATAACACCAGGATAGTCTTATTTTAAAGCCATAGCTTGGGCAGAGAAGCAATCTTGTTTTGATCTACCAGGCAGAATCTGAAAAGTGAGTCATGGCTTGAGGCATGACAGGCTTCTTGGACTTAGGGTACATACAAATCGCTGGGGGTCATTTAAACATGCAGAGTGGAGTTCAGGAGGACTGTTGTACTTTGGGGTTCAGGAGGACTGTTGTACTTCTGTGTTTTACTAGGATTCCAGGTGATGCCTGGTCCAAAGAGGATCCCATAACAACAGAAGAGGGGGTGCTTTGTCATTAGAAACAGGTAAGGACAATGGCGGGCAGCAAGGTCAAGGGGCCCAAGAGAGCTAGACCCACAGAATGTTCGAGTTACTATAACCTGAATTCTCAAGGGGAGAGGAGGATGGGTGGCCCACAGCTTCCTGATCCACCTGAACCACAGTGCAACCAAGCATGGACAACCAGGATCTAAGCGTGACTTCCCCCCCCCCCCAACAGAAAATCTTCCTTTGTCCTGTTTTCCAGACCTGAGCCAGTTTTGAGACCTGGGACACAATGGCAGAGGGGAGATGGTCTCAGAGAAAGGAAACACCACTATGACAGCAAGTGGGGTGCTATTTCGGACTGAGTTTCTGTCCCTTACACAGGGACAATTCTGCCCAACAACAAACATGGACTTTCTAAATCTTGAAGTACTAAAACTTTCAGGAGAGTGTCTCTTTCTCTTGGGCACCAAATCATGTTGAAAGTCACGGCCCGGCACAACCCTACATGCATACTTCATTTCTCAAACAGAAAGTCTGTGGTTTTAAAAACACAGTGGCAGCAGGTGCTAGGCAGCCCTGAAAAACAAAACAAATCACAGAGAAACAGCTCCAAGACGGACTGTAAAGTAACGGGAGCCAAGCAAAGTCATGAAAGAGCGATTTGGCTCTGGCAAGCAGAAGAGGAAGTCGTCCTGGCCACTTTGGGGCTGAGTTCAGATCCTTCCGCTGTACTCTAAAAAGGGAACTCTTGGTCCTATGCCTGTGGCTACACTCTGTTTTAATTCTTCCATATAATCGATTGTTTATGAACCCTTCGGACGTCCCAACTTGGTGGATCAGACAGAATCCAGCTCAGAACGTTTATTTCTGGTGGCACATGCGAGGTAGTTGAAATCGGGTTCCAAGACTAAGTCAAGATTTGGGTTTCAGCGGGTGCATCATGACTCTAGACAGCTCCACAATCTTGGGCATCGACAGGGAGACTCTGCCATCAGGATTTGCTGTAAATTCCACATGACATTCTTCCTCTCCACAGATGTTGTATGGCCTGAACCACGGCCTGGATCTGCTGTAGGATACTTTCTTCTCTTTGGGGACACTCAAAGCTGGAAGCCATCAAATGACTCAGAACAACATCGCCACATATATCTCACTCACACAGCTGCTGCGGTTAGAGTTAAAATTCAGTTGATTCTGCAAAGGTCTGTAGCTGCCCTCCAGTACATAACAGGCTTTTCTAAAACAGGCGAATTTAATAGGGATCTGCAGGGAGGTCCCGCGTCTTTTAATTGCTTGAGAATGAGGTTCAATTTTGTCATTTCCCGTGACTCACCTTTATTGCCTGAGAGGTAGCCTCCTCTACCTATTCTTGCTCACACGCAAGTGAACACATTTCTGAATGTGTATGTCCATTTTCATAACACTTGGTAGACGAGGAAAATGGCCAATGGGTCCTAGCGTGAGCTGTGTCTGGGGCGAGGCTCCCGTTTACTCCCTGGCCTGCATGTGCCCTACTTGTTTGGAGGTAGGTCCAGCTCTCATAGCGTCCTGCCTAGACCCTGGCCCTCCCACAAGTCGAGAGTGGGTGTTGTAGTTTAGCAGTGGCAGGAAGGAACGCCATACAACCAAACTCACATAGGAGGTTACTGGAGGGGAGGGGAGGGGAGGGGAGAGGAGGGGAGGGGCACAGAGGCCTGCCTCTGAGAGACAAGGAGGAGAGAAGGGGAGGGGAACCGGGCAGAGTTTGCCTTTAAAGTGGGGTGTAGCACATTGGCACAGGTACTATGTAGGGGCTGTCATTGATGACATACTCTGTCAGAATCCTGAGCAGGCCAGCATAGATGGCTGAGTACCAGCAAGCGCATGCGCACAGGAAGTGTTCTTAGTGGCTGCAACTGAGGACCCCGCGGGCAGGCCAGGGAAATGCCTGAATGCTAACAGTGGGGGAACAACTAGGGTCCTCCATGGTCATTTAGCAAGGATGGTGTGTTTTATCATAATCTTGAGAGCTAATCCTAAAGGAATGTTTTCAAAGCTTGCAACGTCTTGGGGCCTCATGGACTGATTCTGGCTTTGCAGAGTCCTCATTTGTCTGTTCTAATCTGACTGATGTGCAACACATAATCCCATGTAAACCCTGCTAGACTAGGCCATCCTAAGGACCAGTCCAGGGAGATTTGCTCGGTGTTTAGCTGCAAAATGAACCACAGCTCAGGCAATCTGTTTAGTTTAGCTCCCTACACTCTTGGGGCTAAATTCCACAGGCACTCAGCTGATGTCACAACTCGCAAAAGCATGCTGAAATCTGGTGTGACACGAGTTCTTAGAGCCATATTCTTCCTGTTTCCTTTAGCTGTGAAAGCAACAGTGACCTCTGTGTGCTTGTTTATCATTTGTATTTGCGTCTGAGCTGTGAAAAGAATAGAATACTTATGCTCTCTCTACATAGTTCTATGGATCAAAAGCAGGGCTCTGTGTGTGCTAAGTACACATTCTCCTGACGAGCCAATCTCTAGTGCCATGGTGACCTTTTGATGACATCAGGCTATTACTGAAGCTATTGAGAGGACACTTCATTATTTTCAGTTCACCCATGGTTTTAATTCATCTTTCCCTCTCCTGTGTTCATAAATACATGGATAGCATTGTCCTAAAAGAAGCTCACGTTTAAGAGTTAGATTTGAAAGAGGGACTAGGGATATTTTTGTAACTGTTTTTTGTTTGTGTATTTGTTTTTTGAGACCAGAGATGCCATGCCGATGAAAATGGTTGGAATTAACACTACTGCTGAGCCCACTAGCTCTCTGGAAAGAAATGCTGCCCTCAAAGATCCTGTAAGTCTAGTTCTTCAGGTGGGAACACACTGGCCACAGTCGGGCGGATGCAGATGGCTTCTGCCCATGAACATCCTGCCGTGGGCCTGGTGGGCAGAAAACAAAAATAAACTAAGTAAATTAAGTTTCCAAATGGCCTAGGAGTGTTTTTATTGTCAGCCGTATTTCTACTTTTTAAAGGATGCTATTAAAATGAGTACAATGTGTTATTTCCTAATTCTTCCATTAGTGTCCACTGCCAGCACCGCTCTTGACTACAAGCGCCTCTGGCGTTTTCACTCTTTGTTTGGGATTTTCTGTTGCTGTTTTTGCATGTGTGTGTCTGGGAGTGGGGTTTGCCTGTGTTGGGGTGGGGGGAGGCCAGAGGAAATCTTGGGTGCCATCTGTCTTGGTTTTTATACTTTTCCTTGGCCTGGAGCTGTTGATTAGGACAGACTGGCTGGCCTGGGGACCTGCCTTATTTACTGCTACAGAGTGGGGATGACAAGCATGTGACACTGTTCCTGGCTTTCTTTTTTTTTTAATGTGTGTTCTGAGGGTCAAACTGACGCCCTCATGCGTGGGCAGCAAGGACTTTACGGAGGGAGGCGTCTCCCAGCCCTTCTGTTGCGCTTGCCATGGTGTGGCTCTGAAGCCCCATCTTGCTTTTAAACAGCACGCCCCATGCATTCGGTTTTGCATTATGACTTCTGTCAGAGTGTCAGCCTAATGCCCGTGATTTGCTAGGTTTCAAATTTTCTGAAGTGGGTCGTTGATGGGCCTGCCAGGCCATGACTGTGAGAATTACAGGAAGTGCTAGTTCGTATGCGGCTATTGAAAAGTTTCATATCACATTAAAATCTACGCTCCAGAGCTGCTGTCTTTGTCTATCGGAATGGCTATGCCACACAGAACTGGTTTGATTCCTCCTCGTGTTATTTGAAGTAGCTGCTGTGGCCCAAATCATCTTATTGGCCGTGTCTTCTCTTGGTTTGCCAAACTCTCTTCATGTGAAAGGGTTTGCAATTTTCCCTACTGAACATGCTCCGGTCAGCTCAGTTTGCTCATCAAATATAGCAGCAGACCTGATGTGGGGTGCAGGTGTGGCCATGAGCGGGCAGTTATCTCCTTCTCTCTGGTGGCTTGCTTCTGTGCCCTTATTATACTGACCAGTATTTACATCACAGTGTTCACCCCCGCAGAACATGTTGGCCGGGATGCAGGTCTTTCTCACCCCAGGTGCTGTCGTCAAAGCCACACCTCCAGATCCCCTCCTGCCACTGTGAAGATTTCATTGTACCTGCTCAGCCTCACAGAACTGACCCTCCTGAGGACTTTCAGCTTGTGAGGGTTAGCTCACTGGGTCAGCCCATGGAGATTTCTGAAATGAATTCTGCCACTTCTGTGGCTTGGATGTTGGATGCTGGTATTCCCCAGAGATCTAGGCATGGAATTCTTGGTCCCCAGGATGGTGTTATTGGAAGATGTGGGAGAATGTTTAGGAGTCTTATGAGAGCACCTTAGATCAGAGGGGACATGCAAAAGGGGTAGCGAAACCTGGCTTTCTCTTCTTTCTGTCTCTGGCTTCCTGGACATGAGGTGGGGAGAGGATTCTCCAGTCTATTTTCCATGTCCAGCCCAATCGGGTGCCAGCTATGATCCCAGACCAAACCATTGCCAAAGGTCAAACTATTAGTTCACAACTTTCCTGTGTGTGAATCTCTGTCAAGGTCTTGGTTCCATAAATCCATTAAGAGTCAAATTAAAAGTGGAAAGCAGGAAAGGGAGATATATGGCCACATTGAGTAGTGGGACACAGAGATGCAGTGAACACCCGACGTCCATCTTCTAGGTCCGGAAGTGAGATTAAACTAGATGGCTAAGTGTGCTCACATCTAAGTAGCACTAACCAAGCTATGGTACTGCTCACCACACCATTGTCTGGGCTTCAGACTCATTTTGTAAGGTGGTCAGACAAGCTCCTCCACCCAGAATTCCAGAGGAAATCCCCATTCTTTGGGGGGGAGAGAGAGGGGGGAGAGGGAGAGGGAGAGGGAGAGGGAGAGGGAGAGAGAGAGAGAGAGAGAGAAAGAGAGAGAGAGAGAGAGAGAATGGGAAGAGCATATACCAAACAGCTCACACTGGTCTCTTACATCCTTAATAGTTGGCTAGCTCTTAAGTGCCAGGCACGGCAGGAGAAAAGCATGATGGTGTAGCAGAACCTCTCTAAAGTAGCTGTGATGCATAATGAACGGCCCACACAGCACCGATGCAAGACAGGTGATCTGTCTTCTTAAGGTCAGTCAGGAAAAGACGAGCCGGGCCTTGGACAGGTCTTCTTGACCGCAGACCAACCCCAGTTATTCTTACCGAATGTGCTGTTTCTACTCGCTTTGAGCAACAGGATTCTTCCAGGTCAGTTTTGCTCATGGAATCTGGGAGGGTCACAGCAAACTTGTGGAGACAGCCCAAAATATCTGTCTGGTCATTTTCATTGTCTTCTTCTGACTCATGCACCCCCACAGATGAAGGTACATAGTTTCTGAGGTCTGACCTAGGCCTGACCTGAGGATTGCTTCTGCCAACGGGAAGCTGTTGTGATCTGTGCCGGAGGTTACCACACTCTTTCCAGCTTGAAAATCTTGGTAGCTGTGGCCACCGCCTTGATCACCAACGTTGGTCACAGCAAGTTGGCTGCACTTGGCAGGTCCCAAGAGCAAGGAATCGGGGAAGATGTGTTACTTAGGTTGAATGTCGAAGTCCAGGTATTGCATCCGCTTTCGGGTTTCTCAAAGAGAGTCTTTTCTTATTCTCAGACAGGCATTCATTCTCACACTTGGCTTTTAGGAAGCAAAACAACAAAACTCACCGATGAAGAAGTGGCGTGGCTCCTGGAGGCTTCCAGAGGCTCCCTGGAGCAAACAACCCCAGCCACCAACGAGGCTGTTCCCCTCCAGCCTAGAAAAGCTTCCCTCTTTCTCGGTAGATACTGAGCCTCATATTTGCTTTTGACCTACAGTTTGCCTCTTTCCTTATCAAAGTCTGTTCTTAAAGACTGACTTATTATTGCAAATTATGTCTATATGCATGGAAGGGCAGGTGCCCTGGGAGGCCACAGATGGCAGGCCTCCTTTCTGTAACCAGAGTTACAGGGAGTTGTGAGCCACAGGACTTCGGTGCCGAGAACCCAACTCACGTCCTCTGGGACAGCAATACGTGCGTGCCCTTAACCACGGAGCCATCTCTCCAGCCCTTCAAACTCCACTTGTAAATAAAAGCGACTGTGGATTCACAAGGCCTCCTCAACAGGGAAATGCCAGGAGTTTAAAGGAAGGATGTATTATTGACCTTGGTTACATCCAAATGGTTTCAAATGCAGTGTGCATAGGAAAGTCTGGGGGAGTTTGATTGCCCGCCCTTCAGGGAGAGCCAGCGCGATCTTCAGTTATGACAAAGTGGAGAACCGCTTTTTAATATCCAGACTGAAAGCATATTGGGGCTGGAGAGATGGCACTGTGATCAAGAACACACACTGCCTTGTACAAGTCTGGTTCCCAGCACTCATGTTAGGCAGCTCACAGCCTCCTATAATTCCAGCTTCAGGGGATGCAAGCCTTCTGGTCTCTGCGGACATCTGCACTCAGGTGTACAAACCCTACACACACACACACACACACACACTTAAAAATAAATTAGTTAATTGAAGATTTAGAAAGACTGAGCTGGGTGTGGTATCACAAGCCTTTAATTTGGGCACTCAAGAGGCAGAGGCAGGCGGATCTCTGTGAGTTCACGGCCAGCCTGGTCTACACAGTGAGCTCTAAGACAGCCAGGGAGACACAGTGAGACCCTATCTCAAAAACAATTGAGACCCAAAATAGGAATACATTGAGAGGAAGGAGACAGTTCCCTAGACCTAGTGGAAACACGGAGTCCCTGAGTGGCTTAAGCAACAGAAACTTAACGTCTCGCCTCTCTAGAGTGACAAGTCCCATGTTGTCAGGCTGGTTCCCCTGGGGGCTGTGGCTCTGTCCCAGGCTCCCTTCTCTCTGTGCCTTGCCCATGGCCATCCTCTCCTTTCTCTTCACCGTTTTCCCTTTTTCATACGTCTTTCTGTCCACATGTCCTCTTGTCGTGAGGATATGAGGCATACTGGGTGAGAGTTCACACTAGAGATCACACTTTAACTGTTCTTCCTCTAAGGACCGGGTCCCCACGACGCGGGTTAGTGAGGCTTCCTGGGAATGTGGAGGGCATAAATCTCAGTATTGCAAAACATCGCATCTTCTGATGATCTCTGCCTCCTCCACTCGAGTCGTGACTCCTTTGTGACTATGCTGGCATTTTTATTTTCTTTTCTTTTTTATTAGGTTTATAAGAAATTCATGACTTTTCGCCTCTCTTTCCAAACAGCTGTTGATTTTATTAATAGATTCCACTAATTTTTGCAGTCATTTTAGTATTTACCTTTCCAAGGCTTTCTTATTAATTTTTACCTGTGTGTGCGTGTGCACGCGCACGCGTGCTCGGGTATATATGGTACAGGACCAAACCCGGGGCTTGGTGCATCCTGGGTAAGAAAGTGCTCTCTGCCACTGAACGCCACTTCCAGCCCCACTCTCTAGTTTTGTTATAAAAATGTTCAGGCCTATGAATTGACTTTAGACTCCGATTTAGAGTATAAAGAACACAACAGCCACATGATCATGGGAGTCAGACTACATGGGTTCGAGTGTTACCTCTGTCCATAATCTCTTGAGACTGTGATGGAAAGCAAAGTAAGACTATTTGACAGTTCCCGGGACGACACTGCAGTAATTTGCTTGTCCGGGATAATTATAGTAGTTTAATTGTGTTACATTTATCTTTTCTTGTGTGTGTATGAGTGTTTTGTCTGCGTGTGTATCTGGGCACCATTTGCATGTCTGGTGCCCACAGAGGCCGGAAGAGGGTGTTGGATCCCCTGGAACTGAAGTTGCAGGCAGTTGTTACCATGTGGATGCTTCAAGTCAAAACCAAGTCCTCTGGAAGAGCCACGGTGATCTCCACCGTCTTTCCAGGCCACTAAAAATCACACGGAAATGAAGCTTTTCTAACAATGTATTTTCTCCAGGAGGCTTGTCAGTCTCCCCCACACCTAGGAGCTTAACACAACCTTCAGCGTGTTGCTTAGGGGCTGTGCTAAACATGAAATTGCTGGCAACCTGTGAAAAACATGTCCCCAAACAGACCATAGAAACAATACATGTTTATAGTATGAGAGCTAAAGCAGGAGCAATAAATCCCAGCTGTGTGTTTAACAGAGGATTAACACATCTCTCCACCCTCATCTAAAAGCTGCTTTCTGCGGTAGATAGTGATTAACAGGGAAACCTGCAAATGACCAGTGTGCGAAGAATAAGGGAGCATGGACTGCCCAGCTCTAAATGGGACATCTGTGCCACAACCCTGCCTCCCAAGACACAGGGATCTGTGTGTGTGTGTGTGTGCGCACACACACACACACACACACACACACACACACACACACACACAAGAATTAGAAAGAAAATCTTGGAAAGGTAAGTACTAAAATGATTGTAAAAATTAAAGCAGTGGAATCAGTTAATAAAATCAACAGCTCTTTGGAAACAGATAAAAAGGCATGAATTTCTCATCAACTGTGCTGGCTAGTCTTATGTCAACTTGACACACAAACTAGTGTTATCTGAAAGGAGGGAACCTTAACTGTGAGAAGGCCTCCATATTATCCAGCTGGAGGCGTTTTCTTAATCAGTGATTGATGGGGGAGGGCCCAGCCCATTGTGGGTGGTGCATCCCTGGGCTGGTGGTCCTGGGTTCTATCAGAAAGCAGGCTGAGCAGCCATGAGGAGCAAGCCAGTGAACAGCACCCCTCCATGGCCTCTGCATCAGCTCCTGCCTCCAGGTTCCTGCCCTGCTTGAGTTCCTGTCCTGACTTTCATCAGCAATATGGAAGTGTAAGCCAAATAAACCCTTTCCTCCCCAACTTGCTTTTGGTCATGGTGTATCATCGCAGCAGCAAAAAAACCCCTAACCAAGTCATAAACCTAATCAAGAAAAAGGAAAATAAAAATGCCAAGGAAGGGGAAAGAGTGTAAGAGCCTGAGGAAGTGGATGACTACAAAAAAACAAAACAAAAACCCAGTGTTTTCTGGATGCAGCAGGGTTTTTGCACATATGAAACCACAGCAATTATTAAAGCATGCACAAGACCTGTACAAGCTAAAGCCAGATCCGTGGGGGGGGGGGGCGCTGGACAGGAAGTCCCACCCCCAACTGAGGCGCTATTGGCAATTGATAGCGGCTAAGACAGGGAGCTTCTGTTTTTCTTTAAGAACGTGGCTGTTGGTAGGTTGCTCAGATGGATGGCCAAACCCAAGAGTAAATGAGCAGCACAAACTGGACTTGATGTGTTTAAACATGTGAAGACAAAAGTCGAGTGGGTAGAGAAGGGGACCGTGGATCTTGGAGGAGTTGGGGGAGGAGATGAATGTCATCAAAATACATTGCAGAAAATTCTCAAAGAATTATTTTAAAAAAAGAAAAAAAATGCATTGTTGTTCTGTTCACAGCCGGAAACAGGAGTGCTCTCTACACACCTATGGATCACCACGAGGGGTACGAGGAGTTACAGGTCAGTTTAGTGGCCTAGCAAATTCTGGATTTGTGAATGAGGCTGCAGCGTGCACACAATGGAAAGTTACCAAGTCTATAGCTCAGTAAAATGGAACATGTGCTATTATGAACGACGTGTGCTATTACATGGATGAATGACATGTGTTATTACATGGATGAGCTGTGGAAGCATTATTCTAAGTGAAACAAGTCAGATACTAAAAAACAAATTTATATAATTCCTCTTATGTGAAATTTCTACAATAAGTTTACAGAAATAAAAGATGAAAACTAGATATCCATATGTAGTGAGAGCAGTGATTCTCAACCTGTGGGTCCTGACCCTTTTGGGTCAATCTGTAACAATGAAAATACATCCTGCATATCAGATATTTACATTATGATTCATAACAGTAGCAAAGTCATAGTTATGAAGTAGCAATGAAACAATGTTATGGTTGGGGGGAGTTACCATAACATGAGGGACTGTATTAAAGGGTCACAGCGTTAGGAAGGGTGAGAACCCCTGGGCTAAAGCTTTGCACAACAAAGAAACTTCAAATGGATGAAAAAACTTAAGGTAAGACACGATAGTGGGAAAGCAGGAAAGTACATTTCAAGATCTAGATATGGGCAAAGACCTTCTGAACCAGACGCCAGTTACCAGGAAATGGGGCCGATTGTCACCAAATGAGACATACACCCCTGATAAAATTAAAAATCTATTCAGGAAAGGAAACGGTTAATCGAGTAAAGCTGTTTGAATGGGGAAAACACTTTACTGGCTGCACATCCAATAGATACCTAGACTACACAAAGAACTCAATGAGCTGAGCAACAAGAAAACGATCCAATTGACAAGTAGGCCTGGTTGCTGAATTCAGAGTTCTCAAAAGGGGAAACGCCAACGCCCAATACATATTTTAAAATTTGGTCCACACCCCTACATTTCCATCATTCACCAAGAAAACATGATAACAAACGCTGGAGGGTGTGTGGGGAAAGAGAATGAACGCTTCCTCCTGCCAATGGGATGTAAAGTGGTGTAGCCGTTGTGGAAATCCATGCAGAAGGCGCTCAACAAACTAAACTGGGGTTATCAAATGACCGGTACCACTCCATCAGTCTAGCCAAAGAACTGTACATCCCACCCGAGACACTTCGCACGCGTGTTCACTGTTCACTGCTGCTCCTGTCGTGGGAGCAAGGAAATGAAGCCAGCCTGGCTGTCCATCAAACCATGAATGGATAATGGAAATGCGGTCTATATGTGCAATGGGATCTTATCCAACCATAAAGAAAAACGAAATCATGCAATCTGCAGGAAAATTGATGGAACTGCAAAATATCATATTCAGTGAGGCCACTCGGGTTCAGAAAGATAACCAATCACTCTGTGGTCTCTCTCCTACAGATCTATCTTTAGCTTCTATTTTTATATGTGTGTGTCTATGTGGGAGTGAGGGGGTCAGACGCCCAGAAACTTGGGGGAGGAATTACTTTCAGCAGAAAATTACCCTATAATTCAATCTTAGTCATTTTTGTCTGCACTGTATTTAAAACTGAAAGAGTCATGGTTGATTGGATTAGGACCTGACCACTTAGGAGAAACTTGGAATCCTTGATTGCATTCTGTCGGAGACTGCTGTTCACATTCACTTCCAGAAGCACTTCTGATTAGCCATGTGACTAAAAAGTGCTAGTGCTCTGTTTTTGCACTTCTACACATTTAACCTTTCCCGTCGAGTCTTGTTTTCATGTCTTTTGTCTTTTGTTAGTCCTCATTACATACATCTAAATCAAATAAAAATTCAAAAAAATAAAGTTAAAAAAATTTTCTCCTTTAAGGATAAAGGCTTTAGGTTAAGCAAAATATATATAAATGATATACATCCAAAATCCATATATGTGTGTATTTACCCTAATAAAGTCATATATGTGATTTTATTATATAATATACTATAAATATATTTATGATGTGTAATATATTTTAATCATATGTGTATGATTTTTACTAATGTTGTAAAACAGAGAATGACAGCTATGTATGTTTGTCAAAGGTCTTACATTTGATCCTCTTTTTATGATGAAATTACAGAAGAGCACAGCCTCCCAATGATTGCATCCAGACTCTGTGTTAGCTCACTCTGTATGTAGCAGAAAATGTGCTGAGTTGTTAAGTCTCACCAGGAGAGAGAAAAGTCATGTCATACATGTAAAGGGTGATTGGATGCTCGTGCTGACCCTCCCAAAAGTACTAAAGCCAAAAGGTTATAAAGAAAGAGGTTCTTGTTCACACTCACTTAACACGAGCTAAGGGGCTCATCTTGGCTCCAATATGTATTCTGTTTATAGTATTGATTTCAGAGAATGATGCATTTTAAGAATTTTCATATAAGGTAAAAATATATCACCGAAACTCCTCAAAGTTGAGGACTAAAAACAGAAAGAGGAGGACTGTAACCACCCTGGCAGGAGCGGAGAGATTCTGAAGGGACACACCTGTACCCCTCCCTGCTGCCGTCATACGATTGAGGACCCCCAAAGAATTAACATTTCTGCTGGGCATCTCATGCTAGGATGAGGAAAGGCAGGAAGGCCTGGCGACAGCCAGGGGAGGGAGGCCCTTGTTGCCCTGGAGAGATTTCACACAGTTCTGAGAGCCCCTCAGATCGCCCTGCAGGGCAGATCCTGCACTGAGGCAGGAGGAGTCAGAGAGGGTGAGACGTCGTCCTAAGCAGGCAGAACCGCCGAATGAAGTCTACCCCTCGCCAGCTCTTTAAACCGAAACCCCGCGGCGGCCGTAGTTCTGCAGAAACAGTTGCTCCTCTCCCCACTGGCCGCTTTGCACACGCCCCTTTCTCTGCTTTTCACCATCTGTAATTGGTGTGTCAAGGATTTGGGGGGCGGGGGAGAGCGGGCGAAGCGCAGCCTGCTGGGGCTTCCAGCGCCCGGGCTCTTCGCCTAAAACTCCAGTCACAAAGTTACAAATGGGGCATAGCTTTGTCTTGGTGGAAACAAGTAGCAGCAATCAAACAAGGTGACCCGACGGATGGCATTGCATTCCCGCTCTCTGCTCTGTCTTCTGAGAGCTCTAGCTAAAGCCTCGGGATGCTGCGCAGACAACGGCCTCTTCTGACAGAGTCTGAATCACAGAAACGATGTGACACATGACAGCTAAATTCTCTACATGGGGATAGAAATGTACATGTAAGTGGAAAATCTGAATTTTATGGCCCACCTAGGGAGCTGTTAATAAGGCCCAATAAGCAAGTTACCAGCATGAACTAGTTCAGGGAGCATCCTGCTTCTCAACACATGATCACATTCACAGACTGCGCCTTCATTTTGCATCGATCCGCTCCCCTGCCTTGATTCTGACTTCTTCCTGCTGCTTCCTCGGAGATGCGGGAGAACAGATCGATCCTGGGAGGCGCGAAGAGGTTCTGCTTTATCTAAAAGTGATCGATGGCAACAGTTCTCATCTTTGTTACTCTCTCATTCCGAGGGGCTAAGCTTCGGAAAGCTTTGCAGAAAAGAAACAGCCGGTAAATGGAAACACAAGATTCCTACCTCGCGGGCAGGAAGTTGGAGGAGATACTTGGATGGTGCCAGGAACATTCAAAATACAACCGGGAGGATGCTGTAGGCATTTGCGAGGAAAAGATTTATAACGATGTTGGAACCAAAACTGTGTCTTTCATGTCAGGGTATATTCAGAAAGTGAGATTAGATCATGAGTTCTAAATGCAAATAACCGTTTCTCCTACCTTTTCTGGGAAATCTGGTCACTGTCTTTTATTTTTGGGAGATGGGTGTTCTGATCATATTTTTCCATTAAGGCAGGTAGAGTGGAGCCTCTGTGGGGGGATTGGACACCTGATGTATTTTGTACTTCCTACAGTTTCTCCTAATTTTGTCCAGATGGGGAAATGTGTGTTTTGGTATTTGCTGGTGATTCTAATTCCATATCATGTGATGAATATGTATTTAGATGTTTATAATGAACTGAATGTTGGTGTTGCCCTTCCCAACAGAATTCTTATGTCAAAATCCCATGCCTAGTCAATGATGATAGATGATGGAGTCTTATGAATGACAGGAAAGGAGGTCCTCGGGCAGAAGCCACTGTGAATGGGGTCAGTGTTCTTATGAAAGAGACTTGAGAGAATTTCCTCGCTCTTTCTACCATGTGAGGTACAAGGAGATAGCCCAAACAGGTGCCTCACAAAAACCCGGCCATCCAGAAACCCTCAGTTCGATTTTTCAATATCAAGAACTGAGGATTTTTTGTTTTTTGTACCACCCAGCCTACAGTAACGTGTTATAGCAGTCGAGAATGACTAAGGTAATGTTTAAGTAAACATCTTCACTCTTCAATCCAGTGGGGGGAAATGGCAACCTTACATTAAACTGAGGATTTGCTATTGGGGAGTTAGGTGTTAACTCTCATATTTCAGTATCTTCTGACACCAATGTAAACCTCTTACTAGTGACAAAGGATGACTCTGTCTACCCTCCCATAAGTCAGACGGCAGTAGAGAATTTTGCTCTCTGCAGTACTAAATCACAACATCTTGTTATGTATTTACAAATACAAATCTCTTCTCTTTTTCTATTTTATAAAACTAGACCTTGGAGTCTGGGTGTACTGGTGTATGCTTTAATCCCAGCACTCAAGAGGCACAGGCAGGATCTCTGTGAGTTCAAAGTCAGCCTGGTCTATGGAGCAAGTTTCAGGACAGCAAAGGCTACACAGAGAAGCCCTGTCTGAAAACCCCCAAAGCAAAACCAAACAAAAAACAAAAACCAAAAACTAGATCTTGGAAATTAAAATGTCCAAATATATATATATATATATATATATATATATATATATATATATATATCATCGGGGTGGGTTTGAATGCAATGTTCCTTTAGTGTTAAAAGGATAACACTAAAGGATAAATTTAAATAGAATTCATTTTAGCACAGTTAAGAAATCAAGAGACGTCAGAACCAGATGTCTGAGAGTTTTATGCTGCCATGTGGGCAGTCCAGGGACCAGACAAAGTAAGACACAGAGACAGCATGCAAGGCATTGATTCCATTTGGGTTGGGTGTGGTCTGAGCAGCTGGCTTCCTGGGACTGCCTTGAATAAGACTGTCTGTTCCAAAAGGTACTCTTATACCAAGCTCCAGCTCCTTTATACACTGCTTTAGCTACTGCTCCTTACATAGAAATTTGGAGCAGGGAGACAGACTTTCGTCAATGGCCTCCTGCCTATTGAACTTCATAGGACTTGCTGATGGTGAGTCGTGTCACAGGGTTTAAACACATGTGAACAGATGTGATTTGCTCTTGGGTACCACAGAGAGGTTAGACATCTTCTCTTTGTGAGGTTTTTATTATTTTTGATTATGTGTAGGTGCAGGTATGTGCACATAGGTGCGGTGCCTGCAGAGGCCAGAGGCACCAGATTCCCTGGAGCTGGAATTACAGATGGTTGTGAGCTATCATGTAGGTGCTGGGAACTGAACTTGGAACCTCTGGAAGAGCAGCAAGTGCTCTTAACGACTGAGCCATTACTCTAGCGTGCTAGACATCTTTCCTGAGATGGAAATTCCATGACAAGTTTTCTTGGTTCTCTGTGCCCAATTACTACTAATTGTAGCTGTGAAAATGGGGGCCGGGGACAGAGCTGGGTGGGATTGGTGACAGTCATCTTTACTCCGTCACCAGGGCCAGGAGTATTTTGCTGTTGGAAAGGGTGAAAGCCTCCAGGAATGGTTCTTCTCAAGCTCGTGAAAGGCAGTCTGCTCTCCTTGGAGAGAAAAGGGCACTCTATACGGAATAGCATGAAACACATTCAAAGAGATCCCAACTCAAGATAGAAGGATGGGCATCTTGAAAGATGGAGGAGGTTCCCACTACCCATCATACCTCCAGGGCTCTGCATCAGGCGTATGGCTTTGTCACCAAAGGTGACTAAGACTTCCAGAGGCAAAGCTTGGGCCAAAGGAATGGATCTGAGGATGAAGATGTGAAGAGGACTTCTGTCACACGTGGTAGAGGACACTCATGAGAGAATGCTTCAGTCAACCTCACTCGGCCGTCAAGTGACCCAAGAGAACACTGGTCTCAGTCGTCCCCCCAACTCAGTCCTGGGGTGGGAACAGGAGCAGGTCTTAACTAGTGCTCACTCTTCAACAACACTGCTTTGCTTTAGCCCTGTCATCCATGGAGGAGCCGTTTTTAAGATGTACATGACATTGGAGAGGATAACACATTCATTCTCTCTGCAATATACTTCTAGAGCACACAGGCCACTCCCAGGGAGGAGGCCCCGTACTGGTTGTCCAATTCAGAGTGGTCAGTGTTAAGACCGTATATTAACAAGCAGCAGAAATGGACTTAACAGGTTACATATATTTGTGCATACGTGTATGTGTGCATGTGTGTGTGTGTGAGCGTGCGCGCGCCTGTGCATGTACAACAAATATAAAAAAGAGGCTATCAACTTGAGAGTGGGGAGTCATGGGGAGAATTGGATGGATGGTTGCTGGGAAGGAACAGAGAGAGAAAATGGAGAGGGGAAGTGATGTAATTCTTTTTTAATTTAAAACCTCATAAATTTTATGTAATCATTTTTACAAAGGGTTTCAGTTACACATGCAACTGTTTTAACACTATTCCATGTATCACTTCACTCTCCCCCTTGTGTGGAGGCTTCCACAACTGCCCCCTTCTACTGATGTATGGAAAGGGCACAGGCCTGGAGCTGGGACAGAGAATCAGTTGGGCAATTCTTTGGGTAGCAAGGCAGACTATATTTGAAGTGTTTTTGCAGCATGCAGATATTAACATCTTATTTAGCATTTGGTCACCCTGAGAGAACTGAGGGATCACAGGGACCAATTAGCTGGAGCTCAGAAGTCACATTCATTATGGCGGCAGAGGCCATGTTCGGTCCTGGTAAGCAGAAGCACCTTGACCTTGTAACTGTCTCCGTTCTGGCTTTCTTCCCTCACCCTGACTTCACTTTCACACTTTAGAATTTCAAACCACAAAGTGACATAGTGCCTATAGATTTTCAGTCAAGGTCTCTTTTTCAAAAATCGCTAAATAGTGATATCTATTTGCTCAAAATTAATATTAGATCTTAGCTCAATGTTTTGGAAGGCAGGGTGTAAGATGGACACTGACATTTTTAGAGTGGTGTGCCTGTCTTTCAGGCAATATCGCCCCACCCACAGTCCCAACCCATCCACTTCCTGTTCACATCTGTGGAAAGGCCAGCCAAATATCAACCCTAGAGACTCTACAGAGCAGCCTGGAGCAGTGGGTGAACACCAGGAGCAGAAGCAAGAAGAGAGGCTCAAAGTTAGACCCGTGTGTGTGTGTGTGTGTGTGTGTGTGTGTGTGTGTGTGTGTGTGTCCGTGTCCATAGGGCACCACAGTGCATGCAGCTTTATTATCGGGAATTGGTACATTGTTATGTAGTTTTATTATCAACAATCGGTTCATATAATTATGGAGGTTAAAGAGACCCAGGAGAACTGATGGTCTAGTTTAAGCCTGAGGTGCTAAAATCCCAACTATGTAAATTCTAATTAGAGTTCAAACTCAAAGGCAGAAGGCTGATGGCCCAATTTTAATATAGTCTGTCAGGGAAAGCAAAACTTCTCTTGTTTTAGGATTTTGCTTTAACTCAGTTCTTCAACAGATTGGATGGAATCCACTCATACTGAAGAAGGCATTCTGCCTCACTGAGTCTTTCAGTTCCAGAAACACCCTCACAGGGGCTGGAGAAATGGCTCAGTGGTTAGAGCACTGGCTGCTCCTGCAGAGGACCTGGGTTTGGTTCCCAGCACCCACATGGCTGCTCACAACCATCTGGAACTCCAGTTCCAGGGGATCTGATGCCCTCTTCTGGCTTCTGCTGGACTGCATATACAGACATAGTACACAGCATAGATGCAGGCAGATCCTCATACACATAAAATAAAAACAAATAAACCTTTAAGATTTTACCTACATGCAATATTAAACACACATTCTTTAAAAAAAAAAAAAAAAAAAAAAAGGAATGCCTCACAAACTCAGTAAAGTTGACACAAATTGCAGGAAGTCACCAGTTTCCTCTCCATCCCTGGGACAGACTTTGGTGGCCCTTGTGAACTGCACCTTCTGGTATTCACACCCTACATGGGCCCCTGTAGGACTGACCACCTATCTACATTTGGCCAAAAAGACATTAGCATGTGTGGGAAATGGAAAGAGTCTCTATGCACTTGCTTGAGGGTGTTTGTACTCTCAGAATTTGCCATTTTGAAAATCAGCACCATGCTTTCCAGGAAGCCCAAGTAGCCTCCTGGAGGCATGCATATGGAGAACTGAGACATCTGGACAAAAGCCCAAGCTGAGTTCCTGGCTAGTGGCCTGTGCCAGATACCAGCCATGTGGTGAAACAGCTTTAAACCTTCCGAGTATCCCATCATCCCACTTGAAAGCATCACACAGAAGGACCTGCCCATCACAAGAAAGAATTAGCCAATGGTTGTTATAAGCCGGTGCATCTTAGAGTGTTTTACACCTCAATAGGTAACCGAAGCAAGCCCCCCTGCATTCTGTTTGTCTGTCCAGACACTCAACTTCCTCCTGGGCTACTATCATAATCCTGCACATCACACTCTGTGTTCAACCACTCTGGTGTACACTCACCAAAGAAATCTTTCTAAAAACCATCAATGGCTCCCCGGGACCTAGCAGAGAAAGTCTCCTTTACAAGCTGGACTGTAAATATTATTCTAACCTAGGCCTGATTCGTCTGTCCAGTTCAGTCCACTGCTTCATTCTTTGGGTGCCAGTCACAGTGAATTCTGTTCTGTTTTGCCAGGGGCCAAGTTCTCTTGAATACCCATGCCCATGTTCTCCTTACCCTGACAACTTCTCTTCGATCCTCAGGACCCTTCAGCACTCTGCCTTTCCCTGCCACAGTACTTCCCTCCTGCAGTGAATGTGTCCATTTTCTCATCTCCTTCCTTGAGAGAGTATAGGTTGTTTGAGGACATAGGATAAACAATATGTTAGTTGTGAATCCGGTGTCATCCACAGCGCCCAGCCCATTCATGTGCTCAGGATGTGTCTCCTCAATGAATCATGTTTACTCTTCTGTCATTGTTCCAATAGGATGCTTAACTTTTGCCCAGAACAGTTGGGAAAACTATTGTTTAAAGACTGATTTGGCTGGGTGGTGGCGGCGGCGGCGGCGGCGGCAGCGGTGGCAGCGGCGGTGCACGTCTTTAATCACAGCACTCGGGAGGCAGAGCCAGGAGGATCTCTGTGAGTTCGAGGCCAGCCTGGGCTACCAAGCAAGTTCCAGGAAAGGCACAAAGCTACACAGAGAAACCCTGTCTCGAAAAAAACAAAAAACACAGTAAAGACTGATTTGACTGAGTATGACCTAGTGAGGCTGAATCACAGTGACCAAAGAAATTCCCTACAAAAACCACTTCAAGAAGGAGGGAGGTGTTTGGGTGCACTGTTTCAGAGAGCCGGCTCCGTGTTTCTGGGTCCTCGGCGAGACAGAGGTCTTTGTGGTGGTACAGTATCCTGGCTGGTTTTATGTCAACTTGACACAAGCCAGAGTCATCTGAAAAGGAAGGAGCCTCCATTGAGAAAATGTCTGGCTGTAGGGCATTTTCTTAATTGGTAATTGATGGGGGAGGGCCCAGCTATGGTGGGTGGTGCCATCCTCAGGCAGGTGGTCCTGGGTCGTATAAGAAAGCAGGCTGAGCAAGCCAGTAAGCAGCACCCCTCCATGGCCTCTGCATCAGCTCCTGGCTCCAGGTCCCTGCCCTGTGTGGTGATGGACTGTTGTTAACCTGGAAGTGTGAGCTGAAATAAACCCTTTTCTCCCCAAGTTGCTTTGGTCGTGGTGTTTCCTCTCAGCAACAGTAACTCTACGTAGGCCAGAGGGTCTTATTTTTACTATTGTTGTTTTGGTTTTGATGGAAGGAAGCGTTGATGTTTGAGGATGGGAACATGGAGGCTAATGACCTACTTTGCCAGCTTATATAACATCGTCCCGTCTCATCTCCATCTTGCTTCATTTTATGTATCCCCAGCTCACCTTTCTCTTCAGCCATCGCTGTGGTACTAGCTTCCTGCAGGGGTGGGCAGGCCACGTTGCCCTCTGTTGTTTTCTGTCTCCTGGCATCTCAGTTGCCCCTAGCTGGGCTGGTGGAGTCCAGACAACAATCATAGCACATGTCTAAGCCTAGAACCAAATCGGAGAAACCCTTTATCCATAGGGACAGGAGTGATGGGGGATTCTGCAGTCTTCTATGACTTCAATGAACATTCTAAAGCACATTCAATAAAGTTGCCATTATTCCCAGTCATTTACAGTGATGCCCCTTAAGGTGAGATTTTCCTCCTTTACTGTCTATACCTTCCAATTACCTAATCCCACTTTGAGGACTGTACTCTGGAACAATTATACTTAAGTTATTGTCATGGGCTGATTTGGCGATCAACCAAGTTGGACACTCCATAACTTTTTTTTCTTAGCACTTGTGGTGATTTGAATTAAAATGAACCTTGTAGGCTCATATGTTTGAATATTCAATCCACAGTTGGTGGAACTATTTGGAAAGGATTAGGAGGTGTGGCTTTGCTGGAGGAGGTGTGGCCGTGTTAGAGGAGGCGTGTCCTCAAGGCAGGCTTTGAGGTTTCAGAAGACTTGCACCATTCCTGTATGTCTGCTTCCCATTTGCTTGGTTCAAGATGTGAGCTCTCAGCTGCCTCTCCAGCCGACATGCCTGCTGCTTGCTGCCGCCACGATGGACTCTAACCCTCTGGAACCATAAGCCCAATTAAACACTTTATAAGTTTGGTTGTGGTGTTTTATCACAGCAATAGAAAAGTCAACTAAGACATATCTCTGAGCTATATCTCTGATAGATTTTATGTATCTTTGCTTTCCTATTCTGGAATATAAACAGAACAGGAGGTTAGGTATCCTGACTTAATTTAGTGACACATTACCAGTATTCTGCATAATACTTAACACTTGGTACTCAATAAATACTTATTTTTTAAGGTTTTCTATGTTTTTATTTCATGTATATTAGTGTGATGTCTGTCTGTATGTATATATGTATACCTCAGCGTCCACAGAGGTCAGAAGAAGGCATCAGATCCCTCATAACTGGAGTTACAGATGGTTGGGAGTCACCCTGTATGTGTTGGAAATCAAACTCAGGTCCTCTGCAAGATCAACCAGTGTGTGCTTAACCACAGAGTAATCTCTCCAGCCCCTCCATAAATACTTCTTGATTGGTCTGTATGAATGTGAGTTAGGCAAGCTTATCACAAGACTTTGCTGGGGACTGGAATTCAGTGAATATATCTACAGCTAGGTGGGTTATCCTGCTACCTTAAGAATGTAGTCTCTTGTAGAATGCAGGTCTCTACTCACAACAGACAGAAGTATCAAAATTCCACGCCACAGCTCAGACAGAGCTGCCCCCCCCCCCCCGCCGCCACATCTGGCCCACTTAATTAGTGTCACAAAAGACAAGATACTTGGGATCAGCTGGCCTGAACCACACTTAGTCAATGAGCATCAACTCCTGGTATTTGTAGGAGGGGCATGACTGGTCCCTAGCTGAGCCTCCAGCCTCTTGTTCACAGTGGAGTTGAGCAGGGGTCCCAGTGCCTGGGCAGGTTGAGGTTGGTTTCCATAGCATTTGAAAGAGAAGTTTCTCTCTCGGGGGCATGAATGCCAATCAGAGGACAGCTGGGCTCGGAGTGGGCATGTTTAGAGAGTTAAAAATGAGAACAGTGAGAGCATTTCAGAACCCAACAGATGGGGGCAGTGGGGTCGCCTCTGAGCCTGTCCCCCACTTCCCAGCTGAGTGATTAAGTCTTAGTTTATGCACTGTCAAAAGGGCAAGAAACGCATGGGATTGGCCAGCTTCAAACACAGGTGTGGGGCAGCTGGAATGTGCAATATAGAAAATGACCGAGGCTGGTAGCCTAAGAAGGAACAGCAGGTTGTGGATGAAAAGGGGATATTACTGTGGAACTCATGGTCACTAGTCACGCTGGGTCACTCTTTGCAAACTATTTCGGGGAATGCTATAAAGTTTTATCTCTGTGAATTTCATTTAAAATTATTATTGATTATGCATGCATGTTTGACGTACAGTGTGAGCACACATGTCGTGCAGTGCCCTTGGAGGTCAGAGGACAACGTCGTGAAGCTTGAATTCCTTCCACCAATTTCAGGTCACCAGGCTTGCGCAGCAGGTGCCCTTCCACCCACCCATCATCTCTCAGGCCCTGTGAATTGCAGATTTTAACACCCCGTTTAGAGAGACTTCCGAGAGGGTCACAAAATGCTGCCTCTTTCAGGGTACTTAAAATCATTTAGAAAGAAAATATCAGAAAATTGCCTGGAGAGCTTGCTAAAAAGTGCAAATTCCGGAACATCATCTCAGCAGCTCCCAGATAAGTAGAGAATCAGCCCGACAACCCAACTCCCAGGGCCTTTTGATGCAGACTGCTCAGTGCTCAGCAGAGGAGCCCTGATTAATATGCAGCGTGACTTCGCCACACAAGAGCTTTTCAAAGGCACTGACATTTAAGAGGCGTACAGCAGTAAACAACTCTATATTCTGCCGTCCCCGGACACCATCACTGTCATCATCAGCCAGAGTGACATGGTTTACCATTCACCACTCACGCCGAGCGCTTCATTGATATGCTGAACACACACGGAAGAGGGGCTCGGTTGTGTTTCTGCTTTGATCAACTGAGAATAAAAATCTGTAACTCTCCAGCCACCCCAAGCCTCTCTCGAAGGCCTTGGAGGCTAGGTATGTACAAACACACCTAAACAGATCCGACAGAAGTCATTAAAAGGATAGCTCCGGAAGGTTTTTTTCTTATGCTTTGAACTCTGAACCCAGGAATTTCTAAGAAGGCAAAGGTTATTATTCTTGTGGGCTGAAGAGATGGCTCTGCCCTCATGAGCACTTGCTGCTGTTTCAAAGGACCGGGGTTCCATTCCCTGTACCCACATGGAGGATTGTACCTCACAATCACCTACAACTCACTATACCACGTCATCTCCTTCCTTCCTTCATGTCTGACGACTCATGGAACAAGACTTATTCTCTACTACTGAACCCAAAGGAAAGTATATCTTCTCCTCTCTGTGCATAGGATATCTGTGGCTCGACACAGCCTGTTGTTCTAGAAGGTTCCATTGCCTGATCCAGGGTCAGTGGTGCAGGGCTTCACCCTCCAGCCAAGGATCCGATCACCACCAGCGTACTCCACAAGGTGGTACTGTGCAGTGTGTGCTTCTTGGTGCAAAGAGGGATGATGATGGTCAGGGATGTCTGTGTTACGGGGACATCACCCTAGACGGTAAGTGCTCTGCCTATGGATGTACATGACTAGAAGCCCTCATCGATTTTAAAAGGGTAGAGGCTGGAAGGTGGTGGTGGCGCACACCTTTAATCCCAGCACTCGGGAGGCAGAGGCAGGCCGATCTCTGTGAGTTCGAGGCCAGCCTGGTCTACAGAGTGAATTCCAGGACAGGCACCAAAACTGCACAGAAAAACCTGTCTTGAAAAACATATTTTTAAAAAGGGGGGGAGGGGATAGAGATTGCCACTGTTTTGTTGGGAATCGGGGCTTCTGGGGGCTCACTGTATTTACAGCTATACCCCAGAACGTATTGGTGCCCATAGGAAGTGCCCCCAGAAAGCTCAAAGCTTGTTTTTTCTTTAATAGGCACTGCTTGTTTGGAACTGTGGCCTGCAGTCAAGGGACCACCTCCAGAGCCTCGCTGCCTCGGACCTCAGACTTCTGACCATGCTCCCTTTGTTTGGCACTGTAATATTCTCTCCGGCTCTTCTGCCTGGGCCTGCAGGTTCTGACTGCCTTGGCCCTGGCCCTGACCCCTGCCAGGCCTCTCTCAGGCTCCCTCCCCTGCAGGGAACAGCTTGATGTGGGTCTCCTTCACGATCGGAGCCCTCCTGCGCCCCTGCCCTGCGGGCCCTGGGTGCTGCTGTCCTCTGTGGCTGAGCCTCTCTTTCCCACTTCACTTTGACCTGAGAGCAGTTAGTCTGGGGTGCAGCTATTTGGGGACTCAGGCATTCCTTCCAGCCTCACAGCTGTGGCCTCCACCATAGGCTGGCCCAGTACCGCTGCGAGCTACCTCAATATCCATCGCTCTTTGCCTCCTTCATCCTGTGGCCCAGACCGAGCCAACATCACCAAGGTCCACGGAGGCACTCTCTACTCACATTAACATTTTATGGGACTTACCAATGCCATGTATTGTCCAGTCCTTTTCACTGTGGCTTGGCATAAGTCAGGATTCTCTAAAGGAACAGAGCTGATAGAATCTGGCTTGTGGAGGCCTGAAGGATCCCTGGGCAGCTGCTGGTCTTCACTCTACACTGGAATCTAGAAGACAGACGTTGATTCTAATGCTGGCAAAGGAATGTCTCAGTGACAGTATAGATGAATTCACCAGCAAGAGTGTGGGCAAGCAGGCAAAAAACAGCCCTTTTTATGTGGGTTGCCACCAAAACGTGTCACCTAGATGGAGGGTTCATCTTACTTCACATAATCTGAGCAAGGAAATCTCTCCCAGGAATACACAGTGGCTTGCATTTCATCCAGACGCAATCATGTTAACTCAGATTAGTGGTGCCTGGGCTGGAGAGCTGGCTCAGTCACTAAAAATGAGCCCACATCAAAATATCAAGATTAACCATCACAAGCAATAGACCATCTTTTCCATTTTCCATTTCCAAAACCATGTGGGTTACTTTCCCTTTGTGCTTTTTTGTCTTTATAAAGTAACACTATACTAACCATCCCAAGTTACAACCAATAAGTTCATAGGAAATATTTGATAGTATGGGTGGGACTCCTTCCATTATGAGTGCCATGAGGGTATAGTTTGTGGGTTGCCTTGCTGGGGATTGGCCAGTAGCCAGGCAGGAAGTATAGTATAGGCAGGATAAGCAGAGAGGAGAATGCTGGGAAGTGGAAGGCTGAGGAGGAGACGCTGCAGCCATGAGGAACAGGATGTAAAGTACTGATAAGCCATGAGCCACATGGCAAGGTATAGATTTATAAAAGTGGGTTAATTTAAGATATAAGAACTAGATAGCAAGAAGCCTGAGCCACACGGCCATACAGTTTATAAATAATATAAGCACCTATGTGTTTATTTGGGTCAGAGCAGCTGTGGGATTGGCAGGTGAGAGAAATTTATCCTGACCGTGGGCCAGGCAGAACCAGGAGACAACCCCAACAACATTGCCTTCTTACTTCTCTCTATGACATCACTCCCATTAACAAGACTGCTTTATTCTTAGGCAATCTAACTGTATTAGCCTTTGGGTTTTTTGTTTGTTTGTTTGAACAAAAAAAGTCCCTACCCCAAAGTCAAAATGGAACACCCCAATGTTGTCTTTAAAATTTTCTTATTTTCTTTCAATCTCAAAATTTTCATCTAGCTGAAGTTAATTTTGAGTGATGTGTGAGATACAGGAGTGTAGCTAGAGTTTTCCTGCCTTGCCCACAGTCAGGACAAATCTTTGTCACCCGCCAATCCCACAGCCGCTCAGACCCAACCAAGTAAACACAGAGACTTATATTGCTTACAAACTGTATGGCCGTGGCAGGCTTCTTGCTAACTGTTCTTATAGCTTAAATTAATCCATTTTCATAAATCTATACCCTGCCATGTGGCTCGTGGCTTACTGGCATCTTTTCATGCTGCTTGTCAGGGTGGCGGCTGGCTGTGTCTCCTTCTGCCTTCCTGTTCTTTTATTTCTCCTCTCTGTTAGTCCTGCCTATAATTTCTGCCTAGCCACGGCCAATCAGGCTTTATTTATTGACCAATCAGAGCAACACATTTGCCATACAGACCATCCCCCAGCACAGCCAAGTGCAGACCATCTCAGACACCTGCACTCAGGCCCGTGGTCCTAATCATCCTCTATGCGGACCTGCTGGGTAAAGCCACGAGGAACCCAAGAACAGGCTCCCACAGGACATACAGCACATCCCACAGCAATGGAGTAACAGTACCCCGGTGTACCTGTGCCTTGTCCCTATCCCCACGTCCGCCCAGCCCTGCATCTCCCTCCTGTGTGTCTACATGGATGGTTCTGGGGTCTGCTTTTGCTTCCCTTCTTCCTGCTTCACTGCAGCTGTCATTTATGGAGAACAAGTCCTCCTGAGTTGTCTCTAAAGTTTTAAAAATGATCATTTTAATGATGTGTACATGTGTGTCTCTGAGTGGGTGCATGCATGTGTAAGCAGGAGTCTGCGGGAGCTCAAGGTTTCTGAGTCCCCTGAAGCTAGGGTGACAGGCATCTGTGGGCTACTTGATGTGAGTGCTGGGACCTGAGCTCAGGTCCTCTGCAAGAGTGGCGTGAACTCTGAACCAGTGGACCACCTCTCCCGCCCTCCTCCTGACTTCTTGTTTGGGAATTTCTTGGCTGTTCCCATTCCAATCCTTTCTTCCCACGTATTTTATAATCAGCTTACACTTTGGGGTTTTTATTGGCTATGTTTCAAATTTATGGATCTATTTGAATGAAACCGATGTTTTTATGGTATTGAATCTTTCTTCGACGAACAAAGCATATTTCTTTATTTATGCAGGACACCTTTACTGCCTTTAAATATAGTCTCATCTGTAACTACACAATGGTCCTACACAGTTTTCATGAGATTCTTTTTATTATCATTTTAAAAACATTTTTGGCTATAATAAGCTCCATCATTATTGTGGTTTGAACGAGAATGGCCTTCCTAGGCCCTTGTTTGAACTATTTGTGGAACTACTTGGGAAGGGTTAGGAGGTGTGGCCTCCTGCTTGCTGTCAAGGATGGGCTCTAAGCTGTTCCGCCACCATACCATCATTCCACTGTCTGGACTCTCACCCTCTGGAACCATAAGCCCAATTAAATATTTTGTTTTTAAGTTGCCTAGGTCATAGTGTTTAATCACAGCAACAGAAAAATAATTAACACAACCTGTGGGGAGCCAGATTTCCTAGAAGTCTCTACTTTATGAAAATTTAGTGTGTGGATATATTAGATACCTTGTTAAGCCCCCTTATTAAATCTAGTAATAACTTACAGTCATTATGGATTTTCTGTGATTCAATATCCTCTAAGGAATAATAAATCCTTTCTAACTTTCTTAAAATATATAAATGTCATTCTTTTTTAAAAGATTTATTTATTTATCTTATGTATTTTGTTTGCATGTATGTTTGCCTACCCAAATAAGGCATTGGATTCCATTATAGATGGTTGTGAGCCACCATGTGGGTGCCGGGAATTGAACTCAGGACCTCTGGAAGAGCAGCCAGCGCTCTTTAACTGTTGAGCCATCTCTCCAGCCACCTTTCTAACTTTCTAGCCTTCATCAGAGATGCCTCTTCTTCTGGTGGATAGTGACTAACAACTGGGCAAGTTCAGGGAGTGAGAGAGCACCAGCCCTAAATGGGATGTCTCTATTCCTCCTCTTTCTCCTAAGGCTCGGGAATCATTGTGGAAGGAGGCTCGGAAAGACTGTGAGAGGTGGTGACTGACTACAAGGAAACTATTTTCTAGGCACATCTGGGCAGCTGTGCACGCGAGCTCATAGCAGCTGTAACAGCATGCACAAGACCTGTGCAAGTTGAAGCCAGACACATTCTACACAGCAAGGGAAGATGGACACAAGGTCCCACCCACCACGCAGAGCTGTGGGCACGTGACACACCGGGAGAGGACCGTGTGGCCGGTGGTAGTTTGACCATGCTCAGTGGAAAGCCGCCCAGCCAAGAGCAGATGGGCAGCAGAAAAGGCACTTGATACAAACACAAAGTTGAGTGGGTAGAGAGGGGAGGGCGGATCTGAGAGGGGCTGGAGAGGGAGGTGAAGACGCTCAAAAAACACTGTACAGAATTCTCAGAGAACTGCTATGAAAAGGGGAAGAAGGAATGTGTGTGTATCTTTAATTATTTTCCTTGGACTGTCAATTTGTCATTAAAAAGATAGTAATGGCCTTAACTTGTTCCTAGTTACAAGTGAAAAGGCTTCTAAAATTTTAGCAGTACCACTATTAGTGATAGTGTTTGGAAATGATTTTTAGATTGAAGTTTTTTTTTTTTTTTTTTTTTTTTTTTCTTGTGCAAATACACCAATACTTTCTCATGAAGGGCGCTGAGTTTTCCTGAGCATGTTTAGTTAGGCCTCTGGTGAGAACACTGATTTTTCTCTTAATGGATTGATTTGCAGAGGTATGTAATGTCCTCTGTCTTTAAAGCAACACTTAAGTTTCTAGGGTGGCCCTAAAATGATAACACGTATGCATGCATAATTTTATCTTCTATTTATTTATGTGGGACACAGGGCACATGTGGAGATGAGATGATAATTAATAGCCGATTCTCTCTTTCCTTTCTTCTACCATATGGGGATCAAACTCTGGTTGTTGGCCTTGGCAGCAATCACCTTACTCACTTAGTTATCTTGCCAGAAGACACACACCACCGCCACCACCACCACCACCACCACCACCACCACCACCACCACCACCGCCACCACCTCCACATACAGAACACACACACACCACATACACAACACACACACACACCACATACACAACACACACACATATAGATTGCTGGATTCAATTTGATTTGTCTATTGTTTGCCTTTCTCTTTCATAAATGAGGCTAGCATTTCCATTTTCCTTGTTCAGAGTCTGTGGGAACTTTTTTAGCGACATTATAAAATGTATTATGAGGAGGAACCTGTCCATGACTGGAGGGCGCTGTCTCTTGCATCCACGGTACAACTTCCTATTCAAGCCTCATGATTCAGCTCTAGACAGAGATCTAGGTGTCTTATCTTGTCTGCATCTACAACCTAAGGTAAGAGAGCCCCAAGGAGGTTCTGTAACTGTCCTGAAGCTTCATCCCTGGGATCCATGTGGTCAAGTAGAGAATCAACTCCCACAGGTTGTCCCCGACCTCCACATCTGCCCTGTGACAACACACCTACGCATAACGGTGAACATCCTAGAAAGGAGAGACAAGATGCCGTTAGAGCACAGAACACCCCTCTCAGCAGGGGGAAGGAAACTTAAGCAAGCTAGTGTTTAACAGCAGCGCCTGACCTGCCATACCAAAGGCACCAGAGCTAGATTGGTACCCAGCACAGTAACAACAAAGCTGTTGCCAGGCTTCCAGCCAGGCATCCCCTTGGTCACACACTTTGCATCACTGAATCTACACTCCTCTGTGACATAGATACTATTGCTGTCCCCATTTTCCAAACGAGACACGGGAAGATGCTGTGTGAGCTTTCCTAGGGAGACGTGAGATTTTTCTGTCACCCTACCAGAGCAAAGACATTATTCTGCCCCAGTCTAACCTGGTGAGATAAAGAAGTATGGGATTTCTTGCAAGAACTTGGGTGAGGGGGTATTACAGGCACATGGGTGACTCAAAGGCATCTGGATCATCAAACGTTCCCCATCCACCCCCAAGCACAGTCCATGACTGCCAGATATCGACTTTGATTTCCTTGCAAAGCATTCGGGCAGTTCCACCAGGAAGCGTCCTCTCCCAAAGCAGCTGCTGGGGGCTTATGGAACCCCAAGGAAAACGCCTGAGTCTTGTCAGGGTCTCAAGCTTCCCAAGTCTCCTAATTTCCTAGAGCTTTATGAACCCCGCCCCCCTCCTCCCTCCAACAAGAAGTGCTTCAAGTCGGAGGAAACAGTCACGCAACGTTCCATCCCTTCTCCTGGCTCGGGGACTCCTCCTCTGCTGTGTTCTCTGAGCCTTTGAGGAAATGATATTGATATCTGATTATTCACCTCCATGTATGACCAAACACGGAGCCACTATACCCTGGCAAGCTAGCCACAGGATTTGGGGCTGGATCGCAGGAACAAACATGGGTTACCTCCTGTGACACAGGCCTTCAATCCATTTGGGAAGCACTTGGTTACACCCACTAATAGTTATACCACTGGTGCCCAAATGGACACACCCTGCCTGGCATGCATCTGTGACTGAGTAAGTTACGTACTCACCCAGTCTATAATACATTTCAGCACTCTTAAATTAGGCATCAGGGAGCCAGCCGCCCGCTCTGTACCAGCCTGGTTTCTCCATGGTCTGCAGTCAAACCTCGTCGTAGTGGTTTCAATATTTATAACTGACGCTAGAAAACATGTTATCTATAACAATTATCTCATTTGCATAAGACTTCTGAATTTATTTAACTGTAAATTCACAGACGAAAAGACGAGAAAGCAGGATATTGCTGGGACTATAGAACCTCTTTCCAACCGTTCCCTTTGCTCGTCTGTGAGCTGATTCTGTCTCACAAAACTATTTGCTTTGCATGCTGAGCTTGTCTGGTGAAACGTGCTTCACAGACCCTTGGGAGCCATTCGCTTCTCTTCTGTGAAATCTACGGAGTTTTATTTCACTCCAAACTCAAATAAAACCAATGTCACCCTGGGGTCTGAATTTCCTCTCCCGTGTGCACTGTGGGGAGCTTAAGCTAGAAGGAAGTGCTGGAGGAAGCCAATTATTTCTACAGTAGCTATTTAAGTGAAGTAATTTTCATTCGCACGATGAAGATCGAGAGAAGCCGAGCCGTCTGGAAGGTGGAGAATCTCGGAAACGCACTGTGTGAAACAACTGGGAAGCGGGGAGGAAGGAGCTGTTGACGTTAACAAGGGGTGCCTTGGACATAACCTCTCCGAGGGTCCAACCTTGCCACACACATTCCCGGGAAGACGGTTTCTGATGAGCTCTGCAGACCTACTCGCTAGCAATTAGAACCTTGAAAACAGAAGTGGAAAACAGCTACAGTCTTCTCCATCCTATTGACAGAGAGAACAAAAGAGCAGTCCCAAACAGTCTACCGTGTCCAGATGAAAACAGAAGCCTGTCACTTGACTCAGACCCCCACTCCGCAGGGTAGGAAAGCCACTCGGGGTGGGCGTGGCCAAGACAAGAGTCCTTCCTCCTAGGCTGCTTGCTGTGTCTGCCCGAGGAACAGAGTACCAATACTTTTTCACTCACAGTTTCATGTCGGCAGATGCTAGATCCAAAGAAATGCCTTGATAATGGCAATGAAGAAACTGGCTTTGCACACAGTTCCCACTAGAAGATTCTACTGTCAAGTCTCAAACGCTGGGACAAATGGCGGAGGTGTCTATTTAACGTGTCAAAACGAACCTGGCTGCCAGGTTCTCCCAGCATCCCTCAGTCCCTACCTGTTACAGGGTCCCTCTACTGAACTCTCCAGCCCCCCCTCCCTTTCCCCTCTCTTTTTCCCTCCCCCAACCCCTCCTTACGTGGTCATGTCCGCTCTGGACTCTCCCAGATGTCTCTGCCTGTGGCTGTGCTCTCACTTTTAGCTTCAGTAAACTTTCTCCTCCACCATACCTAGGAGCAGTCATGTCTTTTCCTTCTTATTTATTTTTTCATTCACTACCACAAGTGTACTAGGGAATCTTGAGGCACAACTGTCTTCATGACCACATGTTCATATAGTATCACCAGCCTTAGGCTTCCAAGTCAGTAATTGGAGTTTCTTAAGTAAAGCACACACTTAGAACTGGGGGTATGTATTTTTCCAGGTGGGCCACCCCTTCTACACATCCTAGTTGCTTAGAATTGGCCATAAATGGTCTGATTGACACTAAGTCCTTGACAACTGTCAATCATCCCTCACTCTTCACCCAATGTAGCATTCAACAAGTCAACCAAGACAGCTCTCATCCTGTGACAAGGGACAGTTGAAATCAGCGGCATGGAGAGGCTGTGGTGATTTAATTGGGAATTGCCCCCCGCCCCCTAGGCTCCCATGTTTCTGTACTTGATCCCCAGTGGGTGGCGAAGTACGTCACTGGAGGCGGGCTTTGAGAGGTTAAGCCTCGCGGCCACTTCCGGCTTGCTCTTTCTGCTTCGTGCTTGCCGTCCAGAGTGGGCTGTCTCCTTGTCCTGCTCCTCTTGCCATGCCTCCCAGCCAGCGTGTAAGTCCAGACAAACCCTTCCTTCTGCAAGCTGCTTTGATGGCGAGGTTTTAGCACAGCAACAGGAAGGGAACTAAGACGCGGGGAAGGTGGAGTAAAGGAAAGAAGTGCCTGCGTGGATGGCCTCCGGCCACGTCTGCCAGCGTCCATCCCCTGTGGCCAGAGCCATGCTCATGCTGGCCGGCCACACCGACCACACCATGTGAGGAAGGCGGCTGAGAAAGCCCGAAGGAGCGAACCAGGAAGCAGCCTTCCTCCGCCGCTTCCGCTTCCTGCTTCAAGCTCTCTAGGTTCCTGCCTGGCTCCCCTAGGTGGTGAATTCTGACCTAGAAATGTAAGCCAAGTGGACCCCCTCTCCCCTGTTGCTTTTGGTCAGGGTGTTCTAGCAAAGCAACAGAAAGCAGACTAGGAAAATTACAAACCCATGTGTGGCTTGGGGCGAAAATCTTGTAATTTAGTTTTCCACAGTTATTACATTATTTTATCTTCCCATGACTGGTGTGGAAGGGTTTCTATTTCTCCACATCCTCGCCAATGATTGTTTCTTTTCTCTCTTTGATAATAACCACCTTAATGGCCATGGGGTGGCATCTCCTTTGGCTTTGTTTGTTAGTGTCCTCATGGCCAGTGAGTGACCTTGAGCATCTTTTTGAGTGGCTATTGATCATTTGTTTATCTTCTTTGGACACAAGTTTATTGAAGTCATTTGTTTGTTTATAATTGAGATATCAGCTTTTCTCTTGTTGAGAAAGAGCTGTTATGTATATATTATTGATTTTTAATCTCTCCTAAGATGTATGACCTTTTAATAGTTCTTATTATCAATGGTTTGCTTTTTACACTGTTAATGATTTTTTTGGTGCACAGACATTTTAATTTTCATGAAGTCTAATTTATCTGTTTATTTCCTTTCCTGTGATTTTTTTGTGATGTCATTGCTGTTGGTTAAGTGGCTATGCCGCCGGAGGAGAGTGCTGGAAGAGAGTGCTGGATATATCAGTGAAGGAAGAGTCACGAGCCATGGTTACCTTTCTAGAGCTTTATTGAGAGAGAAAGGGGGAGGGGGGGAGGGGGAGAGGGGGAGAGGACCACGCCAAGGAGAGAATACAGAAGGAGAGGCCATACGGAAAGGGAGAGGGCACAGAGGGCACACCTGCTTTTTAGGCTGGGACGCCATCGCAGGCTAGTGATGTAATTAAGTACAGAATCGTTACAATTGCCAAATCCAATGTCAGGAAAAGTTTACTCCATTTTCTTTTAGTATTGACAGGTATAAGCTAATATAGATATTTATTGTATAGACAGAGAGATATATCATATACAGAATTACATTTTGAGATACATACTTAATGTTTAATAGTTAAATCAAGCAAACTAAACTGAATATTATTTCAAGTGCTGTCATTTTTTTTGGTGTACTAAGAACAATTTAAATTGTTTAAAAGTATTTAAATATTTCATACATTGTTAACTATAGTCACTACATCATACAATAGCTATTTTTCGATACTGAAATTTTGAATTCTTTGGCCGACATCTCCCCAGCCCGTGTTTTATCCACAGCCTCTCTTCTGTGCTCCCCTTAGTTCGACTTTACAGAGCTCTACAGCTTCAATTTTTATCCTAACAGTATGATCAATCCACTTAGAGCTGATTTTCTTTTTTTTTTTTTTTTTTTTTTTTTTTTTTTTTTGGCTTTTCGAGACAGGGTTTCTCTGTGTAGCTTTGTGCCTTTCCTGGAACTCGCTTTGTAGACCAGGCTGACCTCAAACTCACAGAGATCCACCTGCCTCTGCCTCCGGAGTGCTGGGATTAAAGGCGTGCGCCACCACTGCCCGGCTAGAGTTGATTTTCTATAGCATGTGAGTCGGGGTCTGATTTTGTTCTTTGGCCTATGGATGTCTAGTTTCCTAGACATCCATCATTTACTGATATAAAGCTCTCTCCACTGAATTTTCCTAGCAGCCTTGCCAAACACGATTGACCATAAATCCTGAGGGCTAGTTCTAAGCCCTTTAACATCTTCCTCTAGGTCTGTCTTTATGCCTATGGTGACATTGCTTTGATGGCTCTACCTTTACAGTAAGTTTTGAACTCAGGAAGTATGAATCCTTCAATTATGGTCTTAGCTTTTTCAGATTATTGGCTATTTAAGGACCTTTGAGATTCCTTACAGATGCTAAGCCCATTTTTTATTTCTGTAAAATTGTCATGCTGCTTTTGATAATAATTTAATTGAATCCATAGATTGCAAGACAGTGTTGACATTGCATTACACTATGAACACCTATCTGAGAACTAGGGCTGCCTTGCTATTTGGCAATCTCCTTCAGCACTTTTTTTTTTTTTTTTTAGCTTTTATTGTACAAATCCTTCAGATCTTGGTTAACTTAATCATTGAGTATTTCGTTCTTTTCACTGCTACTAGAGACAAAAATATTTCCTTAGTTTTCCTTCCCTCTCATTCTTTGTTATTGTCCAGAAACACAAGTCACTTCTGCGTGTTGATTTTGCTTCCTGGACAAATGCATTTTTTAAAGATTTACTTATTTTTTATGGGTATGAGTGTTTGCCTGCATATATGTATGTGCACTACATGCGTGTCATGCCCACGGAGGCCAGAAGAGGGTATCAGATCCCCTGGAACTGGAGTTATGGACAGTTGTGAGCTGCCGCGTGGGTACTGGGAACCGAACCCTGGCCCCCTGTAAGAGCAGCGAAGAACTCATAACTACTGAGTCATCTCTCCAACCCCAGACAAATGCATTTCCATGATTGCCTTTTTGTGTATTTGTCTTTCAATAGACTTATCATAAGATGGTTGTTCTGCTGGGGTTTGTTTGTTTGTTTGTTTGTTTGTTTGTTTGTTTTTCGAAACAGGGTTTCTCTGTGTAGTTTTGATGCCTGTCCTCTTCTCATTCTGTAGACCAGGCTGGCCTTGAACTCACAGAGATCAGCCTGCCTCTGCCTCCTGAGTGCTGGGATTAAAGGCGTGCGCCACCACTGCCTGGCACTGCTGATTTTATATTATTCCCTAGACTTAGTCTAGGAAAAAGCTACACATAGTCTCATTACACAGACGATCGTGAACAAGTTGAGTAATCCATTTCAACCATTTCAGCTTTTAGTGAGACAGCTAAGAATCAGACACAGGGCTGTGAAACCCAGAGTTTATGCTCTGTTCTCTAAACCACATTTGCTTCCTAAACCTCAAGCTCACAGGGAGAAGAGTCTTATGTTTATGTAGTGATATCAAATGAATAATAGCCCCAGGAATGAAATGTTCAGATGTTACTAGTTCTTCTCATTTCCAGACCTGGGGATGAAACTTCTGGACAAGGGTGCTTGAAATAAAGAAACTCTTTAAGGTTTAATCAATAGAACATGCTGGAGCAGAATTTGCCACACTACCAACCAAGACCCTAAATTTACAAGTATATCCTAGTCAGTCATCGAGTGACTACTTTTGATGAGGCGTTGGTGACACTAAGAGAGACACTCCTGGGTTTCACTGTCACTGGAAGAGACTGGGGGATGACAATATCTTGAGAGTTGATTTCTGATGGGCAAACTGGCCTCTTCATCACACCCCACACCCAGGATGTTTTTAAATTCATCCCCAAAGGTAACATGAGACTCCCACAAGGTATACTCTTAAACTAAACATTCTTAAACCAACTCATTCATTCTTTGTGTCTAGAGAGAGAGAGAGAGAGAGAGAGAGAGAGAGAGAGAGAGAGAGTCATGTTCCCAAGGAGCACAGACATTTCAGGAAGCATTTTCCCCAGCAGTTCAAACACTGGAAACAACACCAATAGAGCTCTTACATGAGTACTCTTTCTTAGTTTAAAAGTATGGAGTAGATCTGCACAATAATTTGAAAAAAACCAACTATATCATTAAGTAAAGATGTGGTCTACAAAAGAAATACATACATACTGCGTGAGCCCATCCACAAAACCCAGCATGGAGATGCAACTCCTCTCTGGACAATTAGGTGTCAACTCTCCTGCCACCAGTCAGCATCAACTATGTCACCTGACAGTTCCCAAACCCTGCCTTGGTTTTTGTTGTCCATTTGATGATTGGCCAAGGGACGTGAAAAGATCAGATGATACACCATCTTCCACTCAGTAGATGGAGGGGCAAGTATGGGAAGAGTCCGGAGACATCCTGCCAAGTCTCTGTTGGTACTAACCCAAAATCGAGGGTTCTCAACTCTGGAAGCTATAGTCAGTCATTTCAAAGAGCCATGGCACTCCGGAAGACAAAGTCCACACCACTGTAAAGCACACGGGAGTGTTGTAAATGTGTCTGAAGGCAGAAGGCTTAGAGGAAAGAATGAAATTGTAAGCTTGATTTAACGTGTCAGCTCAAGTGTATGGATTGGCCTTCCTGCCTGAACAGCCTGGAGGTTTCTGGAATCAATAAGATGGGAATCTTACAAACCAAAGGGGGGTTAAACATGAACAGTTAATAAAAAAGGAAAACATTACTTGGAACCAGTGTCAAAGTCACACCTCTGTCATCATGGTCTCTTTGCTGGAAAGCCACCGAGAACATCTTGGAAAGACTGGGGAACAGATTTGACTGACAGTCACAAAATCAGCCATTTGCCTCCGTGATTCAGTGCACTCCCTGGGCTCCAGGGCTCTTGGGGAAGCACATGCGTGGAACTCAAACTCTTACACTTTGACCTTTTCAGATATTCCACCCGTATAACTCTTCCCCGGTGCCCTTGTCACCGGACTTCCTACTCCATTCCATGGGTCGGTTTCCCAAAAGGGCCATTAGAAATAGAGTCAAGGATTCACTGGAGATCCTTTGAGGAAAACTAATTTAAATTTCTGTACACAGGGAGGATTTTCATTTACTATTCCTCTTCCGTGTCACCCCAATTAAGTCCAGTTCTACAGAAACCAGTTCCTGCAGTTCACATATCATTTGGGGGTAATTCCTGAAGGCTCTGCAATTAATGATAAATTTACTTTCAGCCCAGCTGGTGATAGATAATGCCCTAGGGTTCTCTGAGAGTGAGTTGATAAAGAAGCATGGGTCTCTGGGGTTTCCAGGGTGACAGTCACTGAATTTCATAGGATATTATTACTGTATTATTCCTCTGCAGTTCCTGGTTTTCCCTTTTACTCAAGATAATTTAGATCTTTGAAATGACTAGAAACAGCTGTGACTGCCCTACTAGTCTAAGTCAGTCCTGTGTGACTCAACTCAGGTGATTTTTCATGTTCAAATCCCCTTTGGTTTATGAAATGCTCGACTTCCTGATTCTAGAAACCTCCAAACCATTCAGGTGCCACTAAGGCCAATCAATATGCTTGAACTGAAATATTGAATCAAGCCTAAAATCTCGTTCTTTTCTTCCATGTAGGCAGAAGTTTCTGTCCTGCAAGCTGCTCCCAAGTAACTACACAGAGGCTTAATGCTAGTTATAAATGTTTGACCAATAGCTCAGGCTTGTTACTAGATAACTCTCTGGGTTAATTTTAAATTAACCCATATTCTTATCTATGCTTTGCCACGTGGCTTGATAACTTTTCTCAGTATGGCATCTCCCCATCTTGCTTCTCTGTGCATCTGTACCTCAATCCAAAAGGTCTGAGATCCTGTCTCAGCCCACCTTACTACTTCCTGTCTCTTATCTGTCCTCAGTCCTCCAAGACCTCTATGGTTAATTTTGGTCAACTAGTGGCTAGTTCCGCCCTTCTGTCTCAAAGCAAACTTTACTGTCAGAATGTAACCAAAATATCACACAACACTTCCACTTCCAAATCCGTTTCCAGTACTTTCTGTTTACTATTCAGTGGTGTACAAGCAAATGAACATGGTTCTCCCTTGGTAAAATTTTGTCACATTTCTTCCATGCCACAATGATGTTAAACTCTGGTGATTCGTACAAAGGTAAGCCAACTCAGAATGTGTTGGTTTTGCTGTCCAGAGTGTCGTGTCTCTTTAAAATGCCCAGCTGTAGCTTCAATAGATAGGAAACCTAGATTTCAGGCTGATGCAAGTAAAAGCTTGGGCGATACATCTCTGGTCTCCTCCTTCACCCTCTCTTGTCATCTTTGGTTGCTTTGTTCTTACTCAAAGCTTTGACCCTTATAGTATTAGTAATTTGGTGATGGCTTCATAGATTTTTCAGTCCAGATTCATAGTTTTTAGACTTTTTTTTTTAATGTAGTTTCATGGCTAGCGAATATTTTATAGTTGTTGCTGTGGTGAGTGGCAGGAGCTATTTTTAGCACACAAAGAACACCTGTGTTTTTAACTCAGTGATAGCTGGTTATTTAGGAATAAGCCTGGAATTTTATTTCTTAAGTTACTGAGAAACTGGATATATAGGTACAAGGGCCTAAATATCCAGTATAAAACTAGAACTCTCACCCAGAATCTATGTATCAAGTCTGAGAAATTAGATCATAACTTCTGCAGCTACTGAGCCAAAGAAGACAGGATGTGTTAATAACTTACAGCTCCTGGATTTATATGTTTCCCATTTGGGATTCACTAGAAAAGGCCAGGCCTGCTCTGCCACTCACGTGCCCTTGTTTGAGAGGCTTCGTGGCTTTCACAGTCTTCCATGACAGGAGTGTAGCCCTCCAAAGCCCCACCTCAGCTGGTACTTCATCGCATACAAATACTGGTGATATTTGAGGGTTTTGTCAATTATTATTTTTAAGGGGTGTGTGTGTGCTATGTGTGTGCCTGGTGCCTGCCGAGGCCAGAGGAGGGCATCAAATATTCCAGAACTGGAGTTACAGATGCTTGTGAGTTGTGTGGGTGCTGGGAATTGAACTCAGGTCCTCAGGAAGAGTAGCCAGTACTCATAACCTGTGAGCCACTTTTCCAGGAGCAGTATTTTGGTTTTTTGATTATTGAGAAGCACAGTGGTCACACTGGTTGGCATGTCACTGCCTTCAGTCGTAACCCAGATAGGTAAGCTCAGGTTGCGTGATTTTCTTTAAAATGTGGTGCCAGCAGGCATGTCTGCTGTGGTGTGTCTCCAGCCCATTTGGGAAGGAGAGGGAGAAGGTAAAGAGTCAGAAGATGATGAAGAGAGGGGAGACGGCAGAAAGGAGAGGAGATAGAGAAAGGAAAAGGAGGAAAGGGAAAGAGAAGAAAGGAAAGGAGAAAAGAGACGTTGCAGAGAGGATATTGAATCACTGTCAATCAACTAAAGAAAACAGGTTTGGAAAAATAGGCAAAACTGAGAAAGGCTTAAAGCACACACCATCACCCCCTCCTGTCCTTCCAAGAGGCGATGGTGAGCACACCATTCCCACCAGCAGTGGACAAGGGATGCCTGAGCACTACTGCGTGCTCTGGGACCGGAACCCCAGCGTGGTGGTTCCCATTGCCCCCTGCCTCCAGAGCCGATGCTCCACGCCTCCTACCTCTTCATCTGTCTGCATCTTGATTCAACATTTGAAACTGATACTTTTGGTTGGTGAGTCGTCGGTTTGAGGTCACCTACTCATGCCCAATCTACAGGGGTAAAAAGGATGTCCACGTGGGGTTTTCAGTTTCCACAGCAGGAGGCTAGCTTCCAATGGAAACTTATGAAGTAGGAAGTTTTTCAACTTAACAGGTCCAATGGCCAGAAAAATGAAAAGCATAACGAGTATCTATTACAGTGTGTGTCTAGCGAGCACTTGATTTGTTGTTTCGGAAAAACCAAGGCATCACACGATCCAGGGCTACGACTGAATCCTGTCAGCATCCAGTAGTTTGAGTCTCTACACACAAGGCGTAGTTACCTTCAGAGAAGGTAGGGTTTTGCTTTGTCTGTTTGTTTCTAAGTATTTATTTGCTTGTGTGTATGCCTGAGCACGTGTGTGGACACCGCCTGCATGTGTGATGCCCACAGAGGCCAGGGGAGGGTGTCCCCTCAAACTGGCCTTACAGATGCTTGTGAGTCACCACATGTGTTTTGTAATCCAAACCTGGGGCCCCTGCGAGAGCAGCCAGTCCTCTTAACCCCTGAGCCACCTCTCCAGTACCTGTCACTCGTTTCAACAGTCAGGAGTCCTCCCTGCTTCCAGTGGTCGTGGCTTAACTGACGTCTTTAGACCGTCCCACGATGTTCCTCTGTTGCCGGCAAACCTGAGACACCCGGCCTTTTTGTGTCCGGTTGGGAGGGAGATTTGCATCTGACTTCAGGTGACCTGTCTGTCCTTCGGCTCCCTGCATCCTCCTGCTTTTGTTTCCACTACAGAGTGGAGCTACATCTTAAATTTATTACTGCTACCTTTAAAAGAACTTCACACTGCTTGGTTTTAGTTATGAGAAAAGGTAATGAACTCTCAAAGAATGTGCAGAATCATCCTGGCTGTTCAGAGGACCTGCCTTTAATTTGTCTTGCTGACAGCCAATACTCCTTACAGAGACCCGCTTCCCCAGATCTTTCCTATCTCAGAACAGAAGACGCTTGGGGCCGGATTTATAAATAGACTCTTCATTCAGAAAAACGCAGACATTGACTTCCTCCTTCCACACCTCTGGTGTTTCTTATTTTTCCTTGAGCTTTGTAACCATCTGTGCACATATCCAATTTTCTCATTGCAATGCTTGCATTTACATAATGTTCTGCTTTGGTAGTTTGGTAGATAAAGAAGCAGACAACCAGGAAGATTCAATGACTTGCTCTATGCTGTGCATCCAGAGTGTAATGGGAAGACTCCTTCTTGCTACAGCTTTCTACTCTTCCCAGGCTCACACAGAGCAGGTAATAGAAGAGTGTTGTTTGCAAAAGTAATTGAAAGTCAAATCAAGATGCACCAAAATGTGCCTTGTCATCTCCAGCTATTTGGTTATAAAGGCCTAAAATATGTAAATCAATTAATTCAAATTCACTATTGATAATTACAAAGTGCTAATTTAACACCTTCATTGTCTTGAAAGGCTGATGCGTTTTTGGTAATTAACTCAGAGACTTGAGAGATTTACCTTAAATTCTTGGTGTGTTGCAGGCTTGAAAAACACACGTGCTGTTTTGTCTGGTGGTATCTAACATCAAGCTAGGCGTGTGAATGAATCTTTAGACACAGAGCAGATGTTCGTGAAGTCGTACCTTGAATCCCTAAGAAGGAGGGTAGCCTACGAATGGAGTGACTGAGTGGAATATATTTATTAAGTGACTATTGTATTCCACGTCTCTGAGCAGAGCAGATGACAGGAATGCAAGGGAGACTGGTCATAAAGTATACTATAGGAAGTCCCAAGGAGCTAAATGCTACCGGAAAATTAGAGTGAAGGGAAAGAGAATGGGCAGGAACCATATGTGACATGATTTTTATTAAGGAGACCTCTGAACGAAACCACAAAGGTGGCGAGGCACTTGACAGTGCCGGCCTCCGAGAAGAAGGTCTATAGAGCCCGACTCTGCGGTAGGTCATGCTTGGTGTGTTTGAGGAACAAGAAGGAACCTGGTGTGCCTGGAGTACCGGGAGAGGAAGAGACGCGTAGGAGAAGCCAGACAAGATGGCACCCTCTTGTAGTCCTAGTAACCAGGAGGCTGAGGCAGGAGGAGTATTAGCCACCAATTTGAGGCCTTGGGAGCGATGCAGTGGGGTCAAGGTCGGCATAAGCCTTACATGAGAACACAAGGCGAGATATTGGAGAGGGAGAGTGTGGGAGGGGATGGAGGACAGAGAGAATGAATGTGTGCAATAATCAGGACTGCTCAGACCCTTCTGGAATGGAGCTTAACTCTCCATGACCAACTATGGTGATTTCTGAAGACAAGGGAAATACCGACTGGTTAGTGGGAGATGGTAACAGAAAAATACCCTGTGACCAGTGAGAGTGGTGTGATTGTTACCTGGGACTGAGTCATTAGTGTGCCTTCCATTTTATTATGAATATGCATAGATATAATACGTGTAGATGGGGACATATTGAATTTTTTTGTTTTCTGTGTTCTCATTCCTTTACAATATTACGTAAGATGAATTGACTGCATGTCATAGTGTTTAACATTGTTTTCTAAAGAAAACATCTTCTATGGGCTTTTCTTTGGGGAAGGTATATTAATCAGGGTTCTCTAGAGTCACAGAACTTATGGAATGAATATAGACACATATATATATGGTCTCAGCACTTGAATTAGTTGGCTAGTTGGGTAGGTTTCCTCCCCGGTGCCAATGCTCATCATCCAACTCACCAATAGCCTGAGAATGACAAGAAGCTGCAGGAACTGGAGAGTTCTCTCTGCTAGCTGCGTGAGCTAGGACCTCTGCCTCATCCTGACTTGAACCAGGACTTAGCAGTCTGAGCTCTTGATTCTCAGGTGTTTGGTCTCAGACTGGAATTCGCCACCATTGGTTTTCCTTGGTCTCTAGTTTGTAGATAGGATATGATGAACCTTCTGAGCCTTCATAAACACAAGTGGCAATTCCTCACCATAAATTTCATCACACACACACACACACACACACACACACACACACACACACACACACACACAGTTTCTTTGGAAAACCCTAATTAATACAATAGTAGCAGCCCAGAGCCCTTTCCTTCATAACCCTTGTAGAATTAATTACATCAACATTTTGCTAGAGATAAAAATTAATGATGAAACAATGGGCTCTTATATAAAATGTTTTGAATTTTCAAAAAACAATCCATTGTACGGCCTATATAGCAACTATCTTTTGCTCAAACTTTTGTAAAACTTGCTTACCCTTCAAGCATTTCTGAGGGTCTGTTTGAGACTTTGGCTAGGAGTTTTCAGATCTTTTAAGCGGCGGCGCAGGGGAGCCAGTGTAGAAAGCATAGGTGTCTCACAGGGATTGGTGTCTTGAAAGCAAAGCAAAGCCCCAGGCAACCAGGAGATGCAGCTGGAAGGGGAGGAATCTGCCAGGAGTCCCTCAGGAAGCAGGTCGGATAGCGGCTGCTCTGATGGTTCCATACAGAAAGATGTTCTTGGGTCTGCCTGCTCCCCCAGCTCCACAGCCCTCTCAGCTGCTGCTGCTGCCCAGGCTGCCCCGTGGAGTTCTCTGGCCTCAGTGGAGCTCAGGGTCAGTCTGCCATGATCAGAGCTCGAAGTTTTGCACACATGACCTGGATGAAGCTGGGTTCTGGGCTAGGGTTCACACTTTCTTTAAAATAGCCAAAACTAGTTGAGGTGGAGGCAGACTGCACTGTAGTTCTATTCTATAAAAACAAAAACCTGTGGTTGTTTGAAATGAGAAAACACACAATATAATGTTTCTCAAATGGAAGACTGTATAGCAATAGGAGCCTAAGAATAGATAGCTGGCTGATGTTAAGTCAAGGGAGGGAGATAATATATTTTTATAGTCAAATTAAATTCTGAGTTAAATGAATTATTGTCCAGAAGCCATGGCAAGGAGCTAACCTGACCCTGACCAAGATAAGAAGCCCAAGCTTCTGGCAATTAAAGGGAAAATGTGTGTGCACACATCCAAAGAAGCAAATTCAAAGTAATACAGATATGTCTTTGTTCCCAAGTATCCACAAAGACAAGGCAACCTTAAAACAAACCTTTAAAGGATGTTGTAAGTTGTTGTTCCTCCCAGGAGAATGCTCAGAGTGTCTGTTTCCTGCTTCACACCTTTTTCATAAGAAGGACACTGCTCATGGGCAGCTTCAGAGTTCTGTGTGTATAAATAGATTTGGGAAGAAAGAAATGAGCAACATATGCTTAGAGCAGGCGTAGAAGTTAGGAAGATGAGAAGTAAAAACATAAGCTCATAGTAGTCACGTTGACCTGCTGGAGCAACACAAACTAAGAAAATGAGGTACTAATCCCTAGCTGTTGGGAGACTTCCTCGGCTAGGGTCCGGGAAAAGAAAACAGAGAGAAAAAGAAATGTAGCCAATCGAAAGCACAAAGCCAGAATGCATGTTCTTAGCAAAACGCCTTGTTATTTTTTAATTTTTAGTTTTAATTTTGTATGCGTATGGTGTTGTGGAATAATCCTTTTGTACACTGTCAAGATTTGTCACTCAGATTGGTTTAATTAAGAAGCTGAATGCCCAGTAGCTAGGCAGGATTTTCTGGGCAGAGAGGATGCTGGGAAGAAGGGTGGAGATGCAGAGATGCCATGAGATACAGAGAGAGCAGAATGGGCAGTAACTAGATGAGGTAAACAAGCCTCGAGGCAGCACGTAGATGAATAGAAATGGGTTAATTCAAGTTATAAGAACTAGCTAAAAGCAAGCCAAAGCTTTTGGCCAAGCTTTCATAATTAATATGAAGTCTCCATGTGGTTATTTGGGAACTGTCGGGTGGAACAGAAAAATGTGCCTACAGTATGGGTGCTTTCCTTCGTGTACGTCTGTGCGCCACACGTGTGCCTGTTCCCCGTGGAGTCCAGAAGAGGGTATTGGATCCCCTGGAGCTGGAGTTACAGGTGGTTGTGAGCTGCCATGTGGGTGCTGGGAACAGAACCCAGGTCCTCTGGAAGAGCAGTATTTAACCGCTGAATCGTCTCTCCAGCCCTTTTATTTTCTTTTTTTTTTAATCTTTTTTTCTGTGGTGATGGAATGGCTATTGCTCAACTATTCCATACCTGTTCCTCACAGAACTCTTTAACCATGTGTCTAATTTTAGAGAAATGAATTATTTGGAGGCAGCTGCATCCTTAGTGATTTAACTTTAAAAAGAAAAAAAAATCCTGTTGTTATTGTTTTAACTCAGCCTCTCCACCCAGTATGAAATAGCTGGAGTGGGGAACCCATTTGGGAAGTAAGTGGCCTTTCTTACTTGAACACCAGTAGGGGGGGAGGAGGTGGGAAGCAGATACAAAGTGTTAACCAGCCTGTGAAAATAGCTAAATTCAGACCCGTGTTCCACAGTGCCACCCAGTGGTCTTGAGGGACAGGATTCTGAACCCGGGGGTGCATGTGACAGTCAACTGAGGGATTTCCAGATCACACCGGCCTGCAGCCATATCTGGGAAGGATTGTCCTGGTTGCTAATTGGTGTGGGAGGGCCCAGCCCACTGCAGCTGGCACCAGCCCTGGCAGGCGGGCTGCCTCAGAAAACGCGCAGAGCTTGAGTCGGGAGCCAGTGAGCAGCCTGCCATCATGGCTTCTTCCTCAGTTTCTGTTTGAGTTCCTGGCCTGACTTCCCTCCCGGATGGATTGGGACCTGGAGGTGAAGACTGAAATAAACCCCAAGTTGCTTTTGGTCGTGGTGTTTACCACAGCAGCAGAGAGCCAGCTAGGACCGATTTCCTCTGCCCATCTTCAAGACGTCATTCCTGCCAGTCCTGCTCACACTGCCCCAGAGGGCGCCACATTTCCACCATGTATTCCTTAATACACTGTTTAATCATCACCTGTGCTTCTGCCCCTGTTAGCCTGTTGACTCCTGGAGAATCTTACACTCTGTACCTCAGCCCCTCCCCCTCCACCTGTGCCAGAGACATACTTCACCTTGATCAGCAGTTCAGAAAAGAAAGTACGAATGTGGCCATGTGGCCTGGCCCCCCAACATAATCTGTCAGTCAGCTTAGTTCCAAAGATAAGTGCAGCATCAATCCTCCTGAGACTCAGCCATGGCTGTTAAACTGTAGAACCATTCCAAAGAAAGCCCACAGCGGGGAAAGCATGCCCCCAGACCCTGCTCTAAGCAAGCCGTGGCCCTGCAGCCTGAGGAGTTGGGGCCAGTTTTTCTAAAGGTTCTTAATTAGGGAAATGAGTTTGACTGTGGAATTTCTTAAATATTTTTCAGTAAATACGTCAGATGGATTTGCAAGACAATAAAGTAAAAATAAAACAACTAATTACTTAAAATATTATCTGTAGCCAAGCGGTGGTGGCGCACACCTTTAATCCCAGCACTTGGGAGACAGAGGCAGGCAAATCTCTGTGATGAGTTAGGCCAGCCTGGTCTACAAAGCAAATTCCTGAACAAGCAGGACCACACAGAAAAAAACCCTGTCTCCAACAACCAAACACCAAAAACAACACCAATAAATAAATAAATAAAAATTAACCCTATAAAGAGTTCGAAAATACCTTAGAATAACTTCTTTCTCTTCCAAAAGTTCTATTTGAAATTGTTGTCAATATATTATGAACACGAAATGTACTCTGGTTTCTTTTTTTAATATTTAAAAAGGTTTATTTTTATACTTCTTTAGTTTGTATTCTTGGTTTTGGTTTGTTTGCTTATTTTTTTGTTTTTGAGACAGGGTCTCACAGCTCTGGCTGTCCTAGAACTCACTCAGTAGACCAGGCTGGCCTCAAACTCACAGAAATGCACCTGCCTGTGCCTTCCAAGTGCTGGAATTAAAGGTATGCACCACCACACCAGTTCCATTTTTTTTTTAAAGCTCTACTTTGTATAAATTAACTCAAATCTGGATCCCTTCCACATTTTCTTTAAGAAAAGATTTGTGGCTTAAATTATTGTTTCATTTTTCACAGTAAAAAGGGAGCAGATTGTATCTGGAAAAGCTGCCTCCTCGTCCTTGACAAATACTAGCAATTTCCATTGGTTTCAATTGAGTCTTTTTTCTTTATTTCCAGTCAAATGGTGATACAGAAATATATTAGATTATCATGGAAAAATCTCAGGAACTAATTTAATGCATTTGGTGTTGAACAAATAAGACAAATTTTCATGTTCTTCTCGATTGTATTGAAATGGAGAAAGCCACAGTCCTAAAATAAATATACAGAATGTATTTCAGGTCTCATAGAAGATATTTGGAGGCAATCAAATTTTATATTGTGTGTCAGCATTTCTGTTGGACTACTGATAAGTCTGTTGCAGGTCGAAGTTGGTGCACTTTCCATGTGTCAAGCCTGAGGATTTCCTCCTCAGAGAATTTCATGGAAAATGTGGGGTCTTTTTTTCTTTCATATTTGTATGAAACAGACTGAGTGGCTTTTGAATGTCTTGCGTGGTCTTTAAACCCACCGTTGTGGGAGTTCACACAGGGATACACTTCCGCTGCTGAAGTCTCAGTCTCCTTGCCTGTGGCATCCTAAAGATGTTTTATGGCATCTAGAAAGCCCCTCCTGTCTGTTGTTCGATCCCCAAGACAACGAACTTCAGAGAGTCCGTGAGCTGGAGTAAAATGTGCTTTCCATTAGCCCGACTGAACTGCTGAGCATGAATCACATAGATATCTATTTGATTTATCAAAGTACGTCCCATATGCACAAAGCTCAATTGGCATCAGACTGTTAGTTCAATGAATACAGAGCCAGGGGACTGAGTCGTGTATTCTGGCCTCTCTAAGTAGCAACGGGATGTGGGTAGAAGAAGCCTTGGGACCCTCCTTTGTCTCATAAATTGAACTAGATAGTTTCTAAGGTCTCCTTGTTTGCATCCATCATGAAAAGAGATTTGAGATGTCTTCATGTAAAAATTACATGGCAGCACCATAATTTCCTTTCTTGAGTCACCGAATGATTTTACGTTTTAGTAATTCAGAATTTGCATGGGTTGCTCTCTGCAGTATTGTGGATGCTGATTTAACTTTATATATAACTATATATATATATATGTGTATATATATATATATATATGGAACCTAATAGGAGAAAGTGGTTATCTCATTTTTTTCTGTGGAGTTATAACCTGAAGAATTTTACCCACCTGTTCATTGCCATAATCTCCCAAGTTTCCCATTGACCACTGGCTCTCTGGTGAGTTGGTAAAACTCTGCTCATAGACAGAGTCCTGATGTCAATAGTTTGGCCAAGTGATGGGTCAACAAAATGAAAGGCATCTAATTTCCACATTCAGAACATTAACCACACTGTTTTAAATTGGATGTTTCGGCATAGAAAACAGGGTGCTGTCGAGGGTTGGCTTGCCTGCTCAGTCTTAGCCCATGGCTTCCAGAGTGAGTGACCAGATCTGAGGCTAGAACAGCCACATGTACATACGATAAACCACTCAGATTTAGTAAGAGAAATAGGGAGAGCTGACCTTCAGTCAGTCCAGAAGGTTTAAGTTAAGGGATCTTCAAACAAAACAAACAAATTTGCAAAGTAGAGATGAGCAGAATGGAAAGGACTTCTGGAGGTGATGGGCTGTGATCCCAGACGACCACAGAGGCCACAGGGAGTTGAAGAAATAGAGCACATCCTTTATATATGAAGGGCGGGAGGATGCCTTCTTAGAAGGGGTTTCCTGGAGCATCTCTGTCATCTCTTCATTTTTCGGAAAGAATGGGAAGTGGCGTCTACACAAGGCAGCAGTGGAGGTGAGGCCAAGGACACAACCTCAGGACCGAGGCTGGGGCAGAGAAAGGGACGGCCATGTCTAGCCCTCTGGGCCCCTCGAGTGGCCTGGGCCCACGTGACTTCATAGAGCAAAGCCCTTGAAGAAGGCAGCATAGTGAGACACAGGCCTGGGGTCAGTTCCTGAGCTGGAGCCTCCACCGTGGGACAGGTCTGTGGGCGCCACATGAGATCAGACAGTCCGGCCTGCATGGGGTCTTACGGTCACATAAAATTACGACCTTACGAGCTATCACAGAATGCCCTCCTGGGAACTGAATCAGTCCGCACAAAGCAACCCATGGGTATTACAATAAGGAATATTTTATATATTACTACGGCCAATTTAATTCTTTAAACATTTCCAAATCCCTCCTTTTATTTGAATCTTGCGATAACTGTATAAATTAAATAGGGCGAATGCAGAGTATTATGCTTGTATTCTTGAGACCAAGAAACCCAATCACAGAGCATGGGATTAACAGGCAGCTCAAAGCTGAGGATCAGAGAGGCCCGGTTTCAATCAGATTCTGCCATCAACTGACTCTGTAATAGTGAGTAACTCCCCCCCCCTACTCCACCCCCGTCTCCATTTCATATTCTCTACAATGGACATGGTACGTACCTCACAATGCGGTGGGGAAGCAGAGAGGTAGGACATATCAAAGCCTTCTGAGCAAAGCCTGACAAGCTGGAGGAAGTCTCACCATTTCTAACCATTTCTTCTACAGTCTCCCCTAACTAGTCCTACTTTTGACCTTACTGTTTGGGAGAGCAATTCGTCACCAGAGATAGTCAATAATATTTCACTGAATGAACACATCTAGAAGAAAGGACAGAAGGCCTTGGAGAAGCCTAGAAGATTCTGTGAAGGCTTAGGTGGCTCTCGTGAGTGTTTATAATTCAAATACCGTGTTGAAGGGGCTGGAGAGATGCCTTGGAGTACAGCTCCCAGCACCCACATACAATGCAGGCTGTGTCCCATGCACATGCGCCTGTAACCCCAGAGCTGTGGTGGACAGAAACAAAAGGCTCACTGGGCCTGAGGACACCAACCGAGCTCCAGGTTCAGTGAAAGACCCCGTCTCAAAGGGCAAGCCAGGGAATGGTGTCGCAGGATACCCAGCTTCCTCCTCTGGCCTCTGTGCACACACATGCATGTACACCACACATGCATCCACACACGAAATAAATACGTGTGCAGATACATATCTGCATCTCTAGAGATGAAAGAAGGAAAAGTGTGTACCATCCATATGTTACGCATTACTCCAGGACGTAATCAATTCTCTATCTCCTTCGTTCCTACTCAATTAATGGCAAAACCTGTTCAAAGTGCATTCTAGGATGTGAGGGCAATCTGGCTGTGGCATCTGTCATCCCACTGATGGCCAGAGTTGCTCTGACTGCTTTGGTGGGTGTCCCCTTTCCTTCCTCAGCACAGCCCGCACATCCTCCAGAACTGAGGTCTCTAGTTAGCCGTTCACACGTAGCTGCACCCCCCGGCCAGACCCTCCAGGTAAATGCTCAGAACACGAGTTCTCTATTCTGAAACAGAACGTCATCTCACGCTTAGATTTTGGTGGGTTTCTGGAAAATTTTACTTTATGTAATCAGACATCAAACCGAATTCATCATCATTATAAGACATTATGAAAAAAGAAATCAAAGCAAACAACCTTAGGGTATCATTCAACTTCAGCGAGGAGAGGATGTGCAATAATTTCACGGGAAATTCTCATTTCATTTCAGCTAAATGTTATTTTTGCTAAGTGAGTCCAATTACAGCTGTTTTGTGTTTAGGTTTTTTTTTTCTCCCTATCAGTAGGTTGAGATTTTTGTAATGGTCTTTAGGGAAAATGGCTATGTCTCATCTACCTGGACTAACATTCCCTCTTTAACTGTTAAACATTTCAGCTGTTTGTATGTCTTCAGTGGCAATTTCCTCCCTCCCTGTTGAGTCTTGATTTCTTTATTCTCCAAGCGTTTGCTGTTGCCAGTGGGGACATATTCATCACCCTGTAACACACTTAACACGGGGCGCTCCTCAGAAAGTACAGAGGGCCGTTCATTTTTCCCTTTAAGTTCATGTTTGCAGCTTCTCCACGAAAACATGAACCCAGTCGAAAGTTCCCAAAGATGGATGCCAGCTAAACATCGATTTCTATGGTGGAAGCGGCAGTGACTTGCAGATCTGACCGCCCCGCCCCGACTTGTGTGGGTGGGTGTCTCTCCTGCACCGCATGTGCATGAGAGAGAGGTGGGAAGAGGGGGGTCTGGAAGTCAAAGGCATGCTTGCCCTGTCTGTCTCCACCTTATTTTATAAGGCGGCAGCGTTTTTCACTGGACCAGGAACTCACCGTTCAGTGTGACTGCCCTGCCAGGGAGCCCTGAGGACCCACCTGTCTCTGTATCCCTAGGGCTGGGGTTCCAGATGTGCGCTGCCACAGCTGGACTTCATGTGGGTGCTGGGAGCCTGGACTCACACATTCTCATTGCCCAAGGAGCACATTAGCAGCTGAGCCATCATCTCGCCAGCCCCTCATGTCGCTCTTGACTCTTGTCCCTCTACATGTCCTCAGAGGATGACCTTGTCGGCACGGCTCCTCCTTCTCCCGTACCCTTCCCGTGTGGAATGGACGAGCATGCTTCCTTACTGCATTAATGGTCGCACTGTCCCTGCCGTGAGTAAAATGATTTGCAAATGAGGCATATCTGTGTGTGTGTGTGTGTGTGTGTGTGTGTGTGTGTGTGTGTGTGTGTGTGTATTTGTGTGTGTGTGTGTGTTGTATGTGGGGGGGGGCGGTTCTAGGATGCCAATCTCCCTATATGTGATATGGAGTGGCAAGTCTCCTTGACAAAGGAGGTCTGCCATGAGCATGGGGAAGTACCCTAAATGCCAGTGGGGCTAGAGAATATAATACAGTCTGTCGGGACCAAGGCTAAAGGAGAAACACCCTGCCTCCTGGCTTGACCTGGAGCCCCTGAGGCTTGGAAATCTGGGGCCCTGTGACTCATTGTGATTGGCCAAAAAATGCCCAGCTGTGCTGTATCTCTCTGCCAGCTCACATGCTTCAAGAACCCCATAAAAGCCCTCCCCTTCACCCACCCTCTGCTGTTTCTCCTCCCATTCAGAGGCAGCCGCCACCTTGTGTTTCTCCCCAATCGATGTTTTGTGTGAGGTTTGCTGCACCGTGCGACCTTGGGATAGTTCTTGGCTCCCAGTTGTTTGGTGAGATACCCTTGTGCCAGAAAAATCTTTGCACACTCCCTAAAAGAACCAGAATTAAAATGAGGTTATAGAAGGGCTGTGGCATTGGTTGCATGGTCTTTGCTGTAGGCAATAAGACGTGCTACCACAGTTGAGCTGCCCTACCCCTACACCCCCAGAAAGACCTTGCCATGAGGAAACGCACACCAGATGCTGTCCTCTGCTCTAACTTCTGAATTGGTAGGAAGGGTGAAGGGGTGGGAAGAAGGGTAAGGAGTTGGGGGGGGGAGAAAGGAGGGGTAAAGGAGTGGAAGAAGAGGTAGAAATGTTGGCTTATTGCTTCTTGTGGTGGAAGGAAGTGGGAGACACAGGAAAGGGCACAAATCAGTCTGTGTGAAATAGCCTCTTGTAGACCTCAAAACTTATTCATGTGTCTGTGTCTATAGTTCTGTGAACTCACGATGTGTGTTGGGGCATCTGTGGAGGCCAGAAGAGGGTGTTGGATTCTCTGGGGCTGGAGTTACAAAACATTCTGAGCTCCCTGATATGGGTCCTCTGGAAGAGCAGCAAGTGTTCTTAACCACGAGACATCTTTCCAGCCATTTTGAAAACTTGAATCCTAGAGAGCTATGTATGTTCTTTTGAAGTCATCATGTTACCTAGGTCTTTTTTGCACATTTTTTTGTGTTCTTGTGTTGAGGTTTGCCTCGGGTGGGAAAAGGATTCCTACCATATTCATATGGTGACCTCCTTCGAGGGTGGCTGACTCCTGAGTGTGTCTTAGTTTTGATGGGATGTTCACTTTGATTCTGTCTGGACACCGAAGTGGAGTCTCCCTGGCGCTTGCTTGACTCTGACTAATGAGTTTAGCTACAATGTGTTCTAAGTAGGAGATGGAGACGCCCACCTTCTCCAGAGGCCATGCATGAATGAGAAGATATTAGCCTTTCAGGTGGCTATGATGGGGAAAATGATGAGTGTGGGGCGCTCACTTTGTGGCTGCTCCTACAGAGGGAGGGGTGGCCCCTGCTGGGCAGTGGGGAGCTCCTTCCAACACTGTTGGTTCTAGCTGCATTGTTGGGAAGAGAATCCCGGAAGCGGCAGTCCCAGCGGTGGGTGGGAAGGGGACCAAAGCTTCTGTGTCCTAACAGGTCAGCACCACAGACCCACGCGGGAGAGACGGCAGCGGGATGTGCGGGCAGCCCCGGTTCTGTGTGGGAGTGCCTGTTCAGGGAAACTGTAGGGGAGATACCAAAGAGCTGTGACAGTCTGCGCCATTCTGGTATGAGCATCAGCCTGAAGCAGGACACTGGCTACAAAGTTACTCCTGATTCATCCACTCCCACATCTCCCAGCCCCCACAGCTGCCCTGGCTGACAGCTGGGCATGCCCAGGCAGGACAACAGAGGAAGCCCCAGAGGCTCTCAGAATGCTCTCTGCACACCTTGTGGACAGGGCAGCGATGAGAACCGTGGGTTTTCCTCCTTCCCTGCCTGTCAGTAATAAATGCATGAGCATGGTGCAGGGTGTGTGTGGTGGGGGTAGGGTTAAAGGGAGCAACAGGTCACCTGCCTCTTCCTTGCTGGCCATGGCACATTCCACACACAGACATCATTGCTTGGGGGGCAAGAGCCCAGATCTGATTCTCAGCGGTGGTGACCTCCGTTTTCCTTCATGTCACAGCCCCTATTCCTAAGGTGCAAACCTAAGTAAGAGGCTTCGGATATAGTCACTGTGCTGGGAGCAAGTTAGGACTAGGAGGCCCCTGCCCCACAGCCTCTGCAGTGAAATGCTTATGGAGCCCTAGAGACGGGACTATGCAGAGGTTTCCGGCTTCTACATCTGCCCACGTTCGGATAACTGCTCCCTTCTCAAGACAGCTCCTGGCTATAGTGTCCTCGGGTCACTGGGAGATGATGCGTGCTATGTTAGCTTTTCTATTGTGGTGATAAACACTGTGGACCAAAATCTTGCAGGGGGACGGGGTTATTTCATCTTCCAGGTCATCGTGCGTCACTGAGGGAAGCTGAGGCAGGAATCTAGAGCAGAAACTGAAGCAGAGACCTTGGAGGAACACTTCTTGCTTATGTGCTTGCTCTGAGTTGCTCACCTACCTTTCTGATATGGCCAGGTCTAACCTGTATAGGAAGAACACCGCCCACAGGGGGCTGGGCCCACCCATATCAATTAGCATCAAGAAGATGCCCCCACAGACATATCCACAGGCCACTCTGATGGAGGCAATTCCTCAGTTGAGATTCCCTCTTCCCAGATGTGTCAGGCTGACAACCCACTAAAGTCTATGACAGTATGGCATCCTTTTCCAAAGCAAGGCTGCCGGACAGGTCTCACTTCAATAATCTAAATGGGCAGCAGGTCTCTAAGACTGTGGAACTTTCCAGCAGCTCGTTTGCTGGGACTCTCATTCCCAATCAACCTTTCCCTTAATCTAGGACACCACAGTGGCAAAAGACATCTATTCTGGTTCTCTTCCTCTACTATTGTCCAAGGTCTCTGAGTCCTCCACGGTTCCCGTTTCTCTTCGACTGATGCCGTTTCCATGGTTACTTATCTCAAACTGTGGCCATACTCCTCCCATCCCTTCTTTGCAGAGGCGATTGCTGGGTGGTCCTTATTTCCCATCTCAGCATACTTTGCCTTGGGTCGAGAACCAATGAATGCCTTTGTCACTAATAAGGATGCCAGCCACTCTTCTATTCATCTTCCCACAGGCTAGTATGGCCTAAGTAAGCGCTATGAAGGCATTTTTCTTCTTTACACATGCATTGATCAAGGAGAATTCTTAATAAGATAATTAGCCTTTGTAAATTGAAGTAGGAGAAAGAAAAATGTGTTTAATTTTTTTGTGGCCTCCAGGGAAGTGATCTATCCACTGCTAAAGCTCTTCCATTCTGAAAATTTGGGCTCTCGTTGAGAAAACTGTGTTGTGCTTCCCAACACCCTCTCTGTGTCATGTTTTCGCCTCTGTCTTCCACTTGACCTTCATCTCCTGACCTCTACAAGCACGTCTGCAGTGTACACTCTGAAAATATATCCAAGTCTTCGGGGCTCACCGTGGCCTTGCCAGCACCTCAGAGAGTCCAGAAGCACACCGTTCACTAATCAGTCTCATGATTCGTTCCTGTGGGAACCAGCCGGGACGGAGCATCTCATCCCAAGGGCCATGCTGGCAGTTGACACAGCAGAGGCAGGAAGAGGTCACTATCTTCTCCCCTTTCCCTTCGGCCCTGAAGCAGGTCACCAAAGCCAGCTTCCCAGAGGTGCCCTGCCTGTGAACAGAGAGAGAGAGTATCTTCTTCCTCAGAGATGTGAGGACACCAGATGAACCTACATGGACCAGCTTTACTCTGCTGTAACTAGAGTTTTCCTGCCTTGCCCACAGTCAGGACAAATCTTTGTCACCCGCCAGTCCCACAGCCGCTCAGACCCAACCAAGTAAACACAGAGACTTATATTGCTTACAAACTGTATGGCCGTGGCAGGCTTCTTGCTAACTGTTCTGATATCTTAAATTAACCCATTTCGATAAATCTATACCCTGCCATGCGGCTCGTGGCTTATCGGCATCTTCACATGCTGCTTGTCAGGGTGGTGGCTGGCAGTGAGTCCTTCTACCTTCCAGTTCTTTCTCCTCTCTGTTAGTCCCATCTATCCTTCCTGCCTAGCCATGGGCCAATCAGGTTTTATTTATTGACCAATCAGAGCAACACATTTGCCATACAGAACATCCCACAGCATAGCCAAGTGCAGACCATCTCAGACACCTGTACTCAGGCCCAGGGTCCTAATCATCCTCTATGTGGACCTGCTGGGCAAAGCCACGAGGAACCCGAGAACGGCTCCCACAGGACACACAGAACATCCCACAACACTCTGCCAAGTCTGTCATCATTGCACTGAATCCCATTTGTCCAGCTGTCAATCGTAGAGTAAATCTACAAGGGGTCTCATGTTGTCCTGGCTTCTCTTTGCTAAAGTCTCTCCCTCACAGCACTTATATGACCGAATCAAAACTGGTCACGTGGTTTAATGTAGACAAAGCCTTCTTATTCCCAGCAGCTGGCTATGTACCAATAGGGAGACATTAACCCTTGACAAAAAAATAGACAACTGTAGAGTTTAGTGGTACAAAATTCCTTTACTTTTTCTTCTAATCCTAGCTCTAGCAACCACTTTGTTTTGATTTTATTTGACTCGTATTTATAAAATACACTTGTTACATTTATTATATTTAGACTATTGATTCTCTACAGTGTGGCTTTTTATACCATTCTAGAATTACATTTTCTATAAAGAGCAATTCTCTGCATGTATATTGAAGACAATAATAGAAGTTCTAGGCATTTATTATTAACTTGTGGAGTTTTTGAAGATTCATTTATTTATTTTTGTTTTATGTGTATGAGTGTTTGCCTACATATGTACCACGTGCATGCAGGGCCCACAGGGGCCAGAAGAGAGAAATGGATCCCCTAAAACTACAGGTGCTTGTGATCCACCATGTGGGTGCTGGGAACCAAACTCAGATCCTCTGGAAGATAAGCAAGGGCTCTCAACCACTGAACCATCTCTCTAACCCTTCTTATTAATTTGTAATGGCTGTGGCTGCTGAGAATTCTTAAACGTTAGGAAACCTCTGAATGTCACATTCTACAAATCTGCTTCCTCTCCTGGGAGTCATAGTGACTGACAAGACAAGCTTCCTCAAAGATAAACCGAGGACTTGACTGTGACCAAATCAGTTTTAGAATAAGGTGATTTTCAAATCTACAGAATGAGATTCAAAATTAAATGAAGAAATGGATGGCTAATCTTTCAAGCAAATGTCCTTGTTTTTTCCTTGGAGAGCTCAGGCTTTGATTATCTATAGAACTGTGTATGGAAAGAGATAAGGGTATTGATTACCAAGATAAGCAAAAGATAAGTAAACTCAATTATAGGACATTTATTCTGCCATACCTAGAATGAGATTCAATGAGATTGAAGTTCTGTTTTGTAGCTTGAAGCCATGTATATAATATTATTTTGAAAGATTTATGGATCCTCCCATGAGTGAGTAAATTTCCTGAGAAACTTATGCTTATTATGGAGAAAACAGCTGTGACTTGCCATTTTTTTTAAAATTTGAGAATCTTTAAATGAACAAAAAACATTAACAGGTAAGAAACATCAGACTGCCAGTAGATTAATGAGAAATAGAGCAGAAAATATACAAAAGGGAGTAATGGCTACAGAGGCAGCAACAATAACAACAGCCACACAAATTTAAAAGTTCTTAGCAATTATTAGGAATTAATGCAGAGAAAACAGCAATGTGTTAGACACAGATGGACTAATGTTGGTCCTCGGAAGGTGGCCTTCAGGAATAGCCAGGCTGGGGAAAAGAAGAGCTGGTGGGTTAGAAGAAGGCTAGGAGCCCAGATCTAGAGACGGAAGAAGTAATGGGGTGGCCTAGTGCACGGTTGTACCCAAGAGGAAGAGAGGCTAATGGAAGTTCCAGGGAATAGTTGGCTAACGTTTTATTCTTACGTCATCGTTTGTCATGCTGAGAGCTTCTCACAGGGTCTCCCCTTCCTGCTCCCTGGGTTTAAAATGCTTAAGGGAATAGCGAAAAGGAGAGGAAGGACCAGACCTCCACTGATCTAAGCAGCAGGACCAGAGAACACCTAGGGGACAAATGTGTTGTGGAAAAGAATATCTGTTTAACTAAGTAAAGATGTGTTACATTTCTTTGTGTTGCAGAATAATTGTTTAACAATGGAAAGATGTGTTACATTTGTTTATGCTGCATTTGTTTAATTATGTAAACCTTGCCTGCCTAAGGCACCTGATTGGTCTAATAAAAAGCTAAATGGCCAATAGCTAGGCAGGAGAGGGGTAGGCGGGGCTGGTGGGCAGAGAGAAAGGGGCCAGCCAGCTGGCGATCAGCCAGCCAGACACAGAGGAAGAGGAAAGCAGGATGGACAGTATGGAGATGAGGTAAATGAGCCTCAGGGCAGCACATAGATCAACAGAAATGGGTTAATTTAAGTTAAAAAAATTAAAGCTAGTTATAAACAAACATAAGCTAAAGGTCGAGCTTTCATAATTAATAAGAAGATGATTTGGGAGCTGGCTGGTGGGACGAGAAAACCTGTTACACAAATGAGCCCCCAGATGTCTAGAAGGGGGCTCAGTGGACAGTGCGTTTCCACCACCCAAATGGGCTGGAGCAATTTTAATTTAAATAAGGTGGATCTGGGTGAATTCAGCTCACTGGAAAAATCCCAACACTCCACAGCTTGCAGGAAGGGAGCACATCTTTAGAAAAATAGTAAATCTTGAATTAAAATAAATATCGGGTGCTACTTAGAGCCCAAGTCAGCGAGAGAAAAGGCAGAAGCTGGGTAGTCTTGCCCTTTAGAACATTCATGCATTATTAAAGCATGCAAATAGTTATAAACAAACATAAGCTAAAGCAGATGACTCAGTGGTTAAGAGCTCTGGATGTGCGTGAGAGGACCTGGATTCAGTTCCCAGTACCCATAGGCCCACAACGATCTCTAACTCCAGTTCTGGGGGATCCAGTGCTCTCTCCTGGCCTCTGTGGGTACTACATATACAGTGTGCATACATGCTTAGGACAAAACACCCATGTACATAAAAAGTTTTTTTTTTTTTTGTTTTTTTTTTTTAAGAAAAAGAACTTAGTCTTTTTCAAAAGAATGTAAATTCACTCCAACCTTCAGAAAAAGAAGTTACAGTTGTACCAAGATCAAGAGTCCTGTTGAATACATCAGTCTCTCCCTAAGCCTGCAACAGCACCATGGAACTAGATCCTGAGCAAACAGTGCAAACAGGCAAAAGCAGCATCCTGTGCACAGGTTAAAATGGACTGGGAGTGACACATGTTTGAGACAACTGTTGGATGGCACTTAGTTGTCTTCCCTGTCTCCCCAAATCCCATGGCCATTTCCAGGCATTTAACAACAACAGACTATCAACTCTGAAAAGCTTACGATAAACAAGGGAAAAGCTGAGTGACTGGCAGCTTCTGCAGTACTAAGAAGAGCAGACCCATATTTCCACAGGACCTGGGAAGTGGACGGACAGGATGCCCAAGGAGCCCCACAAACAAGCTCTGGACGAACCCCAAGAGTGGAAGAGAAAGGACAGTCTCTGGAGAGGCTTGTCAATGTCTGCAGAGCTGGACAGGCAGACGTCTGGGTTCCTATACTTCCACGCCTACTTTCACTCCCAGCTGAAGCACACGGATGAACTCATCATAAGAAGCATCCATAGGCATCCTTACATCGCTGTACTCAGCTGCAATGGGCTGAGCGGCCCAGATGGTCGTCTGTGATGAGTGATGGATAGATCTTGACACTGTCTTGGGTAGAAACCAGTGACTACAGTGTGGGATTTCCTGCGTGCCCTGTGGACGAGTGTTGCTGACATGATACTGAGCCGGGAGGCTATTCACAGAGGGAATGCATGATTCCATTGATGCAGGAAACAGAACAGACAAAAGCTGACGTGTGTTCAGTAACTGCCCTAGTGTTCTTTCTCTTGCTGTGGTGAACACTGGGCCAAAAGCAACTTGGAAAGAAGAGGGTTCATTTGGCTTATGGGTTACAGTCCATCATTGAGGGAAACCAAGGCAGGAACTCAAGCAGAGGCCCTGGAGGAATGCTACTTACTGGATTGCTCTCTACGTCTTGCTCAGCCTGCTTTTATATACGACCCAGACCACCTGCCCAGGAGTGGCAGGGTCCAAGGTAGGCTGTTCTACTCCCCAGTTAGTCATTACTCAAGAAGATGCCCCCACAGGCTTGCTTAAAGTGAATCTGATGGAGGCATGTTCTCAACTGAGAGTCCCTCCCCCAGACAGCTCAAAAGAGTGTAGAAAAAACACTAACGCAGCGATCTTGATGGCAACGCAGAGGCAGAGGCACGGAGCTGGGATGAATGCATCCCTCTGAGACAGGACTGTGTTTCACGGTGTGTGCACAGGTCTCACAACGAGACTTACCTGCTTTATGGAAATGGGTCAGCTGCACAATGAGGAATGTGACATTTTCTGTTGTGCTTCACAGATGAGGATGTGAGCCCAGTGAAGTCAGCTCAAGGAAAGGCAACTGTAGGATAGACAGGGAGAGCCCTTCCTCGTCATAATTAAGCTTTACTTAATTAGGACACAACTGGTTTTGATTCGTGCCACGTGTTTAGAATGGGGCTATTTTCCTAAGCTGTTTCTCTCTCTTTGAAAGTTAAATTTTTTTAAATGATGGATGATTTGATGATTTTTTTTTCTAGGTAGAGTTGTAATAAATTCTTTTCATAAAAAAAAAAAAAATCAACTGAAAAGCCACCAGAGACAGAAAAGGAGGAAATTTATCTCTTGGTAAACTCCAGTGGCCTCTGCAATGGTTTTATAGCAGTTAAGCTTTCTTGACCGATTATGACTTTACCTGCCTTCCGTTCCTTAGTTCCTTATAAAATTGCCAGTTGTGAACATGGACTCGACTTCAAACAAAATCCTGAATTTGAACTCACATGCAAGAGCTCAAATTCTATCTTATTGGTATATTTTTAATTAAAACATTTACTTAGGAAAAAATGACAAACAAAACTGAAAATTTTTTAAAAAGCGGTAACTCTCAGGATAATATGTAGAATGTGCTTGCTCTGTGGGCCTCCTCATTTCGGAAACTTACTTAGGCCAGTGCCCCAAATCTGTGAGATGCAAAGCACACACTTAAATTCTCCGATCTTAAAGGCAGTGACATGAACTAAAGGATCACCAAATGAGACATGCACATCTCATGTAAATTCCATCAGATTGCCGGCGGCTTCTATACAAAGCCCGTCTTTCCCATAACTGTACTACCAACTACTAACAAAAGCAAGACAACATTCAAAGCGGTGGTACCGGACTGGTTTGTCTGAATCCAGTGTTCCATCTTAGGACAAGTGTGTGTAGTTCAACAGTGCTGAGAAATTGTGCCCGGACAAAAGTGTGCAAGAACGGAAAGATGTACAAAGCAAGGCAGATTATAAAGCCTCAGCGGGGCCTGGAGGGTGGAAGTGGCAGTTAGGAGCACTGGCTGCTCTTATAGAAAACCCAGGTTCAAACCCCAGCTCCCAGGGCAGCTCACTACCGGCTGTAACTCCAGTTCCAGGGAATCTGCGCCCTCTTCTGGCCTCCTTGAGCACTGCATTCACATGGTGCACAGATGTATATGCAAGCAAGACACTCACATACATTTTAAAAAAAACTTTAAAAAATAGAGCCATAGTGCACTATTTTAAAAAAATCCTGAAATGTTCATATTATATATTACAGTTTTCATTTGTTTATTGAACAAGGCTAGGAGGAATTTTGAAAGTTAGTTGTTATAATTTATTATATAATAAATCCATATCAGTGTAGCATTTTATATGCATATATAAATATGTTCCTGTGTAATTGATTCATTTGATAAGTTTGTCAGCTAGGATTTATGTTTTTGTGTATCTCCAATTTGTGGAAATGGAGAAAAAGTGCTTTTGACTACAATGTTACATTTCCCTCAGGTTAGAGCACCTTTAGTGTAGGAAGTCCTCAGTCTCCCCTCACCCTCAAAGACTGCCTTCTGGTGTTTTCCTTCAAGGGAGCCGAGAAATGAAGTCAATGGGGTTCTAGCTTGGTGCTGTAGAGTGTCAATTTGTCAATTGTTTCCATAAACAATCATATTTCACTGTTTACGCTAACTGGTGCAACCTTTTAACAAGGGACAGTGAGCTCTGGTGTGACTGATTAAAACAGAACCAAAGCAAGCAAAAAGCCCAGTGGCCTACCCTAACGATGTGCAATGCTTGACTTCACAATTCCAAACAAATTAGAGGAACACTGGACCTCCAGGGCCCATGACCCTGTCAAGATCAAGCTATTGCTGGAGGGAGGGCGCGTATGAAGAGCTGTAGCAAACCATCTGGCTTATGTTTTTCCTAAAAGAAATGTGTATCTAACTTTCCATTCAACTGAACAGTTTCACTATTTGTTTACAAAATCTTAAGCAAATTAGCATATAAGATTATATAACAGAGAGTGTCTATCAGATCTAGCAAATAAAACAAAAGACATGTTTTTAAAAGGATTTTTGAAAATCTAAATGGCCAGTGAGTCTTCTACTGGCAGAAATGCACAACACGGTCTTTATAAATCCATACTGCATCGCCGTCTACATAAACAGACAAAAACGGGCCTTTGAAACATGAATCGTGATGTGATGCTTAGATCTGGTTGACTTGGAACAAACTTGACCCAACTCAAGAGGTGAGAAAAGGGGCCTCACCCGAGGAATTGCCTCCATCAGACCGGCCTGTGGGCAAGTCTGTGGGACATTTTCTTGACTGATGATCGATATGGGAGGCCCATATCACTATGGAGAGTGCCTACTTCAGGAAGGTCATCTTAGATTATATAAGAAAACTAGCCAAGCAAGCTATGGAGAGTAAGCCAGTACGCAGCATTCCTCTGTGGCCTCTGCTTCAGTTTCTGCTTAGAGATCTTGCCTTGGCTTCCCTCATGATGGACTGTAACACCTGTAACATGTAAGCAAAATGAACTGGTTCCTCCTGAGTTTGTCTTGTCACAGTGACAGAGAAGCAAACTGTGACAGGCACATTGTTTAAGGCCTTCCCTTAACAGTTTGAAGTAGAAAATAAATAAAGGTCATGAGTGATGCTTCCAGGACAGAGTCGGCTCAAAGGGCAAGACCGTGCGGTACAGTTCTCTTACATTCTCCTGGTGTCTTAGTTAGGGTTTTCACAGCTATGAAGAGACGTCATGACCACGGCAACTATTATAAAGGAAAGCATTTAATGGGGTGGCTTATAGTTCAGAGGTTCAGTCCATTATCATCACGGGGGGACATTGTAACATGCAGGTAGACACAGTGCTGGAGACAGAGCTGACTTGCAGGCAACAGGAGGTGATCTGAAAGACTGGGCAAGGCTTGAGCATATATGAGACCTCAAAGGCCGCCTCCATAGTGGCACATTTCCTCCATCAAGGCCACACCTACTCCAACAAAGCCATACCTCCTAATAGTGCCCCTCCCTATGAGCTTATGGGGACCAATTAGAATCAAATTACCACACCTATGTAAGCTAAACAATTAAGTTCTCTTTAAAGCCTGGGCATGTGAGCTTGATATGTGACCACTGCCTCTAGAAAGAGTGGGCAATTGGTTGTCAGACTCAGGTCTGTAACTACTAAAGATGAGCAATTTCCTCTGGCAAGGATCCCAGTACACCCTCCCCTCCATCCAGCTCTCTTATCTTTCTAAGAAGCCTAGGACCCTGGGGAAGCTTATTTTGTCTATATTTTATAATGTTAGAACCTCCCAAGAAACTACATCAGACACAGCCTCTGGGATCTCTGTGAGCTGATAAGAGGCCAAATTCAATTCTACCACAGTAGTCCCAGCTCCAAACTCCAAAGAGTCCGTGTGAAGCAATTGTCCTCCACAGCTGGCTTCCTTTATACTTCCACTCTAGGGAAAATTGTGCTGATTCAATTGTGCTCCGTGTTCATGGGAATAGAAAATGAAAAGCTGAGATGGATTACTGGCTGGGTCTAACTGGAGCAACTTCTAGCTAAGGCCAAACTGTTTAGTTTTAAAGACTAGGTTAAGTAGAAATGCCATTGCTCTCTAAATTTACTCTTCCGTACCCTGCATGTTGCTGCAGTCTGGGATCATACTTCAGCACAAGCCACAGTAAACTGGACAGGTCTCCTCTATCGCGTCCGGGTGGGGTGATGGTTCATTGTGCTACAGTCAAGGGTGGTCATCTGGACGTGGTTTCCACTCTCCTTGGCAGGGCTTCCTGTGGATGGTGAGCTACATCTAGTGTAATGGGGTGACACTGTTCCCCAACTTCAGCAGTTAATTCTCTGAATTTGTTCCCTGGGACGCCGGGCCTGCCGAGCTCTGACAAGTTCCATACAGGTGTTTCCACAGTCGGTATACAATTAAAGGCAGTGTAGTGAAGTGAAGAGTGTAGAGAGTGAAGGTGTGGCTGTTAGGGTCCTGGAGAAGCCCCACAAAAGACCATCATCCATGTATGCAATCAACAAGAGCGTTTATTATTCCAGCATGCTGGGGCCTGCCATCCCACACAAACGCAAGATGGCAGTGACCCTGAGAGGGGTGTGTGGACTACTTTTAAGCGTAGCCAGGGGGAGGTCCTAGAGCAGTTAAGTCACTTTAGAAATGATTGGCTTATGCGAGTGGCAATCATGTTAGTAACTTCTAGTTGGCTAGGATCTAGTCAGGGGCTGGACAGGGCTACCATTTTCCCGTTTGGGGGCAGGCTTGGACAAGTTCCAGACTTCACCATTATTTGACTATTACCTTGAACTGTTTATGGCTTAGGCCACCAGGCCTCCTTGTCCTTGTTGTCTGGGATGTTGGAGATTGACTGTCCTTTGTTTGTGGTTCCTCCTCAAGAACTGCCTGTCCAGTCTCAGGAAACTGAAATTGAGGCCTGGTCTCTGAGGGAAGACTGAGCAGCCTGTTATGGCGTCTGCTCAGTCCTCTCAATGGCCGGCACAAGACCGAAGGAATTTTTCTCAGTTTGTTATGCTGCAAATCACATCAGGAAAGTCAAGCTGGTCGGTGAACTTTCAGTTGCTATGGGTGTTGAGAACACACTGGCCACTCCACTTCTGCTGAGAGGGACGGCACATTGTTACAGTGTGGGCAAGCTCCAATGACTAAGCCAACCTGCTGGTGGCCATTGGTACAGTCTGAACACAGTGACTCTCCACCTAGCATGTGAGCTCTTGGTTAGCCTTGAAATTGCCCACTCCAGGTGCTGGATTTGGCCACTTGGGATTGTCAACAAAAAGCCACCCCTGCACTTGGTGGCAATGGAATCCTCTCCTCCACCGGTGGATGATACTTTGAGATCTTTCTCTTTGGAGGCGTTTTCCTTTCCAAACTCACTGCTCATGATGACTCAAGCTTTGGATGAAAACAACTATGTGAACTTTGATTTCCCCGAAATCTGGATTCAAATTGACCAGGGTCCTACACAGACATGAAGTGCTGGCTGGCATGAAGAGGTAATGGAGTATCATCCATCCGCTCCACGGTGGACCCACAGGCACCACACCCTTCCCTGATAACCAGTTCCTCCCGATAAAATGGTGCTGGCCAGTCAGAGATTCTTAGTCTTCTGTCAGGAGCTGGAATTCCCTCATCCTCCTTGTTCCCCAAGGACCTACTCTAAATATTTAAAATAATGCTTACATTGTGTTACATTTGTGCAGTGCCTTTGGAGACCAGAAAAGGGCATCAGAATCCCTGGAAATGGAGTCACAGATGATTGTGAGCTGCCATGTGGGTGCTGGGAACAGAAACCAGGTCCTCCACAAGAGCAGCCAGTGGTCTAACCACCGAACCATCTCTCCAGCCCCTTTTTGGTACTTTTAAATTAATGATATTGAGTAATTATAAGGGAAGGAAAAGAAATGTTTTTTTTCATTTAATTATAAGAAATAGAAGGAAATATTTTTCTATCATGGACCTTAAATATTAAAGAGAATAATTAATCAAGAATTAAAAATAGGCTATTTCTGGAGAACTTGAAGACATTAAAATTTATCAGTTTATTTGTGGACTAGCAAAGAATTATGAATACTTTCACTAATTAAGCTCTTTGAATTTAATCCCGCTGTGTCTTATGGTTTATTCATTTCAATACTGGAAAAGCAAAATATAAAGAAAAATTTTTAAAAGATGATATGAGGTGAACAGAAATAAAGAATAGTAAATGTATCCACTCAGCTAGCAGATGTTTACAGAGAGTCTTCCATGTACTCAGCATAGCGCTAGGAGGAAGAAAAAAGGAAGAGAAAGCCCCATTTGACCCAGAAGAGGCCGGGGGTTGGGTGCCATCTGCTTAGCTGTGGCGTGTCAGGCGGTTTATCACGTGAAGGCTGTCACACCAGCCTTTAAGGAGTCCCCACACACACCCGTGATCCTTCCTCAAGTGCAGTAGTTCCAGAAATAAAACCGCAGTGGTGGCTGTAGGAACTATTACCAAACCCACACTCATACAGAGGACATTTGCCAAGAATCAGACGGACCAGGACCAGGAGGGTCCAATTTGGCCGGTGGGCTGGAAGTCTGCCAAAGTCCAGCGTGCGCCAATGTTTTTCCGACAAACATTCTGCAATGTGTGGTCACGTCATGAGTTCACAGTTTGGTGTACTGAAAAGAACTGAATTAGAACCCCCCAGAAAAAGCCAGAAAACACAAACATGAACACAAAGGGGCGGGGGCGTGTCCTCTGCTGGGGCGCCCCAGAAAGTTTTCTGAAGCCGTAGTTTTCTTGTTGACTGCGTTCAGCCGACTTATTCAGCATTCGGACCTTTAAGCTAAAATGAGAAAAAAAATTATAAATGTGGTTTTTCGTGCTTCTTCAAATCCTATTTGTAGTTTATGAAATTATTTTACCAGAATTGCCGAAATCTGTATATGTAAAACAGTTAAAGGCTCCGCTGTATCACGAAACATGGTTGTCATGATGTCTCAGGGCCAAAGGAATTCTGGAGAAAGACAACCTTGGCTCATAATGCAAATCAGTTGGCTTGTAAGAGTCACTGGGAAGATTATTTTGCAGGTGCTGGGGTGGTGACTATTTCAATATCTTGGTACATGCTGCAAATCTGGGCTTTGGGCGAGATTATTAGACAAGGCAACTGCCGCTGAAACCCTGCAATGTGAGAGCTCTGTAAGGAGACGGAAACCCAACACCGGGCAGGCGTGGTGACAAAGACTGCGATTCCAGCATCTGGGAGGTTGAAGCAGGATCTCGAGTTTGAGGCTGGCCTGAGAGACATAGGGAGACTTTCCAAATGCAGCAAACCCTCCCTTCACTCGGGACCACACTTTCTGGTTGACTTTGGGGACTGTGATTTCCAGTAATCACATGCAGCACGGGTAAGAAGGGGAGAAGTCCACCTGACATAATGCAGTGTCCGCATGTCTGAATGAGGTCAGAATAGAGGGAGCCGAACACAGAGAGCAATACACAGAAGTCCTAATACAGTGGGTCCCAGAAAGACTTTTCCCAGGGCCGAATGCTCTGGGATGTTCTCTATGTTAAATGTGATTGGTTAATAAATAAAACACTGATTGGCCAGTAGCCAGGCAGGAAGTATAGGCGGGACAAGGAGAGAAGAGAATTCTGGGAACAGGAAGGCTGAGTCAGGAGACGCTGCCAGCCTCCATGAGAAGCAGGTGTTAAGATATGAAAAAACAAAAACAAAAAATACCCGTAAGCAGCCCAGCGGTGGTGGCGCACACCTTTAATCCCAGCACTTGGGAGGCAGAGCTAGGCGGATCTCTGTGAGTTCGAGGCCAGCCTGATCTACAGAGTGAGTTCCAAGAAAGGTGCAAAGCTACACAGAGAAACCCTGTCTCAAAAAAACAAAAAGAAAGAAAGAAAGAAAGAAAGAAAGAAAGAAAGAAAGAAAGAAAGAAAGAAAGAAAGAAACCAGTAAGCCACAAGCCACGTGGCAAGGTATAGATTAATACAAATGGGTTGATTTAAGATATAAGAACAGTTAGCAAGAAACCTGCCACGGCCATACAGTTTATTTTGGTTGTGAGCCTAGCCTTTAACGGCTGAGCCATCTCTCCAGCTCAGACCATACAGTTTATAAACAATATAAGTCTCTGTGTGTTTACTTGGTTGGGTCTGAGCAGCTGTGGGACTGGCGGGTGAGAGAGATTTGTCCTGACTGTGGGCCAGGCAGGACCAGGAAAACTCTAGCTACAGCCGAATGCTACCAGAGGGAGGCTCTCCTACTGCGGATAGACGCCACAACAGCCCGCCCCCTTCTCTCCTAGCAACCGACTCCCGATCTGCAGCCCTGCAAGGCTCTGCGACCCTCCTCCTCTTGAGGAGTGAGTCCTTGATGCCACTTGTGGCTACTGATCCGGCCCTGGACAATCACCTCTTTGATTTTATGGGAGAAAAGAATACTTTTTCTTTTACACTGTTATTGGACACTCACCAAGAGAGGCCGATTCAAACTGACTCTGGGGGGCTAGAAGGAATAGATGAAAGGGAAATAGATGAATAGGGAAATAAGGAAGTGGCTGGCTGAGGAGAAGAAAGCGGAGGTGTGGAATCCTGAGGAGGGCGGAGTCCTGGGGCAGGGCCCGCTGTCGCTGTAGTTCTGTATACCACGTGCCCAGCAGAGGAAGTATCCTACATCCTACATTCTGCCAGGCAGAAACACCACAGGTAAACGCAGCCGTGACCCTTGATCAGGAGCTCCGCATGATCAGCGTTCCCGTCGGGATGCTCTCCGAGCAGGCGAGAGTTCCCAAAGAAAGCCACAGTGATGAAGATGCACGTTAGCGCTCACGATGTTTGCTTGGTAATATTCACTCATTCTCAGGTTCGCTTAGGTCGATGACAGACAGTGTGCTCCGGTTGTAGCGGGCACACTTCAGGGTATTTTCCACGGTCCCCACCCCATTGTATCCCGTGATCATATCACGTTATCACAACTCAGTCTTGAAAGTAAATGTGTTCTAGAGGTTTCCCTGGCTGTTTGATATATACGACACATTGTCAGCAGCTCTCTAAAATAAAACACTGAACCAGCTCCACTGTGAGATTTTCATATTGGTGGTTTTTACTGCTTGCCAACCTGTATAAGTTTACAATCCTTAATAATCATTATATTTAAAAACTGGTTTCTAACTTTTATAAATGTAATAAATAAATCCAAGAAGGTCAACAGACGTCAGGGTCAAGCAAGATGGATAAAGCTATTCCAAAGCACATTATAATCAAATTGCTTAAAAACAGTGGCAAAAGGGATGTCTTAAAAAGAACTAAGAGAGTAAAAGCTCACATTATAGGGCTGGAGAGATGGCTCAGTGGTTAAGAATACCAGCTGTTCTTGCAGAGGACCCGGGTTCAGTTCCCAGCACCCATAGAACTCACAACCATCTGTAACTCCAATTCCAGGGGAGCTAATGCCCTCTTCTGGCTTCTGAGGGTACTGCACATATGTGATACGTAGACATAAACGTGGTTATACATTCTTACACATAAAATAAATGAATTTTTAAACACATATTCTACTCCCTAAAACAAGATAAAACTGTTTAAAACAACCAAAGAAAGAAGACAGCAAAGCCTTGTGAAAGCTGATATGTGTGTGTGTGTAAGAAGTTAATTTTTTTTTCTAACTTAACTTTTTATTGACTCTTTGTGGATTTCACATCATGCATCTCAATCCCCACTCCTTTATATTCACCCTCTGCCCTTGTAACCTTCCCCCACCAAGATAAAATAAAATAAAATTTAGAAGAAAATGAAAAAGAAAGAAAAAGAAAAATCTCATTGTGGAAGCTGTAGTGTGGCCCAATGGATCACACAGTATTCCCTTTAGTCCATACATCTTTACCTGCAAGTGTTCATTGCAATGAGTCATTGGTCTGGTTCGAGGCCTCTGGTTTCTGCTTCACTCTTGACACTGGGCCCTCACCGGGACTCCTCTTGGACATCCTCTTGTGGTCCTGTGTCATGGAGATCCTGCAGCTTTGGGTCTGCAGGACCAGCCCCTTCGAGTACTCCAGCAGATCACAGATGGGGTGGATGTTGGGATGGGTCAACTCACAGCCCTGGTTCTGGGCTTGAGTGGTTGCTGGGCTGGTCAGCTCACCAGCTCTCCTTCATCTCATCACCAGGGTGAGCACTCCAGCATTGCCCAGGCTAGCTCACCCTATGCAGGAGGCAACAAGGGGCGGGGCTGGATCTCCTGACCTCATGCCCTCCGTGCCAGCTCACCCACACCTACAGCAACAGGGCCGGCTCCACTACTGTGCTGCCTAGGCAAGGTGCAGGGCCCGCTCTCCCAAGTGCTGCGGCTGGTGAGAGACAGGGCAGCTCTCCTGACCTCCTGACCTCAGGGCCAGCTCTCCTGACCTCCTGACCTCAGGGCCAGCTCTGCCAAAGGCTGAGGGGGCAGTGGGGGTTCTCTCCTCCTCAGCCACATCACTGTACGGCAGATGAAGGGCTGGAGCCAGCTCCTCACCGCCTTCACCTCTTCAGATCTGCCTCTCTCCATAGGACATGAACCATGCTATCTATCTATCTATCTATCTATTATCATCTATCTATATCTATCTATCTATCTATTATCTATCTATCGTCTATCTATCTCTATCTATCATCTATCTCTATCATCTATATATTTATCATCTATCTATATCTATCATCTATCATCTATCTCTATCATCTATCTATCTATCTATCTATCTATCTATCATCTATCTCTATCTATCTATCAATTATCATCTACCTATTATCATCTATCTATCATCTATCTATCTATCATCTATCTCTATCATCTATCTATCTATCTATCTATCTATCTATCTATCTATCTATCTATCTTCCATATCCCACCATATATTTGCTCACCATAATAGTGACCGATCTCTGGGGCACTGGGCAGGCCATGTTTTCTCCTCCCTGCCCAGGGTGGACAGCCCCAGGTGGGTTTATGGGTCTTCTTCTCCCACTCAGTCTTAATCAAAAAAAATTTTTTTAGCCTGTCATCTTTGGGAGAAAAACAGATAGCCTGAAAAGAATTTTAGATAGTAAGAACAAAGTACAAGATCCTTTGAGCTTGATATAAAAAGCACATGTTTGGAAAAAAAAAAAAAAAGTCCAGCATTTATTGAAGGTATTTGTTAAAGCTTTTAACAAAGTTGGTGTAGAAGGCGAGTCTTCACTCCACAAAGGACATGGACAAAAGGCTCATGGCAGCATTGGGGCGCAGGGTGAACGCTTGCCCCGTGGGTGAGAACAGGCACCCTGCCCACCCTCGTCACTCAGTTCAATACAGTACTGTGACTCATCTGTGTGACAAGGCAAGAAGAATGTAAAAGTCCGACAGAGAAACATTGCTGTCTTTGCAGACAGACAGACTGATGCTCCACCGTTAGAATCTATAAGGGTTACAAAAAGCCACCCCAATTGCCGAGTGCTCAGCAAAGTGTCTCTATGTGGCATCAGTATGCAAAAGTAATTGAGTTTCGATATTCCAGAAATAAGAACTCAGAAATAAATGTAAAAGATGTGTATAACTGGGCCAGTGAGAAGGCACAGCGGGCATATATGTTTACTCCCAAGCCTGACGAGCTGAGTTGGGTCCCCAGATCCCACAGGACGGAGGGAAAGGGTTCAGTCCTCTGACGTCTACACCCACAGCACACGTGAACACACACACAGTCACACACAATAACAATAAATCAATTTCACTTTAAATTTTAAAAAATATATAAAACTTTTAATATCTTAAAGATATTAAATATTTAAGGACACTTTTAAACAAATATGTACAAGGTCTGTGAGGGGCACACCACAGAGCACCGTGAGAGAAAATTAAAAAGAGGAAAGGAATAGACACTGATACCAGGTCCGCCTGTCAATCAGAAGATCCAACATCAAAATAAATCCTCCGATTTGTTTCCCCATAGATCCCAGGCTTGGCAAGAATGACAGCAGATAGAGAAACTGAGTTAATGTGGCAGAAAGATGAACAGCCCAGACAGCTTTGACCAAGAAGCAACCTTAAGGTCTTGGAGCAGCCGACTTACAGACTTACCATGGAGCTACAGCGGTAAACACATTTGCAGTCGAGGCAAAATGAGAGACGATAACTCGATAGCACCGCACAGAGATTCAGGAGATAGACTTACACACACACATACTCATCGGCTCTGTGACGAAGCTTTCAGGATAACTCAATAAGGCAATGAAAGCCTTTTCAACAACAGCTGCTGGAGTGATGGCAGAGCCAGACGCAGGAAGTTAGCCTTGACTCGTCTTGCCGAAAATAAAAGAAAACGCGAAATTGATCATTATGCAAGTATGCATTTAGTTCTGTATCATCTGTAATTCAATAAAGTGGTTTAAATGTGTATATAAGCCCCACTGTTGTATAGAGCGTATTGTTGCTATGTTCGGTATATTAAAAGAACTGGCCCCGCGGGGGCCTGAAATCAATATCTGTTAGATTCAAAGTATGCAATGCCAGTTAAGAGCAGACCTTGACCTTGCTCTTGCGGAGGACCCAAACTCGGGTCCTTAAGTACTTACAAAACAAAAGAAAAAAGCCAGTGGGGAAAACAATTGCAAATTCAAAGCCACTCAGTTGTCACGTGGCAGGATGTGTCGTTAGAAGTCACTGAAGTTCCAGAGCACACAGGCGCTCTGGCTGTGTACACTTAGTATCAAACTGCTGTTTAATGAGTTTTCATTACGTGTGATTAGCACATGTAGGCTCCGTTTGGGCACAACCAAAAAAAAAAAATGAGTTGAGAAAAGAACACTTAGGATACTGTGCGTGGAAGATAAAGTCACACAAATAATTTCATGCTAAAGTTGATGCGATGTTATACACTTGAAAATTGGCATTTTTTAAAGGCTTGGTTAACCAACAGATGAATAGCGAAAATGTGAAACGTTAAAAAATGCAGTGTGTTTTTAGGGGCTGTGAGGCAGTGCCTGGAGGAGAGAGCGGGCACTTTGAACGCACAGAGCTGCAGAAGCCTGGAAACTCTCATTCGTTACAGGCCGGTCTCCTAGGCTCAGGAGTGTAAGTAAAGACAGCTTCCCTAGTTCTTTGTTTTAGGAGTCCCCTGAGTTCCAGGGAGGACCAGAAACAAAGAAGGAGGAGCATAAACTTGTGTTTTGACTCAAGCAAAAGGCAACATATGATACAGGGAGCTTGGTGACCATCTGGAACATTCAGACTGAGCCGGCAGATTCTGGGGGTCCAACCAAGCTTCTGGTTTTTATGATCTTATGAGAAGGAAGGGTTGACATCATGAATTTTAAAAGAACACAGATAAAAAATGCTTTGTGACTGTTCACTTTAAAGCAAAGATCACAGCCTCACCATACTCACACTGGTCTCTGGAAGGGCACATTCGGTGTTGACCCAGCACCAGCTGGTAAAGCTCGAATTCATTTTGTTACCTGATGCTTTACCTGAGTCACCCGGAGACTGTAAAATGTGTGCACCAGAAAACAGTGGCTGTCGACTAGGTGTGCATTTAAATCCAGTTACAGTTTGATAATTCCAAAAGAGAAAGAATTGAGTTAATATTTCAGGAATCCTTTTGTGAGTAACCAAAGGAATGTTAGCTCTGGAATTAATTCTTGAATAATTTATTTCAAGAAAATTGGGTGTGAACATATCCTATAGTAGCTATTAGAAGAAAATTCTGAATCATCCACTAGTTCTGTTGTGGAGGAATCTCCACAATGACTTGTCTCAGTTTACACTCACATCAGCAAGAATGCTGTTCCTCTTTCCCCACATCCTTGCCACATTTATTGTCATTTACGTCCCTAATAACAGTCTTTTTGACGGAGGGTACATGGAATCTTAATGAAGTTTTGATTTGATATTGAATATTTTTCATACATTTATTGACGTTCATACTTGCTCACTTCCTTTTTCATTAACTAGGTTTTTTATGTTGGCTTTACTTTCCTATTTCTTTACATGTTCTGGAAGTTATCTGTCTATCGGATGTACAGCAGGCAAATATTTTTTATAATAATATATGTTAATTGTCTCACTTGCCGTTCAGAATATTTTTAATTTAGTAAAATCCCATTTGTCAAAAAAATAAGAGAAGAAAATGCCTATAGGGCAAGTTACATTTACATATTAACTGATCCCATCTACACAGCATACAGGAGTTACTTTTCTGTTTCTGTAACAAATGCCCGACAGAGGCGGCTTACGGAAGGCCGGCTGATTTGGGCAGAGAAACATGGAGGCCGGGGTGCGAGGCAGCTGACCCCATTATGCCCACACTAAGACAGTGAGGAGAGTTGAAAGCTGGAGCCCAGACCCCTTCCTCCTTTTGATTGCTTGGGACTGCCGCCCATGGAGTGGGACCCCCACTTTCAGAATGTGTTTCCCCACCTCTGCTAAAGCTTTGTAGATTCGCCCTCGCGGGCCCACCCAGAGCTTTGCCTCCTCCGAGATTCTAAATGCCATCAAACTAGCAAAGAAGGCTGGTCAACACATGCCCCTCCCTTCTTCCCTTGTTGTCTTGACAACCAAACATCTCCCTTTAGATGTTCTGCCTCTGGTCCTCAATGGTTCACAGCTATCTCATAAGGCAAAATGTGTCTGGTTCATAGTCTTTCACAGTTCCAACACTGTTTAAAAAAAAGTAATCTGCCAGGCAGTGGTGGCGCACACCTTTAATCCCAGCACTCGGGAGGCAGAAGCAAGAGGGTCTCTGTGAGTTCAAGGCCAGCCTGGTCTACAGAGCCAGATCCAGGACAGCCATAGCTACGCAGAGAAAACCTGTCTCAAAAAAAAAAAATCCAGAAAGTATTTTTTTTGTACTCAAAGCAAAGGACTCACAACTGTGAGCTTTTATACAATCAAGCGAGTTACATCTCATATACGACGGGTCACAGTAAATATTCCTATCCCAAAAGGAATGAACGGGGAGCAGAGGAATGGGGACATCAAGGAAAACTATGATCAAAGCTGTATCAAAACTCACCAGGAAAAACACCAGACCTACTGCACCATGTATAACATTAGCAGCCAGTGGCAACAGCATATGGGCTCCAACTGCCTTGGTGGCCCTGCCCCCCCCCCCGCCCTCTCCCCCGTGGCCCTGCCCCCCCATGACCCTGCCCCACTCCCCCATCCCACCCGTGGCCCTGCCCCTCTGGTTCTGCCTACAGCACACGCAGGGCCATCTCCTGGACTGACTCACCTCTGTGCCTGCAGATTTCCTTGGAGGATGTCCTGTGTCCTGGCCTTTATCTTCATAGTCAAGCCCATCTAGAGATGTCCTCACAGACACCCTAGGGATCTGTCTCCTGCGTGACTCTAACTTCAGTCCAGTTAACGATGAAAATTAGCCATCACGGTGGTGCACTCTCCTAAGCGAGGCGATTGTCTGTGTTTTCCCTGAAATAGTAAGGATGGATTGGACCAAGGGTTTCCAGACATGAGCCATGACCAGGTTTTCAATGGCAGTCCCAACCACAGTGACATCAAGTTCTTAGTGGCTTCAGGGCAACAAACATCTCTGCCTTGGTCACCATCCTTCCCGTTGTCTGTCACCCATCGGGGTTGACTAGATTCAAGTTCAGGAATGCTCCCTGTGACTTTGGTGTGTTTCGTGTTTCAAGTTCACTAATATTGAAGGTGACTTTGTGTATGTCCGGAAACCTGACATTACTTCAGTCCTCAGTGAAGTTGGACAGACTCAGGACTCATCTGTTAGCCCACGCAATTCAAACAGATGGCTCCTCTCTTGACAGTTCATTGAAGGGTCTGTCTGTATATGAATCTTGTGCTTAATTTTTCTTTGACTTTTCTGAAGAGATAGTGCTAGGAGGCGGGACAGGGGGCTTAGTAGTTAAGGGTGCACACTGCTCTTCCAGAGGACTCAAGATGGACTCCCAGTATCCATGCTGGGCAAGCTCACAACCATCTGTAACTCCAGCTCCAGAGGATCTACTGCCCTCTCCTGGCCTCCCCAGTTACCTGCACCCACATGCACAGACACAAATACACATAATTAAAAAACAAAAATAAATTTAATAAAAACAGTTCTAGGTACACAATTTTTAGTTCCCTGTTACTTTCTCTAAGAACTTTGAATGTCACCACATTTATTCTGACATCCAATGGTGTTATTGACAAGACTGCACATGTGAGACTTTGGGCCTTCTGAAACATCTATCTTTTTACAAAGCCAGAATTTCAGAACCAAATGTCTACCAGTGTACTTACATTTATTTGACCTACCTAGTCGTTTGCATATTCACAAACCCTTGTGTGTTATTGGTTCTAGACACGCTAAGTTTCTCCAATATTATCTCTTCTTTTTAATTGATTTCTCCCTTGGGCACTTTGATTAGCTAGCTATTGAAAATTTACATTTTTTTCTCTCTAAACTGCATGATCTGTTGATTGAGTTCTTAAGTCTCAGAAATATACTGTCTCTGTGGTTCTTTTTTAAAGATTTACTTATTTTTACTTTTTGTGTATGAGTGCTTGCCTGTCTGTATGTCTGTGCACCATGCATGTGCAGTACCCACAGAGGCCAGAAGGGGGCATCAGGTTCCCTAGAGCTGCAGATACAGTTCTGAGGCCCCATGTGGGTGCTGGAATCGAACCGGCATCCTCTGGAAGAGCAGCCAGTGTTCTTAACTGCTGAGCCACCTCTCCAAACTCTCGGTGGTTCTTTCGCAGGGTGGGTTATTTCTTCCTTTTCCTGTGATTCCATCTAGGCCTCCTTCTAAGGCATTTAATACTCCAGACGCGATCATCTCAGTAACTGACGTGTTCAGGGCACAAATGTGTTTTGTTGTTTCTGTTGATTCTCACCCACGTGTGTTTAATTGACATTTGACAATGAGCTAACATTTGTCTGCCGTTAAGACGTGAGTGAACATGGCAGGCTAACTTGAGAGAGGTTTCCCAGAGAGTTTGCATTTCTGTGGCCGCTGCTGGAGTCTCCACCTTCCAGTCCAAAGGGGCTGTGGGTCAGCTCTCAGAGCCTGCCAGTGACCTGAGGGCTGGAAAACGCAATTCTAGTGTCCACATGGACTTATCACGCCACCTAAGCTTTTACATCTGTTACTATGCTCTGTTAACATTCCAGCATTTTTTTGTTTCTTTTTCTTTCCCTGTAGACTTAAATTCCTTCTTTTGAAGTCTCCAGAAAGGCAATCCAATTTCCTTAATACAGATGTTGTTGTCTTGAAGTACAAAGGCCTTTTAGAATACCTAATCTACAACTGGGAGGTGGTGATGCACTTCTTTAATCCCAGCACTCAGGAAGCAGAGGCAGGCAGATCTCTGTGAGTTCGAGGCCAGCCTGGTCTACAGAGTGAGTTCCAGGACAGTCAGGGCTACACAGAGATACCTTTGTCTAAAAAAAAAAAAAAAAAAAAAAAAAAAAAAAAGACCATCTAATCTACCATTTGCCAGCAGTGGATGTCTGGGTAACAGTTTTTGCTCTGGCTCTGTGCTCCTGATAGCAGCTCTTGCCAACAGTGACAATTCTGAATAAATGGAGCCTGACTTAAATTATTTTCGATTTAGGACAGCACAGTGTGAGCTCAGATTTTCTTGACTATACAAGAGTAGGTGACTGATTTGCTCAACTAAGGGACACAAAAGGCTGATGGGATCATGTGATTCGGCATTTCTTCTGCCTGAGGGGTGCCAATGAGCCTGTGGTCACTTCTAAGAGGGTCCTATAAAACACCAGTATTAGTGACTAATGAATTAATTCATGACCCCACCTTGAGAAGCTAACATATAGTTATAATCACAGACACCATGATTCTACAGCAGAATTACTTCGGTTTTTCCCATAACAATTTATGATAAGTAAATTACCCAGGAGAACACTGTCACTCTTGGCTTGCTACTGTAGGCTCTGATTTCTAGTGTTTGTTATTATATAAATTCATCTTTTTGAGGAAAAGTCTTACCTATTTATGTAATTATGCATGGGATATCAAGATGCTGTTTACCCTACAAACAGAAAATGACATTAAACTGGTAATGGATTGAATTTATGGATAAAAATCAGTAGAATCTTAGGGTAGTCTTTCTCGTTGGACTGTTTTGGACCTCCAGCCCCCAATAATGACACGGAGACTTATTATTAATTATGGATGCTTGACCTTAGCTTAGGTTTGTTCCCAACTAGCTCTTAAGACTTAAATGAACCCATTTGTATTAATCTATATTCTGCCATGTGGCTCGGTACCTCTCCGCCTTACTGTAAGTCTGACTTCCTAGGTGTCTCGTTGGAGTCCCCTTGCATGCCTAGATCCATCCCAAGTTCCTCTCTCTGCCCGGAAGTCCCAACTAACCTCTCCTGCCTAGCTATTGGTGGTTCAGCTTTTTATTAAACCAATCCCACGATGACACATCTTCACACCGTGTACAAATATCCTACAACAGATCTGTAGGGAGGAAAGGTGTTTCTATGCCTCCACCATCCTCGGGTACAGTGGGAGTGTGGCTGTTTGAGTGAGAACGCCCTCCCTAAGCTCATGTGTTTGAATGCTTGGTCACAGGCAGGGCAACTGTGTGAAGTGCTTAGCAGGATTAGGAGGTGTGACCTTGTGGAGGAAGAGTGTCACTGGGGGTGGCTTTGAGGTTTCAGATGCCCATGGCAGACCCAGTTTCCCTTCCTCTCTGTCTCTCTCTCTGTCTCTATGTGTCTCTGCCTCTGTTTCTCTGTCTCTCCCCCCCATACCACACATGCTGCCATGCTCCACACCATGATGACAATGGACTAAACATCTTTCTTTCTTTTTTCATTTTTTTTTTTTTGTAGGGGAGTGTTTCTCTGTGTAGTCCTGGCTGTCCTGAAACTCTCTCCATAGACCAGGCTGGCCTTGAGCTCATAGAGATCCACCTGACTCTGCCTCCTGAGTGCTGGAATTAAAGGCATGCGCCACCCCAACACTCAGGAGGCAGAACCAGGTGGGTCTCCGTGAGTTCGAGCCCAGCCTGGTCTACAGAGCAAGATCAAGGACAGCAAGTACTACACAGAGAATCCCTGTCTCAAAAAACCAAAAAAAAAATTTTTTTAATTTAAAAAAGAAAGAAAGAAAAGAAAGGAAAGGAAAACAAAAGAAAAGAAAAGGTGTGCTCCACCACTGCCTGGTTTAACAAAGAAAACAATTAAATGCTTTCTCTTATAAAAATTGCTTAGGTCGTGGTGTCTCTTAACAGCCGTAGAGCACTGACTCTAACAGGGAATTTAATCAATACCTTGATTGAAAACACAGTTTGGCAAGCTAGTGAGTATTATAGCCAACCAACAAGCCATCAAGCAGTTCTGAAATGATATTGAAATCAAGGTTTTCTGAGCACAGTTATGTAAGTTTTATTCTTGATTTAAAATTTTTTTATTCAGATGCGGGGGGGGGGGGGGGATTTACCTTCCACTAACCATGTGAAAAGATATCCTCTTTTTTTAATTTTATTTTTGTTGGGTTTTAGATTTATTTAATTTTTGTCTGTGAGTATTTTTCCTGCATTCATGTGTGTACACTATGTGTGTGTGGGATGGCTGCAGAGGTTGGAGACAGTATCAGATCCCCCGGGACTGGAGTTACAGATGGTTGTGAGCCATCATGTAGGTGCTGGGACTTGAACTCAGGTCCTCTGTAAGAGCAGCCAGTGAGCCGTGTCTCCAGGCTGAAAAGTGATCTTCTAATATGACAGAACGTTGTGGTTTCGGTCTCTCTAGAACGGACATTTGGACTGCGTGGAAATCCTTGCTGACCAACAGAAGAGAAAAGCGGACTGCCTGGTTGCATTTTCCCAAAATTAAACTAAAGTTTGGTGGATTTGAAACTAAAGCAACAAATATCTGAGAAAGTGCTCGGTGTCTTTCAGGTACTAGGAAGATGCAAATCAAAACCACACTGAGATCCTGAACTATCGCATCATCAAGAAAGGAAACACTAGGCTGGGGATGGTGATGCACACCTTTAATTTTAGCTCTCAGGAGGCAGAGGCAGGCAGAGAGAGAGAGAGAGAGGGAGAGGGAGAGGGAGAGGGAGAGGGAGAGGGAGAGGGAGAGGGAGAGGGAGAGGGAGAGGGAGAGGGAGAGGGAGAGGGAGAGGGAGAGGGAGAGGGAGAGGGAGAGGGAGAGGGAGAGGGAGAGGGAGAGGGAGAGAGAGAGAGAGAGAGAGAGAGAGAGAGAGAGAGAGAGAGAACCTGGCAGGTTCCTGGAGAGCCGCTGATCCCCAGTCAGTGGCAGAAGCCTGGAAATATGGTTCTGATACCAGCCAAAGAATCAAAAGGAACAGAGCAAATCAAAAGAGCATGGAGAGAGAAAGGAAGGGCCAGTCAAGAAAATCCCTAAATCTGGGCTGCTACCAAATGGTTCAGCAAATTGTCTAAACCAAGCAACACACTACCTGCCCCCGCTTCCTGAGGAAAGACTCAAAAGAACGGAGGTCAGATTACTACCGAGATATGCCCGCGTCTATGTTCTTCACAACAGCTAGGTTGGGGACTCAGCCTAGACACCCCCCAAAAGGTGTATGGATAAAGAAGATGCGGCCCACAAAGATAGCGGGATGTTACAAAGGCACCAAGAAGTCAGTTAAAATCCCACCCGGAGACGGGAGTTGGACACCAAGCGGGATAACTCTCGGCAACCGATAGACACTGGGAGAAAGAAGGAAGACCATTTTTCTAAGGATGTGGCCCCGGCTCTGCCCCAGAGATGGTAACTGTGCTGGCTGCTCTTCTGTCAACTTGACACACAAACTAGAGGCATCTGGAAGGTGCCCCTCAGTTGAGAAAAGGCCTCCGTCAGATCCAGCTGTAAGGCATTTTCTTAACCAGTGATTGACGGGGGAGGACCCCGCCCATGGTGGGTGGGGCCATCCCTGGGCTGATGGTCCTGGGTTCTATAAGAAAGCAGGCTGAGGCCTGGCGGTGGTGGCGCAGGCCTTTAATCCCAGCACTCGGAAGGCAGAGGCAGGTGGATCTCTGTGAGTTTGAGGCCAGCCTGGTCTACAGCTCGAGATCCAGGACAGGCACCAAATAAATAAATAAATAAATAAATAAATAAATAAATAAATAAATAAATAAAATATAAATAAATAAATAAATGGATAAATAAATAAATGAATAAATGAATAAATAAACCCCCCCCAAAAAAAAGCAGGCCATGAGGAGCAAGCCAGTAAGCAGCGCCCCTCCATGGCCTCTGCATCAGCTCCTGCCTCCAGGTTCCTGCCCTGCTTGAGTTCTTGTCCAGATTTCCTTTGATGATGAACAGTGTCTTAGTGTTTTATTGCTGTGAAGAGGCACCATGACCACAGCAACACATATAATCGAGGCTGGATCACAGTTCAGGGGTGTCAGTCCATTATTGTCACGGTGAGAAGCGTGGCAGAGCGCAGGCAGACATGGTACTGGAGAGGCAGCCAAGAGTCCTACATCCAGACCAGCAGGCAGCGGGAAGAGAAAGAGACACGGCCTGGCGTGAGCATCTGAAACCTCAAAGCCCGTGTCCAGTGACGCACTTCCTCCAGTTAGGCCACACCTACTCCAAAAAGGCCACGCCTCCTAATAGTACCACTCACTCCCTGAGGGCCTATGGGGCCATTTTACTCAGACCACCACAAACAGCAATATGGACACACACACACACACACACACACACACACACACACACACACACACTCACACACACACAGCCACTACAGACTCGGGAGACAGAGGCAGGTGGATTTCTGAGTTCAAGGCCAGTCTGGTCTACAGACCGAGTTCCAGGACAGCCAGGGGGTACACAGAGAAACCCTGTCTAGAAAAAAGAAAAAAAGGAAGGAAGGAAGGAAGGAGGGAAGGAAGGAAGGAAGGAAGGAAGGAAGGAAGGAAGGAAGGAAGGAAGGAAGGAAAAGCAAAGAGGACACAACATTGGGCTCTATGTAGAGAAGGGAGGTGTGTCTGGGAGGAGCTGGTGTAAGGGGATGGACATGATCAAAAATACACTGCACCAAATTCTCAAAGAACAAATAAAAAGAAAGGCTAATGGAGGACTAGGAAAGGTGATCAAAAGACATCACTGGCATGTGTTCGAATGTCACAGGGCAACTCATTTGTCTGGTTAGTAAAGTGTCGTCAAAGGAAGAGGATTGAGTGTTATATTTACAGTGATCTCTAGAATGTCTATACAGGTTACTCCGGTAGAGACTGGCAGCCTGCACCCCTTATCCAGACAGAACCAGGTGCCTCAAATTTCAGCACACAAACTCCCCGCAATTAGTAAGAACCTAGTTAAATTGCACTGGATAGTACGTCATGTATTTCCATGAACTCTTGCAGTATTATTATCAAAAGGCACTGTGGACAGGACATTGTAATGGGGGTGGAGAGGCTGGGGGGGATGAGACGATTCGGGTGAAGATCACTAAGGTGCTTGTGTACTTCTCTGAATCAATTTGCCAAGTCCTCCTTTCTAGCTCTGCGTGAAGCAGCCCCCTGGGACCCCCTTGCAGAGTGTGCCTTTAAGGAGAAGCTGGATTCGTTCGCCCCTGCTTACACACGTACATCATGTCCCTGTGTGCATTTCGGCCTCCGCATTTGCAGGTCAGGCACCCACGACACATGAGAGATAAAAACGCATTGACTGCCTTCCCACGTCAGGAATGAGCTGACGGTGTTCCTAATTATTACTTATAATTACTGAATTCAGCATCTTCCCATGTCAACATCTCAGAGATTACCTCTGAACAGCCTGATACAGACAGGTGAAACAGCTTTTGCAAATTCAGTTATTATTAAGCTTGGGCTTAGCATTAATGCAGAATTCTAAACCAAAGTCTTTGAAGTTTAGACACCTTTTTCTTTCCCCAAAGATACATTTTTTTGTTGGTGGAGAATATATTTAAACTTCAAATAGCCTTGTGATGGCCAATTAATGGTACTTAATTTTAAGATTTGTGCTTTAAGTTTTAACACCCGACTCTCAGCATCCATCATTCTGGCAGTACACGAATCCGACGTGATCTCACCAGCACAGTGAGTCTTTTTGTTGTTTTGTTAAGTGATAGGGTTTGTTTTTTGTTTGGTTGGTTGGTTTTTGGTTTTTGCTGTTGTTTTCATTTTCATTTTATATTAAAAGACCTCGAGTTCAGTGGACAACAGCAAAAAAAAAAAAAAAAGTTTCTTTAAACATCAAAAAAGCCTTCACACACTTCTTTTCATGTTTGACTCTGATGCTTTTTTCCTTTTGTCTGAAAGTCAGAAGAGCCTGGACTTCAACGTACCGAGAGAGTGTCGAGAGGAATGTAGCTCACTTCTTAAAAGGCACAGGATCTGACTTCATTATGTGATAAATAAAATATTTTGTGTCTCCAATTCTGTTTGAGTTCTTAGTCTATCACAGACTTCAGGGAAAGAGTGAGATCCGCAGCTCCACCTGCCGACGGCGGCCAGTCACTGCCGCTGCTGCCGCTGCTGCTGCTGCTGCTGCTGCTGCCGCCGCTGCTGCTGCTGCTGCTGCTGCTGCTGCTGCTGCTGTGAGCAGGGGGTCGCGACCCTTCGCAAACCGTCTGCTCTCACCCGCGTTACGGACGGCCCTTCTCCACAGACCGTTTCCAGTTAGTGAAAAAATAAAGCATCTATACTCTGCCAAGGAAATCCTGCTTGTCTTTCCGGAACATCCTTTAGGATTACACTCGGAGCTTACACAAAGCCCGCTGTTTAAAAAGCCGCTTTGGGGTGTGAGTGAAAAGACACCACAGTGGCTTTGAGGAGGTGTGAGACCCAGACTGGAGTTTAAGCAGGGAGCTCTGTGCGTTAAAACTTGACTGCGGTGATGAGGAAACTGAGCAAAGTTTAAAGTATCCGGTGGCTATTTCACCTGATGAACACAAGGCCACACTTCGAACCCTTACCATCTGTCTGAAGGTTACCTGAAAACCTCTCAGCATGGTCCCTAGTGTCCTTCATGTATGTGTTAGCAAGGAGTTTTTCTCTCATTTGCATCATGCATAAAAACTACTTCTAAAGCCTTCCCAGACAATTCTTGGTAGATCTATATTGCTTCACGCTTTGGGATCCGTACATATGTTCAGATTAAGAATGGGTAAGAGTTGCTCCAGGTGCTTCGAAGAAAAACATTAAGCTATCAAAATATTGGTTATCTAATGAGGCTAAAGTGCTATCTACATCACCCTTTTACACCAGGATGGACGTACTGGCCAGGAACACAACTCTAGGTTTAGAATAAAGTAAAGCAAACAAAATGTAAGGACAGGGGGGGAAAACCCCACAGGCTCCCTAGTGACAAGGGTTGGTGTCCCTTCATGCCAGGAAGGTTTCAGCTGAGCATGCTCAGACACATGGGAGGCACCAGACTCTATCAGAACTCCTTCCAAGGAGCAAGGAGGACACGTCGAACGCAGCTGCTGCAAGCCTACCGCTCTGTCCTCTGATACCGGCGGCGGCGCCTCTCTCGCTCAGATTGATTGCAATGTGGCTCCTGCTTCAGGTCATCGTTCTGACGGAGGTCAAAGGTAAGGCTTCTGCTTTCTCACTTTACATGACCACGATTCCCGAAGATTAGAAAACGCTTCTGTGGTGTTTGCAATGGACTCAGTGCAGGGTCTGAAAAACAGACACCCCAGTGTGCGTCCCACAGAAACGATCATTAGGAGCTTGAAGCGCCGGACAGCCACGCAATTTCCGAATGCAACATGCCTTCCCAGAAACCTGACTTTTCATGTTGTTAGAACTCGAGATGAGCTGTATTTTAAAAATCAATGTTGACATGCCAATTATAGCAGAGAAAAAAATGTATTTTAGTATTTCCTTCTGAGAGAAGGGTAAACTCGTAAACTGAAAGATGGTTTTGTATAAATCCAACCAATTGAAATATGCCTATAAAATGCATGTAATCAATTGTTAGTGGCTGGGTTGCTTTTTCTTTTTCTCTCTTTTTCTTTTTCTTTTTCTTTCTTTCTTTTTTTTTTTTTTTTGGTTTGTTGTATATTAGTTTGTTTGATTCTGTTCATCTAAACTAGGGACTGCAAACCCCAAGCAAATAAAATAAAGCCTCTAAGGATTCACCTATTAAAATATAAAAATGTGTATTCTTATATAACTTTTTTACCTGTTCTGAGATTTGGAAAACTGATGTGAAGTCTTCACCTCCTAATCGGTAGTTTCATGCTTTTAGAGCTATGAACAGCTAAGCCGTTTCAAGCTGAAGTAAACATCTAATTTCCCACTTAGCATCCACTCCCACGGTAGTGAACTCATTACACTTTGGCTCAAAAGGTATTCAGTTAATTCATAGTTTTTCTTTTAAACTTTCGAGTATAAATATTAGAATTTGAAATTCCTGGGGGGGAAAAAACCTCTTTTTTACTACTCAATTTAATTAAACAAATTCCGAGTGAACGGTTTTCATCATTAAGTAAAATGTACTGCTTAAGAGCACAGACAGAATTTCCGAGCATAAAATGCAGTGTTTAAGGACAACTACCAACAGAGTTTTAAATATTTCAGTCTTAGTTTGAATTTGTAATGACACCAAAACTTTGTTTCACATTACGTGTAAAAGGCCCGATCCCAGTGTGCACAGCACGGCTTTGGATTTTGTGTTTTAACCTCTCTTACACGGAAATCTGTCCTCTAATGAGAAACAATAAATTCAGCTTTCAGGAAACCACGGCTTTAGAAACAGGGGTCTGATTTGGTTGAAGATCTAAATTCAGAGGCCGTGTTCTGTCCCCATTCAATTTTGGAGGATGGTCAAGAAGGGAAGAGCGAGGAGAAGGTCCTTGCCCTCTCTAACGAGCCCTCCCTGGATGCTCAGAACTTAATGATCGCCAGCTTCCTCACTCATCACTTTGCGCCTGGGTGTGTTGACCCCAAAGCCGCTCTAATGTGACAGCTAACGGTTTACGATAGCATCGGCTCTGAAAAGTAGCGGGAGAGAGAAGAAATTTAAAACAGATCATTTTGGATTATTTCTGAGGGCCTAATTTTAGATTTATACCTCAAACCTAATAAACGTTTATTGATTAATTACAATTCTCTGATACATTTTATTTTCTAAGTTTGCATTACTTTTCCACGTCTTCAACCTTTATGTTTACCTTGAGTGGCTTTAGAAGTGCACTGTGCTAGTCACTACTGGCATCTCATGAAACTGTAATTATTTGTTTTATAATTGCTAAAGCTCTTGTATTGTCTCCTTCATTTCTTCACATTTAAAACAGTAAGGCTCTTCATTATAACCAAATGAAGGCCATTACTTTGTTTCCCCTCAGAATAAAAATTGCTTTCCTGAGTTAAATTTGTGATCACTTTTTATAAAAGAGCAGTTTAAACTACACGATCATTTTCTCGTTGGACCATGATCACTCGAGTGCTCAAAAAGTAAATTATATTTACTGTCTTAACCAACAACTTAAGTCTCCAGGCATCTATCATGATGTACACTTTATCATTAATTATTTCACTCTGGTTTACTGCTAACCTGACCCAAACCACCTTAAAAGGGGTTTTAATGAATGAATAGGGACAGTGTTTCAAGCTCAAACAATGTGCCTCTGTAGAAAATTAAAGTATTAAGTACTTACTTGCTAACTACCAACTGCTATGTCCTAAAATTGTTCGCTACTTGTCAATAAAAGTGATAACGCAAAGCAGAGCCCAGGCGGCATTTTGCGGTGAGCAGTGTTTGAGTGCCCCCTAGTGGCCAAGTTGCAGCTAGGCCTTGGGGGGTGCTTTCCAAACCAAGGGTTCTTTTAACTTGGGCGCTGAGACTACAGAAAAGCTTCTCCAAGCACATTTTAATTTCACACAATTGCACCCATGCTGTGCCTAGCTGTGAAAATCAATTGTACTTCAAGCCAATCTTCTTGAAATTCTTTCTCGCCATTAATGGAAAAATAAATGTGCCTGCTTGAGGCAAAAACAGAGCCTGTTTGGGGCAGGTAAGCTGGGACCCCAAGGTCAGAACATTCTCAGGTGTGTTACTTCCAGAAGTACTCGCTCTGCGGGCCTCGCTCAGGTGCTCCCCGCTCAGGTGCTCCCCGTCAGGTGCTCCCTCACGGGGAAGAAGCATGGCCAGCTGTAGCAAAGACTTTCAAAACACCTTCCACCTGAACCCCAAACACAACTGGGACGCTCACTGCAAGCTAATGCCGAAAAAAATACACAAAAAAACAAAAACCTGCATGCTCTTTAAATTTCGAAAAAATGCTGTCTCAAGGAAAACTCAACTAATAAGGAATTATTTGGGGGGTAAAAGTAGTTATGTAAAAATAAAGGCACGGAGCTTTTAGAATGAGCCTGTATCGCCAAACTTCATGTTTTACTTATTCAGTAAATGTGGAACTTGCTAATTAAGCAGAATCAATGTGTTTGTCTTACACAAGATAATACTAGTGGCGGTACGGGGATAATTATGAGAAAATAAAAAAAATGTTTTTTTTTCTGTGTGTTTAAATTTCAGTGCACTAATTTCTCATGGCTATACTTCCAGGGGAGAGGACCTTGGGGGGTCTTTGTATAAAATGTCCCCCCAAAACAATTGATTTTGCGTTCACATGATAAATATAGGCATTTGAACAGTTAAGGCTAGAAAAACACTGCACTTGAGAAATTAGCCATGTTGTGAAGAAAAGGGCCATTAAAACGTGTTCGATGACAACTGATAGAATTCTGGCCCTCCTTTCTTCTCTGGCCCTCCTCCTGCCCACTGACCCCTCCCTGACTTGGCTCCTTGCCTCCGTCCTGGTGATGCCCGCTCCCTTTGCTCCTACTCCTAAGTAGGAATATTCTGATTTTGTTGTGTTTTGCTTTTTGCTTTCATTTTTACTTCACCTTTTTAATTGGCTTGTAAAACGTTTATCCATTTAACGGAGGGGGGATCATGTGCTGTATCTCTATGTGCCTATGATGCGATGTTCAAATCAGAATAAACAAATATTCCACACAAACTTTTTATTTCTTTACAGACAAATCCTTTAAAAGCCCTTTGCTTTTTACTGACGTGCATTGATAGTACACATCAGCAGGACCCTATGTGGTAGCTCCAGAGCGCACCAAGCAAAACAGGATCATTTGAATTTCCCTGTCTTTCACCTGTCTCCTCACGCTTGGAGTGCGTGTGCCCCCATCTTCCAGAGAGAGAGAGAAATAATGCACATTCTCCAATGTAAAAGTTAAGAGAATCTCCTTGGATGTACAGCACTGGTCGCTGGAGGCTGGGGGAACTCGAGGAAAGGAGACGGACAGAAATCACCAAACCCGAAGGGGCACGGGCTGCTGTCTATAGCATGGTGGTATGACCACAGGTCACCACGGCCTGTCGGGGATTTGGGGACGTCACTGCTTCGTGGGTTCACTTCCTGTGTACTTCCCTCTGCTCACCTTTGTGCCCCACTTCCTATCATGTCTCCACCCCCGCTGAGCTCTCTGTTTTCTGCCTGGCCTCCTTCCTCGGAAATCTTCCTGGTTTTCCATGTCAGTGTTCCCCCGCTGTCTTGTTCCACAGCCCCCATCTCTCCGCTCCCTGCGGACCCTGCCACATCCCGCCAGCCTCCGGGGGCTGCTCCATCAGGGTCGTTCACATCTGCGGCTGCATTTCCACTTGAGGACCCATCCCTTTCAGCAAGACCCAGCTCAAGGTTCCTGGCCTCTCACCAGGAATATTGCTGAGCTTCCTCCCCACGGGCTTCCTGTAGCTTCCTGCTTCCGATTCAGCTCTCCTTTCCTTCCTGGCGTTTGTAGCTGATCCCTCGCGTCCTGGCCTGATCTATAGTCATCGCTAAGATTGTGTGGGCTGAGACTGGGGCACAAAACCCAAACAGAGCCAAATGATCATCATATGTTAGCTCTTGATTTGTCCGCAATCCTGAAAACTAGGAAGCACCGAAAACGAAGTTTGATTAAGTTTATCTACAGATTTAGTTTAAATCAACCAGGGGCAATCTAGAATCCTTCTTGACACACATATTGTAAAAATGCATTAATTTGTGCTAGAGAAAATTAATTCACTTGACTGAAAAAGATTTGCCTTAATCTGCAGGAAATAGTATGCAATCATTAACTTTCTAAGATTAGTGCATAACTATGTATATGTACATTGGAGCTGGTTGCTCTTGCCAAGGACCCTGGATTCAGGTTTCCAACACCGATGTGGTGGCTCATAATCCTCTGTAACCCCAGTTCTAGGGGATACATTACCCATTCTGATATCTTTAGGTACCAGGCATCTGTTCTGCCTGAATGCATGTATGTACACTATGTTGGGGCATGTATGTACACTAAGTTGGGGCATCTGTCTTCAGCCCACAGGGCTAGAGTCTCTCAGTCATTTTTTTTTTAGTGTCCTGTAGAATGTCTGGCAGTTTCTTTTGTGTGGTCACTTTTTTCAGTGTCCTGTAGAATGTCTGGCAGTTTCCTCTGTGAAGCAGTTACCTGAAGGACCATTTTGCCAAGCAAAGTTCATTGGTATGGTGATATTTTATTTGTATTAAAATGTTATTTGTATGTTAATAAATAAAGTTGCCCGGGAGTCAGAGCTATTAGCAAGCCATAGGAAAGCAGGGCGGTGGTGGTGTATGCTTATAATCCCAGCACTTGGTAGACAGAGCTAGGTAAGTCTCTGTGTGTTCAGGAATACAGACAGTATTGGATACACACGCCTTTAATCTCAATACCAACCATAGAAAACCTGGAGGTCTATACAGACAGGCCATGATGAGGTGGTCATGTGATTGGGTTTACAACCAAGGAGAAGGCAGAACAGAAACTCTATTTAACACAGGAAGTAGCTCTGGTTCAGAGAGGTAGGACCACCGCAGGGGGAAGGTAAGGTTTTAGCTCTTAGCTCTGACCTCTTGGCTTTCTTCTTTGCATTGGTTCTGTGTTTCTTATTTAATAAGACAGTTGGTTACATCTACACAGTGGTTACCTTCTTATGGGTCCTGCATGTCCAGTCAATCAAGCAGTCCAGGCAAGAACAGTTTCTTGCCCAAATGGCTATTTTTGCCAAGAAGATAAACTCCATATAGAGTGTCTTCAATGCCCATCCTCCTCTCTGAAGTAAATTGGTGCTGCCAGGAGCAGACATGTCTCACTGTCCAGAAAGTCTAAATTTTTAAAATATTTTAAATGCCATATTCTGTAGGTCTTTGAAGTATTTGAAGATTACCTATCTATCTAAAATAATCTATGTATACCTAGAAGACTTAACTAACATGGCTATGAGTATGATTATCATAGATGACTAATTATTAATCTATTTTTTAATTATCCATTACAATTTTAAATGAGCTGTACAAACATAACATCTTAAACAAGAATAGAAATATATACACAGTATAACAAAACTAACTTTAAGTATGTATCAATAAACTAAAATCTATACCAATGCAAAACATTTCAAACAAGTTGTTGCTCTTTAAAATAGGTTCAGCAATTTACCCTTTTATCCTATCATATCTATATCATATCCCCTTTTCTTCTTTAGAAAGAGATCACATTTATAATCAAACTGATTTAAATAAAAATATTGATTTTTCTCTGTCCCACACCAGAGGGCTCTTTTGATCTGGGACACAAGAATCTCTTAACCATTTTTTTAAAGCAATATGTCTGGGTTTAGAGAAGGAATGAGCCAATTCCATCTCCAAAGCCAGCTTGGTATATTTGGGAAATTGGGCGTAGCTTCTCTTACTACTTCCTGCTGGGGGTGGGGGCGCTGTATCTTATGGGGACACAAAGAAAATTTTAGGATCATGGAGTAGTCTGTGAGGGTGTATCGTCTGAGCTAGTTGTCTTGAATCCAATCTGGATGTTGGATCATCTGGGCCATGGTGTCAGGGGATCTTGGCTGGTCAAACCTGATGTATCTTAATCTGGAACAAACCCATAGCCTCTGGCTTTCTGTAGAAACTAAAGCAGAGCCTCCTTTCCAAAGTAACATATTCTTACATCCAAAATTTGAAGTCAAGGTACCTTTAAAGTATACATATCTGTTTACCTCAACACCTTTTATAATCAAATGTTTTTCTTTAGTTACAAATACCAAAGAGAACATAATCCAGATTTTTGTGTGACAGCCATCTTTACATGGCTTATTTTTTATATTACCTTGAGCCTATTGTTTTAAACTGCAGCATTCTAAGACTGAAACGGTGCTGTGGCTGTTGGCTCCGCCCACTTCAGCTTCCCAACATGGCGGTGGTATGTTTTCTGCCAGTTCTATCAAAGCAGCATGTAGCCCAGAAACCTCTATTTTTTTTTAAACTAGTAAAAACTATATCCAACACACAGCATAGTGAGCAGCTTGGAGACACCTCTGTGTAACTAACCTAGGTCAAGCCCGCACACACACCACGAACCTGCCATAGCTCAAACCCGGTTGTTTCGGCGTCTAGCCGCCCATATGAGACATGATGCAGGAACCTGATTTTGGCTCCATTTAGAATTGGTTATTAAATATTCTCAGGTTTAAGGTGGAAACTCAAGCCGTTGGGCACCATTTGTAGCTAGAAAGTTTTCTCTCCGGGTCCCGCCAAGCCCAGGCAGTCCCTTAGCCTATTTATAAAATAAACATACAGACGCTTATATTCTTTAAACTGCTTGGCCATTAGCTCAGGCCTATCATTGTCTAGCTCTTACTCTTATATTCAGCCCATTTCTGTTAATCTATACTTTGCCACATGGCTCGTGGCTTACTGGTACGCTACATCTTCCTTGTCCTGACAGCAGCTGCAGTCTCCCCCCTCTGCCCTCCTGTTCCCTCAATTCTCCTCTCTGTTAGTCCCACCTATACTTCCTGTTTGGCTACTGGCCAATCAGTGTTTTATTTATGCAGAGCGATATCCACAGCATTTAACCAAAGCTAAAATCATCTCCTGGGGAAGGTAACGTGTGCTCCCTAACAGCACAGGGGTTCACTAACACTGGGGTGGGTCAACTTCCTCATGTGTGCCAACTGCATGTGTGTGTTGCTGGCTTGCAGAAATGCCCCTTCCTATTCCTGAATATTTTATGTGTAGATGACAGTTTCTGAGATATTCACCATGTGCTAGAAATCGAGAAGTCTCCTTGTCACAGGAACAGTCAAAATGAATAATTAATTCCTTTCCACCAAACAAGGTACAGTGTACTGTGTGAGGGAGAAAAAGAAAAAGAAAAAACAATTAGAATCCAAGGCTGTAAGGATCACCATGGAAAGATGGAAGGATGTTCCAGGTGGTTTGTGAGGGAAGCTCATGATCTGGAGTGATTTTGGGAGGCTTGGGAAGGTTTTCCCAGAAGTGGCTTCAGAGATGAATGTCAAATAAAGAGGAAATGGGAAAGAAAAAAATGTATTTCCAGTGCAAAGAACGGTGCATGCTAAAACCGAGTATCTTTCCACCAAAAAAAAGGCACACTTCCAGGAATGTTTTCCTGCAAGAAAACTAGAAAAAGTGGAGGGTTGCCAGTGGTTCCGCTGGACCTGAAATCACTTTCTCACTTCCTCTGGTTCCTTTCCCAGACTGTGTAGTATGTCATCCAGGGATCCTCTCCCTATCTTTTACACAGCTCTTTCAAAGACATCTAGGTCGTTGCCAGTTTGGGACTACGGTGAGTGATGCTTCTGAGAATGTTCTGATAAAGTAGATGGGGATGTCTCCAGGCACGCATTTCTTTGGACTCAGAAGACAGCCTGAGTCATGGAGTATGCAAAGCTTCGGGTTCCCTTGATGCTGAGACGCTATTTCCCAAAGCAGGTGCTCTCGTGAGAATTCCCAGCAGTGTGAGAGCTTGCTCGACCTCATGGCCTCCCCGAACTGTGTACTATTGTTTTTAAATTATAAGGAGGTCTGGAGGGAAGGCTTGGGGGTTAAGAGCACTCGCTGCTCGTCCAGAGGCCCTGGGTTCTGCTCCCAACACCTCCATGGTGGCTCACAACCACCCCTAACTCCAGCTGCAGGGATCTGACGTCCTCTCCTCTCTGCAGGTTTTTACCACTCTCAAGCCTTTTTTCCTTTGTCTCATGGCCACTAATTTTAACCCAAGCCAGCCGTGTGACCACGCCTTTGGGACTATCTGTTGGGACCTGGTGGATCCCGTTGGATACATAACTGGAGACAATGACCCTCCTACCCTAGAATCTACCCATCACCAACAGTTCCGCGGGGAGAGGAAGGGCCTCCAGGAGCCCCGCCCCACTCCATGACTGACTGTTGACAGGCCCAGTCTTGTGCAGGCCCAGGGCAGTCGCCCCAGCTGTCTGTCGTGAGATCGTCTTTGCCAAGACTGAGTTATGCCCCCGGGACAGCATTGCGGCCCTTCTCTGTCTTCCGGCCCTTACGTTCTCTCTGCTCACGCTCTGTCATGTTCCGCTACTGACATCATGGATTTTCTCAGCGACAGCATATGTTTTACAGGAATACTTTGTACATGTTTTGGGTTGGGGCCTAAGTATGAGGCTGTTGAGGATGTAAAAGATCATTGTGTTTGTCATTTTACTTTCGAATTGTTCGCTGTTCATACACAGCTGGCTGTGGGAGGAAACCTTGCATTTCTCATTATTAGATTGTTCCAGCACAGTCCTCACCCCTAAAGAGCAACAATTGTAGCACACCCCTTTCTGGTTCTTGTTACACTGTTTCACTCTCTCGTGACCTCCATTGGCTTAGAGTCCGGGTGTGGTATTGAGCCGGTAGGAGCGAGCATCGCGGACTTGGGAAACCTACCATGAAGCAAGCCATGATTGCACAGACCGAAAGCAAGTTGATTGCCTTTATTTTCAGTTTGCAGAGTCATTTGAATACCAGGGTCCAGGAGTTTCACCCCTGAAGCCCCTCTTGTAAGCGAAGTCCCAGACAAATGACAAATGGGGAGACGATAGGCCTGAGTTATAACGAGAGGCCTGACCTCCCCCGAGAATCCCAGCCGCGTTTCCAGACTGTTTTCTCACACAACATTCTGAACACTGTGTTCCGAAGCCCTGCGGCTGTCAGGAAGGAGCTTCCCACAAGCCCCTGCCGCACCCCCCCACCAACCCCCCCCCCCCCCCCCCAGTATGAATGTTAGTGTCTCGGAAAGCCAATGCTGTCCTTTGGAAAGATGAACTTGTCCTCTCTGGGGAGAGTCTTTCTAATGGTTGAATATAGAATACTATCTTTCTAATAAATCACTATGAAATGTAAGGGAACAGAGATTTTAGAGAACCCCTTAAAAAGCTAAAATAGTAATCATCTTTGCAAGTTCTGGTAAATTCTCTGATTTGTTGTTCAAAGACTTTCAGAAACCTAGAAAGCTCTGGCCTCATGCCTGTCACGTGATCTTTGGGATGCTGCCCGGCCCCCGAAATTCTTTTTTCAATTAAAAACAAACAAACAAACAAACAAAAAAGAGCAAGTGATAAGGGAGCAGGAGGACTCTGGGAGAGGAAGTAGAGCTGGGCAGTGAGGGACCACAGAGCCAGGGAAGGAAGAATCACGCCTGATGACGGTGGTGGAATTGCCAGACACTCCAGGGGACCAAACGGGTAGCAGGAAAGGACATTCATTAGGCACATATCTTTAATCCCAGCACTTGGAGGCAGAGGCAGGAGGATCTCTGTGAGTTTAAAGTCAGTCTGGTCTAGAGAGTAAGTTTGAGGCTATCCAGAGCTACACAGTGAGACTATCTTATAAAGAAGAAAAAGGGAGGGGGGGCGGGGAACCTGTAAGGGGGAGGGATGGGAGAGAAAGGGGGCGGGAAAAGGGAGAAAGGGGGCGGGACAAGGGAGAAAAGGGCGGGGCAAGGGAGAAAGGGTGGGGCAAGGGAGAAAAGGGCGGGGCAAGGGAGAAAGGGACGGGACAAGGGAGAAAGGGGGCGGGACAAGGGAGAAGGGGGGAGAGACAAGGGAGAAAGGGGCGGGACAAGGGAGAAAGGGGGCGGGACACAGGAGAAAAGGGCGGGGCAAGGGAGAAAGTGGGAGAAAGGGAAGAGATGGGGGAGAAAGGGGAGAGATGGAGGAGAAAGGGGGAGGGATGGGGGAGAAAGGGGGAGGGCCGGGATGGGCCGGGAGGGGGAGGAGGAACAAGGAGGAACAGCAGGCAGACCTACACATTACTGGTCTTGATGAAGACTCCTCTGGAGCCACAGGCCAGCAGTAGAAGCAGTGGCTTAAAGACAGAAGGGCAGGAGGCCGTGGAGACATTGGCTTTTGTGATTCTTCTGAGAAATGTCGTTTTGAATCAGAGAAGACTGTGTCTTGGCCCCAAAGGCAACTAGATGGAATAGGATTTGGACTGGCTTGTTTGCTTACTTGTTTTGAAGATGAGATCTGATGGTTTTTCTGGTTTGTCTAGGTGTGCGTGATGAGCACTCTATCTCTAAGCTACGTCCCGCCCCTGAGAACTGGTTGAGTAAGACTAATGTGGCGGAGGGTTGAGGGGAAGCCATGACAAGAAAAAGATACTGAAAATACGGGAAAGAAACGCTATAATTAATGTAGAGTGACTTGAAATGTTGAGGCAGCACATAAGACTGGGGAGTGTAGGCAGACTTTTCTGTCCCACCAGCAGCTTCCCAAATAACCACACAGAGAGTTAAAGTAATTATAAATGCTCGGCTGATAGTTTAGGCTTGTTTCTTAACTAGCTCTTATAACTTAAATTACCCATTTTCTATTAATCTATGTGCTGCGCCAAGGCTTGCTTGCCTCATGTACTCACTTCCTATCCTGCTCTCTCTGTGTCTCATGGCATCTTCTCCCCAGCATTCTCTCTGCCCTGAAAATCCTGCCTACCTACTGGCCATCCAGCTTTTTTATTAAACCAATCACAGTGACATATAGTCACACAGTGTAAAGGAGGATTCCACATGGGAGCAAGTGTGGAAGCCCTCATCCTTCAGGCGTTATCAAGCATCTTCCCTGACTCTGGTCCATGACCATTTAACCTTCAAATGGCTCGGCACAGGCAGTCTACGTGAGGGGTACCCTATATTTGTGCAAGGTGCATCCTGATTAGGTGCGTGGCAGGAGCCCCGGGTGCTGGTGAATTTGTGAATCGATGGTAGTGAGGATCTGAATGAATACTGCTCAGAGGAAGAACAGCCAGTGAAAGTTCTATGAGACAAGGAAATCCACGGCTCAGAATCTGCGGAGCAAGAGAGGCCCTAGTGTTACCGTGTAGGAGATTTCTCTGGTCTATCACCTTCACACTCTGCCATGCTCCTCTGCCCTTCACCGAGTTCATCATTCTCAGGCAGCATTCAGAAAGAAAGCAGACTCTCCAGCCACACCGAACAAGATGGAAAATTTAAACACCAGAACACAGCCAGGTAGGCAGAGTGACCCACAAGGCTGCGGCAGGAGAATTGTGAGTCTGTGGTCAGCCTGGACTCTAAACAGTGCATTTAGAGATGTGCTGAAACTTCCCAGGGATGGGGCGGCTTCCAGGATGTGTACCCACCGAGTGGGAGCTGCCCAGAATGCTGCTGTCTCTGCTCAGAGGGAGCGTCCAGAGGGGACAGCAGTGCCTGTCTTGTTGACTGGCAACCAGCTAACATTTCCTGGATGTTCCGATAGTTAGCTCTCAAATGCATGGCAGAGGCTTTGTCTGCAATGGCTGCTGTATCCATGCGGCTCCGTGATCTCCCTCGGTGACAGCGTCATCCTCATGGAGGTGAGCAGCACCATTCAGGTTACCTAGGAAATGACCTCAGCCAGTCACCTCTGTGGAATGTCCTCTGTAGCACTGGTGTGGGGATAGTGTTGATTCTAAAGTTGGGAGGAGAAAGACCACAGACCCACGTCATCGAGGGCAAATTAACTAAAGCAAGCAATTAATTACAGCAAGTTTTTTGTTTGTGTACGTGGGCTGCCAACCCCTAAGGCAGGGTTCCAGAGGTCTGCATTGGATGTGAGGAGGACAAGGCTTTTGTAGCTCAAGGGAAGGGGGTTTCCAAATGAGGGATCTGGCAGACATAATCGGCGGGTTACAGGAGCAGAACATAAGTAGAGCAAGTTAGTCCTTCCTGAAACAAAGACATGCCTGCAAGGTGGGCATCACAAGGGAGTCTAGGGGGTCGTATAAGCTCTTGAAACAAAGGTAGGGCCGCAAGATGGTTCTAAACAACTCTTTGAAACAAAGGCATGATTGCCATTCCTGGAGCAGGCAGTACAGAACCATGTAGTTCAGGTTACAGGTGGGGCATATAGCCCAATCCTTGAAAAACAGGTTTAATCATGAAGAGAAATGAAGCTAGTTTGTCTTTACTATGTTGTGCCCAGATCGTGACCCCCTGAGAGACCACCAAAGACGAGCATGCCGGAATGCAAAAGCAAGGTTTAATTCTGGATATCCAAAAGCATTACAAGCCTAGGCAGGGACTTCGTCCAATACATCCAACACAGTGGAGGCTGGAGGAAGTGCCCACCTGTCTGCAAGCTCAGCTTTTAAAGGGAAAAATCACAAGGTTACATCATTTAGGGGTGCTAGTATGGGTACAATTCTGATTGGCTCGCTTCTAGGGACTTCTAGAAATTACTTCTAAGGGAGTGGTTGCCCGCCACCATTTCTCATTGGCTGCCCTCAGGTGGGGGCATTTCTGTGGTCAGTTACCCTGGAAACCAGGGAGAAGACATTCCATAGTCCAGCAGGCATTACCTCGTGACTATCTTGTGACTCTGTACTTTTACACTTCCTGGTTTCTGGAATCTGAACTGACTGTTTTCAGTAACTAATGGCCTATTTTCTAAAAGGAGAAATCTTAGGCCTTAATTTTAGGGTGAAAGCATTTTGGTCTTATTTCTAAGATGGCTCATTTTGGTCTCACAGCTATAAGATGGCTTTCAAGCCCAAGATGGAGGCAGGCTGGTTCTTCCGGAGAACCTCACTCAGGTATTTCCTCAGTTCCATTTAGGACTGCTATTGTCAAATAATCAGGACAGGGACCCGACTGTCTCTAATGGTTCATACATGGAAAACCTAAAAGAGCCTTCTCGAACATCACCTCTCAGTAGCCCATGGAAAGTGTTGACCGGAAACCAAGAGCACCCTTGGGTACCAGTCCAGCTGCCTCTAAAAAGAAGCTGCAGAACCAATGTGTGACGCCTGCGCACAGCCACGCCTGGAGTCCTGACTGGAGAGAGCAGGGACCCTGACAGCACTTCCCTTTCACAAGCCCAGATCTCCCCTCCGCAGTGACTTTGGTCAAAGGAGCCCCATGGAAACTTCTGGAAGCTACAAAGTTTGTTCTGAAGTTGGCAGCCTCCACTTTCATCACGCCTGAACTTCAATCAACTGCCTCGCTATGCTTCTGTAGATGACAGGAGCCATGGACTGCAGAATTTACCTCCCACAGATGGCCAGTGGGTGCCAAACACAGCGGGGACTCTTAATTATTATTTACATTTCACGATGATGGGACAGAATGACAAGCAGGATATGCGGAACACTGGGTTTTGTTCCAGCAGAACTGAAACAGGAGCCCGCAACTTCAGGAAGGTTAAATTTTGAAAGGGGCTCTTTCCTTTTTCAACCCCAATAAGTGGGACTTTATTTTTTAAAAAGTTAATTGGGCCCCCAAATAATACCAGACATGAAAGAGACAGCGGACAGAGAGGAAGGAGTTGAGTTCAGTCATTATTTTCTTTCTATTCCCTGTTTATGCTTGAAATGTCCCAGGAAGCAGCCATCACAGAACGGGGAACTCCTGACAGATGTAATTAACAGTTGCAGTCACTTGTGGTCAGCCTCTCTCCTCCACTTCTTCTGCCCCTCCCGCCCACACCCCCATCCCCACTCCCAGCCAACAATCTTGGGTCACACTCTAGATTGGCCTCCTCCATCAGGAAAGTTCCAGAAGGCACATCTGGGAGCACTCCAAGAGTGCTCCATGACATCACTCTCCTTGGGGAAGACCAGCTGCCCTGCTTTTGTACTCTTGCTCCATCTCCAGGGTTAGAGCGCCTCACAAGCTTAAAGCTCACGAACTGCAACTGTCCTCTCCAAAGACCGTCTTGGAAGCTTAGTGCGAGCGCACTGAGTCAGACAGGGTGGGTGCCCACCTGCCTGTTTATAAATGAGTCTTTGTAAACAAGGAGGAGCAGGAAAGTCTCCAAAACATTTGTGGGGTGCATCTCGGTGCAAGGCAGCGTCTCCTGGAAGGCCAAATGGGTGTGGTGTTTCCCCAGGCTACCCTAAAGGCATCTTTACATAATGACCACAATACCAGTGGCTCCATTGCCTTCAGCATTCAATGAGACGATGAGGAAATACCCACACACAGTAGGTGACCCTCATGACGGCAGGTCCAGCCCAAATGCCTTCCTGGTCAGGGTGGGGACATCATCGTTGGGGACACTTGGCCAACACTTTCAATGCGTCATATAATAACAGTAGCGATTTGGGAGTCTGCTTGCTCTTTAAGTTTGTGAAGTTTCCAGCGTTGGACTTTTTATTTGTTAGCACGTTGTGTGGAGTGGGACGCCATTGCTGTTACAGGGTGAACCATTTAACTCTTTATATGTGTGTACATTCGTATTTCGACAGTAGGTTTCTACAGACTCTTCCGAAAGGCCTTCAAGTCATCCTTCCCTGTACCCCCTCCTCCACCCTGCCCTCCTACCCCTCACCCCATTTAAGCCTTCCTCCATTATCCATCCCCCTCCCCCTACTCTCCCCCCCCCGCCCCCATCACCCTTTCTACCATTTCATTCTGTCTCCCCTCCCTTGAAATCTCCCAGGGGTACATGGGCAGTACAAATTGAACTTGCTGGGTTTAAATGAAAGAGAGGATACAGAGGTGGGTGGGAAGGGAGGGAGAATCCAGAGGGAGTCAGGGGAGGGCATGAATGTAATCAAACCAGTGGTACAAAAGTCTCAAAAACTTGTGAAGTTTCAACTTGACCTCAAGACTTCCACCATTTTATTAGCCAGTGGATAAAAAGGATGTCTATTTTTTGGAAGGAGTAACTGAGATAACTACCCAGCAGAGTGCTGGTACTCAGTAGCTCCCTAATATGAGAGGTCACTGTTGGGCTGTCACCCCTTATTTAATGAAGGTTAGGCACTCTCTCAAGCTCCCATTTAAATGGTCCTTCTGCATATGTATTAAGTCACCTTAAATCCTTCTTATGAAAAGATTAATAGCTGCATAGATCAGTGTCTTTGTCTCTATTTAAGCAGGGTTTTACCCTTCCGTCTCAAGCAGTAGACACCTCCCCGACTCCCATTCAATAGTGGAGCCATACATTTGGCTTTCTTTGCATTCACCTCCCTGAAATGAAAAGTCAAAATGGGTCTCCATCTCCCCCATGGTGTAGTTAGTATGAGGTTCCACCATGGTAACTGACGGTGCTGTTCCATATTGATGAGGACGACACCAGACGAGTCAGCCTCGTGGAGTCCTCATTCCATTGAACAGGACAGCGCCAACAAAGCCCAACTGCGCTCGCTCACATGTGGTTTCACTTACCCTGTCACATCTCTCATGCAGGCTTCGCAGTGGCTGACGGCAGCAGGGTGGCTCCGCTGTGCCCCAAAGGGTATTTTCCTTGTGGGAATCTCACCAAGTGCTTGCCCCGAGCCTTTCACTGTGATGGCGTGGATGATTGTGGGAACGGTGCCGACGAGGACAGCTGTGGTGAGTCCCGCCCCCTACTGTGCGCCACACACAAACCTCACCACATGCGTCCCCCAAAACTGTGGGTCAGTCAGTGAGCGAGGGTAATGAACTGGGAGGAGAGGTTCGGAAAACCACTGCCACTGTGTTCAGGCAAATGACCTGAATTTTAGGATACAGAGCCTGCTAAAGTCAGAAAGATGGCCTCATAAAGATTGAAATGGCCTTCCAAATTCTGCTCTGCTTCTCGTAATTCAATTTTAAGAGGCTTCCTTGTGGCCGATAGCTTTGTTCGGCTTTAAGAATATTCACAAGTGGCCATTGGGCTCGCCTAGAGAATTACTTGATCGTGCAGAATGACCCTGAGTGTCAGGACCTCCGCACATCACTGAGACACAGTGAGCTCAAAAGAAATAAGGAGAAAACAAGGACCTTTGGCTCACGGGACAACAAAAACTAAGAAAACAGTAACACTGTGCACAGATAACTAAGCACATCCAGAGGGACAAGGACCATGAATTGCAAACAAATAAGGAGATGAAAAACATCCTGGAAATCCACTTTAAGGACAGAATCATAGAATACTTTTCTTTAATTGACTTGAATTGAGAACAAAATGAAAGAAAAAGGAAGGAAGGAAGGAAGGAGGGAGGGAGGAAGGAATGAGGGAAGGAAGGAATGAGGGAAGGAAGGAATGAGGGAAGGAAGGAAGGAAGGAAGGAAGGGAAGGATGATGTTCTGGAGTCATGGAATCCCAGGCATAGAAAATAAAAGGCCCCGGGGCTGGCTGAAATAAGGTGAAATGGGGTCCTTCTTGCAAAAGCAATGTGACTTGAGCAGAGTCATCAAGCATGAAGTGAGAAGAGGCTACACATCCCCCAGGCCACGGCATCCCCCAGGCCGCGGCATCCCCCAGGCCGCGGCATCCCCCAGGCCGCGGCATCCCCCAGGCCAAGTGGAGGGCTGTGTTGAGACCCTGTGTCTTGCCCGATCTAATCTGCCGATTTTCCTGTGAGGAGAACTGATGGCAGAGAGATTGATATGTGAAGTTAGTCACAGTCAAGGCGGGAACTCAGACCTTCCTAGTCTGCCACACAGGGCCAGCCAGCCCTCTTCAGAACTGTCCAACTAGCATCTGAGTGGGGCGACCGCATCGCGGCGGCAGGCCAAGCAGCTGTCTGGGCCCTGGGTACTCGGGCACCCTGCCCTTGGATGGGAAACAATTCCAATCCCTTTCCACAGAGCATTCCTGCCTGCCCCTTCCTTCACACTCAGTTCGGAGATGCGGGATGCAGCTCAGGGGGAGAAGGCTTGCCTAGCATGCAGGAGGCACTAGGTTCAATCCAGAACAACTAAGACCAAAAAAAAAAAAAGGCGCAGTTAAGTGGCCCTCCCCCTCAAGGGGGGGCTGCGCAGGCATCCCTGAGGGTACATCCCCCGCCACGTAGAGTCCTGAGCGTTACTTTCCCGCCTCTTGGCAGACGTGAGCTTTGACCTGAGAAACGGCCAGATTCTGCTTTGCTACCCACCAGAACGTAGGATAGTAGAGCATGCAGTAGGCGCTCAGTCTGTGCTCAGTTCAGAGGCCATTCTCTGGGGATCAGTGAACAAGCTAATCGGAGATTTCTCATTTGCTCCGTGGGAATCAAGGCTCACTCTTGTTTCTTTGCCCCACAAGGACGTTCTGAACCCAAACTGAACAACGCACATGGAATAGCTTATAATGCCATTAAAGATATCAAAAGCATCATTCAGGATATGAAAAAGGCGTAAAGATAAATTACAGATATCAGGGATCAAAGGAGCACGCAACTGCCCCATGAATTTACTTTTTGATTCATGTGGACTTTGGTGCCCTCTATTACAATGCAAATCTTACCATTTTTATAGCACGTGCTCAATTAAGGATGCTTCGGAATAGGCCCTTTTTTGTAAAGATGTACATAAATAAATTGTTTGTAGGTATTTTTTCTAATAGAAAGGAAATATCAAATAAGAATATTATAACAGCAAATGGCAAGTTGACATTAAACATGAGAAACCAAGACACTGTTTTCCCTCAATAGGATTCAACACTCTTTATTAAAAAAGTACTTTGGTTTTTGCTTTATTTAAAAACAAAATCTGGCAAGGAGTGGTACAGCCCATGCTGAGAGCGTGTGAGGCCTGCGTTCAACCCCCAGCAACAAAGCAAAGCAAGAAAGTTCCGATTTTATCAAACTCAGTACCCCATCCCACAAGCCCCTCCCAGCTTCACGCGGCAAAGTGATGTGCAGAGTGAATTCAAGTCTAAGATTCAAAATATCAGTATTAGAAAGAGGTATTGTTTACCAAGACATTTACGATTACATAAAATAATTTATATGTGTTGTGAAGCATACATCTGAAATCCTTATAAGTGAAATCGAGAAATGCCCACAGAGGTCTGTTTAACTCTCTCTTACTATCTTCATATTTAAAAAAACAAAAAAAAAAGAAACAAACAAACAAAAACCGTTCTGTTGCTTGAGCAGGTCTTTGGGTTGTCTTGGTTTGATTCATGACATTTTTATTCTTTTGTTTTGTGGTATGCGATCTGATCTCTAGACTAATGACATTTTTATTCTTTTGTCTTTGTGGTATGCGATCTGATCTCTAGACTAACTGATGCGTATCAATCACCACCCCACAGGTGACACTAGTGGATGGACGACCATATTTGGCACAGTCCATGGAAATGTCAATAAAGTGACATTAACACAGGAGTGCTGTAAGTGGTGTTGGTTCAAAGACGGTATCCGCTGTGCGAGAACGTAACTGTGGTGCGTGGGTTTTTCGGGGAACAGCAGCCCCCTCTTATCTAAGGTTTTGCTGTCGACAGTTTCAAAGAGCTGCAGGCACCTGCAGTCCCTAAACAGTATATGAACACTTGAGGAGCTGGGACTCGGGCTCCTGGGAACGATGATGGCGAGGCCTGGACACAGACAGACCGCATTCACATAACCTTGGTCGTGGTATATATACTGTTACGATTTTTTCTATTAAGTAATTACTTACTCTTAATCTCACTGGCCTGATTTATAAATTGAACTTTTTCAGAGGCATGTCAGCATAGGGAAAACAGTTAACACAGGCTTTGGTGTTATCTCTGGTGTCAAGCATCCACTGGACGTCTTGGAATGTGTCCCCTGTGGATAAGGGGGGACTGCTGTAGCGGCTCAGTTATCTTCAGAAGGTCAATTTCATTTTAATGTATTTCACTGGTAACCGTTCTCCTGTCTGCCTGAGGGCCTGAGAAAAAAACGGAACAATAGATCCATCTCCATGCATGCTTATTTCTTGTGTCTCTGTATCAGTTATGGGAATAGCTAATCAATAATGGTGACAAATAACAAGGTTCTGTTTCCTTTGATTTTTTTTTTTTTCAACAAAGAGCTTGTGCTATGTTCCAGACACAGGACATACAGTACTGATTAAGGTGTGTCCGCAACTCACAAATAGCTCACGTGTATCTGGAAAGACATTCTCACTAAGCCGTGGTGATTCAGGGCTGCACAGGGAGGCATGGAAGACCACTGTAAGAAATGAGGGCTCTGCCAGGAGTGGGAATATTCTCCCAAGCAATGCACTGAGGTGGCTGTGAAGTCCCTGGATGGAGATAGAAGAGGTAACAGGATCAGCAGGTAAACAAGGCCAGTAAGAGCCGCAGGTAGTTGGTCAATGCAGGTTGCACAAATGCCCTTATGCAAGTGTGCTGAGATTCTACACTGTGAGCTGGGAGGGCAGAGCTGAACTCAGGAGGCTGCAGCATTCCCCTCCAGGGCTTGGGGCACTCACTGCGGAGATTGGCCTCTCTCTGTATTGCTCGTAGGGTTTTGTGTGTGTGTGTGTGTGTGTGTGTGTGTGTGTGTGTGTGTGTGTACATATGTAGGTGAATATATAGTTTGATACATGTTATACATAAACTTCATTTATGTACGTAATGTGTATATATTAAATACTATACTAACATTGGGCATGGTTGTGCACACCTTTAATCCCAGCATTCTGGGAGGCAGAAGAAGGTAATCTCTGTGAGTTCCAGGCTAACCAAGACTACTACATAGTGGGACCCTGTCTCAAAAACAAGCAAACAAATCAACAACAACAACAACAAAACTCTATACTAACAGTGTACAGTCAGTCCTCTCACCTAGGGTTGCATAATTGTGCATTCAACCAACAAATCAGAAATAGTCTCATAAAAACTGTATCTGTGCTGAACTTGTCCAGTAAATTTTCTCATCATTAATATTAATGTATATTATTCTATGTTGTTATATACTGTTATAATCATGTAATAATATAAAATATGTATATAGTGTAACAATTATATCCTCAGCATTTATGTTATAATCAGTGTCATGAAGCCTCTAGAGATACATGAGAAGATGCAGGGATTTGTATGTAAGTTGTATGCAAATACTGCATCACTTTTAGAAGGGACTTGAGCATCTGTGAATTTAGGTATCCATGAGGGCCCTAAAAACAGTCTCCATCCCATCCCTGAGAAAGACTGGAGTATGAACTTCATAACACTAGTTCATAACTCCTACACTTATACATTAATACATAATCTATAAAAATGAAATTAAACCATATACAGTGGCATGCACTTGCAACCCCAGCAATCAGGAATCTGAGCCAGAAGAGTCCTGAGTTCAAAGCTAACCTGGGCTGTGTAATGAGTCCACATATCAAAAGAGAAAAGAGAAATTGGGGCTGAGGAGATGGCTCATTGGTTAAGAGCACTGGCTGCTCTTGCAGAGGACCTGGGTTTAGTTCCCAGTATCCACATAGTAGCTCACAACCATCTGTGACTAAGGTGATTTGATGCCCTCTGCTGGCCTCTATGCCACTACACACTTGGGGCACATAGATCCATTCAGACACACACACACACACACACACACACACACACACACACACACACACTAAAATAAATATTTTATAAATGGAGGTAAAAATTGACCCCAGAGAAAAGTGACCAGTTTCTTTCTTGGCTAAAAGCCAGAAATGTCCTTGGAACTCACGAGTCCTTGGCGGCTTCGTCCTTGCCAGAAGCCAGAGAAACAAAAGTGTTTGTGGAGCTCTGATCTTTGACCTGACCCCTAGAGAATTCTGCATTCTCACCGCAGATGGAATGTTAATGTAGCCATGAAGCCCTCTTAAGAGGAAACTCCTTCTGGTCATCCGGCCTGGTGCAGACCTCAAGTTCCAGTGGACAGGTCAATCTCCCAGCCAAGGGACCACCCACGGAGGGGGGCAAGGCTCACCTCTGACCGTGCTGGTAAAATAGATACAACAGTTCACTCTCTGTCCCAGGGGCCAAACTCAGGCTTCCTGAGTCAGCTACTCCTGAACAGGTGCCCTGTACTGCCATTGTTTCTCACTCCAAGACAGGATAGACGAAAGGAGCCTACATCTCACTGAGTTTGAAGAAAAAAGTGTTTAGAAGATGAGGAGGAACTGTTAATGCTACTAAAGGAGTCTTTGCTGCCAAGTACTATAACACTTTATGACAGGGAATTCAAATCTTTTTATCTGTCCCACCTGGGATGCAAATGTCTTAATCTCACTCCCTCCCTCCCCCACCACAACCCCTGAAAAACCTTTGTTTACACAAAGACCCTGAAACATTCTTGAGTTAAAATGGCTGACCCCTCCCCTTTGTGGTGTGTGTGTGTGTGTGTGTGTGTGTGTGTGTGTGTGTGTGTGTGCCAATTCTTTAAAAACTAGCCAATCACGACAGACCTTAAGGTCAGGCCCCCAGGCAATGGAGAGAGCCACAGTCTGCGTGGGAAGGAAAACTAGCGTACTTCCTGCCCGGTGTGTTGGCTCTTCCGAGTACATCCCCTTATCAAGACTAGAGTTCTGCTTTGTCGAGACACTTCTTAAAACTTTTCACTGCTTGAAAAAACAAAACGACACAGAAAAATCTAATTTAGAAACGACAAGATTAGTAAGAAATACAACTGAAAATTCAACAGTCTCTTTCTAATATGTCTTGTTCGGGAGCTTGCTTCACACACAGTGGGAAATCACCAAAGTTACGGCTTTTCTGTGTGTTTGACTGGGTTGGGTCTTTGTTTTGGTGTTTTAGTTTTTAGTAGCAAAGAGGATCAGGACAAGATGCTTGAAAATGGCCCCTTCAGATGCAGAGTGGGTGAGAGAAGAAAGTCTTAGCTGGGAACCCCATGCCTGGCCGTGACTGTCAGAATTCTTGGATGGGTGGGATGGTAGCTGCTGGCAGTTAGGTTCTAAAGGCCGGGCAGGGGCACCACAGAGCCCTGCCAGGTACAAGACAGATTCCCAATCAAGAGGGATCTGGGCCAAAAACATCACTGTGCCAGCTGAGCAGGAAGAATGAAGACAATGCCAATTATTATAAGATCCAGGGCAGACAAAGGCTACAAATCTGAACCCAAGGACTGTCTTGGTGAGTGAGGTGGCTGGAGATGGGGAGGGCCTTTCAGGACCATCCACAGAAGAGGGGGTGGCGTGAATGTTTTGCAAGACAGGGAGGGTGGAGAAAGCCCCCCATTTCTGCCTTCTTAAAGATTTGTTTACTTTTATTTTTTATGCGTATATTTTGCCTGCATGCATGTATATGCACTGTATGCCTGCTTAATGCCTGAGGAGGCCAGAAGAGGGCATCAGATCACCTAGAAATGGAGTTACAGGCAGTTGTGAGCCACCACATGGGTGCTGGGAACTGAACCCAGGACCTCTGCAAGAGCAGCCAGTGCTCGTAACCACTGAGCCCCATCATGTCTCTGCTTCAAGCAGCATACCCAGCTTGACTGTATGAAACTCCTTTACTGCCAAGTACTTTCTGATTACAACCTTAATCAGAATAATACAGCTGTAATAGTCTTGATGTCAATAAACATTAGACAAAACATATTAGTGCTATCTTTATTGGGTTGAGCCAATTACCATGTAGACCACATAATAACATCTAAACATTATATACTGAAAGCATCTCCTACATGAAGTGGGGATCCAGTAATGGCTGTGGTAACTTTACTGCCAAAATGCAGCTAAATGCACTTTAAATGTGATACAAAGAAGGATGGGCAATTGGAGAGAATTTATACTCACAGTTCAGCGCATAACAGCAACCAGTTGAATTCACACCATAGCACATGTCTTGAATACCATCATTCATCAGGTCAAGGTAGAAGGTAATGTACTACACAGCAAGACCCCGTGTCAAAACAGTTGACTAATTAATTATAATACTAATTGTAGATGTAACCATCTTTTAAAATAAGAAACACAGAGCTGATTGCAGAGTTAAAAAGCCCAAGAGGTCAGAGCAATAGCTAAGAGCTAAAAACCTTACCCTTCATGGCCGCTGCTGCCCTCCTCAGCCAGAGACCTACTTCCTGTGTGTCTGTCTTCTTATAGACTTTCTGTTCTGCCTTCTCATTGGTTGTAAACCCAACCACATGACCTCCTCGTCACTGCTCATCTATACAGACCTCCAGATCTTCTATGGTTGGTATTGAGATTAAAGGTGTGTGTCTCCATGCTGGTGGTGTCCTTGAACACACAGAGATCTGCCTGTCATGTGATAGGGATTAAGGGCATGTGCTACCACTGCCAGACTTCTGCTGTGACTTACTATTAGCTCTGATCCCCAGGCAACTTTATTTATTAACATACAAATAAAATCACATTTCAGTACAAATAAAATATCACCATAAATAATAATATAATTAAAAATTAACTTTCACTTTCTTAACTGCATCAAATCAAATATCCATAGGGTCAGTGGAGAAATTAAAGATCCTATCAAAATCTTCTGCCTCTTTCTCTGCTCCTCTATCACGTATTCCACATGACATTCATTTAGCAACTGCTTCATGCTATCGGATTGAGTTGGTCCAGCCATCACCATGGAGATTTACTCCAACAAACGATGCTTTTCACTGAACAGAACTTTATCTTGTCTCAGTGCTTGGTCTGATTTTATTGTGGTTTCTTTCTGCTCTGTGAGATGTTGAATGTCTTTAAGATGACTGTGGGAAGGAACTAGAGATGAGATGAACTTGATTTGGAGAGAATTCTTGTTTGCTTTTATGAAGGACTCAAGGAGCCCATTAATAGATATAAATTGTTATGTAGTTGATTAAAAGAGAAAATTGTCAGTTGTTGCCATAAATAAACACGATTGGGTTTTTTGTTTGTTTGTTTTGTTTTTTTCTGGTGTAATTCTTTTGTCTTTTCTCCCCAGTTCTCAGCCAGTACCCACAGCACTGTTCCTGTAGAGAAAACGAACTGGAATGCATACAGGCTGACTTAAATGCCGTGCCAAAGGTTTCTAGCAACGTGACATTACTGTGAGTATGTGCCACATCTTTATACCTAAACTCTCACAAAAAACACCGAAAACCCTGTAGTGCCATAATGACAAATTATACATAATACACTTAGCAAATAAGTGAAAGGACTTCTTTTTTTTTTTTTTTTTTTTTTGGTTTTTTTCGAGACAGGGTTTCTCTGCGTAGTTTTGCGCCTTTCCTGGAGCTCACTTGGTAGCCCAGGCTGGCCTCGAACTCACAGCGATCCGCCTGGCTCTGCCTCCCGAGTGCTGGGATTAAAGGCGTGCGCCACCACCGCCCGGCTGTGAAAGGACTTCTTAAAAGATTTATTTATTTGTATTTTATGTATATGAGTGTTGCCTGCACAGATGGATGGATGTGTACCACATGTGTACAGTACCCACACTGGTCAGAAGAGGGTGTCAGAGACCCTGAAACTAGAGTTACAGATGGTTGTGAGGCACGGTGTGGATACTAGGAATCATACCCGGGTCCTCTGCAAGAGCTGAGCCACCTCTCCTGCCCCTGGAACTACTTCTAAAACCAGTCACCAATGAGGTTGATCTAGTTCCTCCACAGGAAAATACATTTTAAATATGATCTCCTAGATGAGCCTGGTTAATGTTCACCTCACGATGTCTGTCTGTGGCCTGGAGTGCTTGTCCAGTATGCTCTGACTTGTGCACTGTTATGCTATGGCCCTGCTGCTGAAGAAAAGGGAGCAGGCTTATGTCATCTCATTTTTAAAGCTGACAATCCTTCTAAAACTTCAAGAAAAGATAGAAAGATCCACAAAGCTAGCGGGCCTGGATCATGCAAACTTTCCTGAATTTTGCAGAAAGAAATTTAAGGCCAGGAATCTGTAGTCCTGCCTTCATCGGGCATGTCCAGGATGGTTGGGATCTTGCATAGTCATGCCCTCATTGGACATGTCTAAGATGGTTGGGATCTTGCATAGTCATGCCCTCATTGGACATGTCTAAGATGGTTGGGATCTTCTGTAGTCATGTGCTCATTGGACATGTCTGAGATGATTGGATCTTCTGTAGTCATGTCCTCATTGGACATGTCTAAGATGGTTGGGATCTTGCATAGTCATGCCCTCATTGGACATGTCTAAGATGGTTGGGATCTTGCATAGTCATGTCCTCATTGGACATATCTAAGATGGTTGGGATCTGGCATAGTCATGTCCTCATTGGACATGTCTAAGATGGTTGGGATCTTCTGTAGTCATGTGCTCATTGGACATGTCTGAGATGATTGGATCTTCTGTAGTCATGTCCTCATTGGACATGTCTAAGATGGTTGGGATCTTGCATAGTCATGCCCTCATTGGACATGTCTAGGATGGTTGAGATCTTGCATAGTCATGTCCTCATTGGACATGTCTAAGGTGGTTGGGATCTTGCATAGTCATGCCCAAATTGGACATGTCTAGGATGGTTGGGATCTTCTGTAGTCATGTGCTCATCACACATGGCTGAGGTAGTTGGGATCTTCTGTAGTCTTTGTTTTCACTTGTTCTTATGTTTTGTTTACTTCTCCAGAAATTAATAGAGACAGTGAAATCATCACGCCCTATCTACTCTGTTATACCAACTGACTAAGGAGAGAGGATAGAGATCAAGATAAACCTGGGCTAGCCTGGGCTGCATAGGGGGACACATGAAAGCTTGTCCCAAAGTAACAAAAAATTTGCTTTGATTTTTATTTCAGATCTCTTAAGAAAAATAAAATCCACAGTCTTCCAGTCAAAGTTTTCAGCAAATACACAGAACTCAAAAAGATGTAAGTAACTATAAATACTACATTTATGAGGAAACTCTGGTGATGTTTTAAGGCACTTTTGATCCGAGAACAAAATCGAATAGTTTTTATATGTGTTGCTAAATCTGGTCCTAAACTTAAGATTGGGAAGTAAAGCACTGGAAAGGAGGGTGTGTTTTCATTTCATAGTTTAGAGTACAGTTTCACTGAACCCTTCTCAGAGGGCTGACTTGGACTTGAGGTACAATATCTCAATACATAGTTTCAAGTCTTTCCTTAGTGTTATTTGAGAATGACATTGCAGGATCCGAGGGGCTGGATGTGCTTTTTAATTTGGAAAAAAAAGTGGAAGCATAGGCAAGACTAGTTCTTGTGTTTAAAATGTGTAATGACAGGGAACAGCCTGAATCCCAGGATAATAGGAGCAAAAACATGATGATGATGATGGTGATGGTGATGATATTAGTACATTTGAGGAGAGACTACACCAATAACTAGTGTGTAAATAACATATAAATAGTATTCAGTGAGAAAAAAGGAGACCACGTGCTTCTAGCATCCAAGAGAAACAATAGCTGAGACCTGGATGGTTGTGAGCTACCATTAGGTGCTAGGACTGAATAAGAGTCCTCTGGGAGGGCAGCTGGGCTTGTACCATCTCTCCAGCCCCTCATCAGTCTACTTCATGTCTTCATACTAGAGTATTTAAAGAGTCACATTGGATAGAGAATAAGAACATTTCTACTAGTCAGCATGATGCCTCCCATTGATATTTGTGGGTAGGAAACTCACAGGTTCGTAGCAGCCATTTGTAGCTTGGGTGATTGTCTACTGGTCCTTCCAAGCCGAGTTCCTCTGGTCTCTGAAGATGCCACACCTGCCAAGAGGTCTAGTAACAATACCAGCAAAGGGGTGTTGCACATGTCGGGTCCTTGGCAGAAATGTCTTCTTGTGTTATCCTTCAACACCTAGCATAAAAGAGAAGTCTCTGGAAATGCCATCAGTGATTCCATATTCATGGAATTAAAGACAGGCCCCCTCAAGCAAGAGACACATCCCTGGAAGAGAGTCACCTAGTGGAGCTCTGTGTGGATGGTGTGGACGTGCGGTGTCCTCTCACGTCCTTTGGTTATTCTCGCCGTAACCCGAGACAAGTCAGTTCCTTTTGCTCCGTCCTCGAGTGTGATTGTACTGTCACTGTCCCCTGGATTAGCCACACATTAGCCCTTCAAGAGTCCTCTAGAGGAAATCAGAACCACAGAGCTTCGCGACATCTTAGTCATTCCTAAAGTCACGTGTTCCTTCTGTCAATCAATGCCGAGCTTGCACGGCGTTCACGCTCTTCGCCAGAGAAGCAATTCGACAGCAGTCACTCACAGAAAGAATGGCAAGGGTTTTTGTCTTAAAGAGTCAACTTTCCGCCACTTCTACAAAATGCCTGAGACAATCAGTTTATGAAGAGGAAAGGTCGATCACAGTTTGGGAGGTTTCGGTGCAGGACAGATGGGCCCTGTCCTGGAATCATGGGGTGAGACAAAGGAACCTCCTTACCAGGAAACAGATGAGAATGAGGAGAAGAGAGAAGCTGGGGCCCCACTCTTCTCTTCAAGGGGGTGCCCCCGGTGACCTGAGACCTCCCTCTGGTCCCCATCTCTTGAAGGTTGGGCTCCTCCCAACAGCACCTAGCTGAGATGCAAGCCTTGAACACTTGAGCCTTCGGGGGACATTTAGGACCCTAACTCTAACAAGTTCTATTATCAGGTATCAGAGAAGTTGTAAGAATTTCTAATCAGACCACCTTAGACAGGAGCCAGCTGAAGTGTACAAAGGTTAAGGGACTCAGTTAAGACCTATAATTAGCTAGTGGGAGAATCACAGCCAGAGGCCGAGGCTTCTGATGAACATGGAGGCGCTTAACTATCACAATGAAAACCCAGGGATGGAGAGAAATTGGTCAGTATGTTCCAGAGTTACTGAGACGTCCAGTCTTGTCCCAGGCATGATTCCATCCTGTGCTTTTTGTCCCCTGTTTGAGGAGGAAGATGAGGACCCAGGGAGGCAGGGAGATCATTAGCACATTCAGACAGGAGACCTAACATTGGACATCTCTAGCCAAGTCCTTCCTCATTTGCTGTCCACATCCCTGCTTGAGACAGCCGGTAACCACTGGAAGGAAGAATGTGGGAACAGCTGCATAATTCAGCTCCCAAATTTCCTCAGGGCCCCAAAGGTAGAGACTAACCCTCTACTACTGTGTATCAGTGTGTGGCCCCAAGACAGCACAGAACTTCCTGTCCATTGAGTCTCCAGTCTAGACCTCTCTAAGTCCCCAAGGTAGAGTTACGGTCATTCTGACACAAAGGAAAAAAAATTCCTACATCAAAATTTAATTTTAATTGCCAGATGTATGAACATTGCTCAAGGAATGTAAATTTTCTTTTACTGTGGATCAGTTTTGTTATCTTAATAACCTCTTAAAGCACCAGGATTTTCTAAAGTTGAAGAAGAAGAAAAAGTAGTTTGTGATGACCTTTCAGAGAAATAAAAAACAATTTATGGGGTTGACTCTAACGTTTTTTATCATCGCTGCCATGGAAACCAACAGCGATCCTCCTCCTCCTCATTGTAACACAAACCTTATAAAAATTAGGTATTTCTTCTTACCCTGAGTTCTTGTTAAATGCAATCAACCATTGGCAATGAAACATAATTAAAGGTGTCTACCTGGCTCTAACATGCACAATGTCACCTTTAAAAATAGCTTATGAACACACATGTCATTAAGATATTTATTTGCTTTATTTTGGTACATAAGACCCTGGTGTTTCGCATGAGAAGTCTCTGATAGCTGAAAGAGCTGAGATTCATGATCCAGGAAACTGTTCTTAGACAAGCTGTTCAGTGTGAGATACATTTAATGGACTCGAGTCTCGGTTTGGAGTAGAAAGAGGTACCGCTTGCCAGATTGTCAATGTTTCCATTCTCACATTCTCTAAATGGCTCTTCTGGAAAAAGAAAGTAGACACCGAGGAGAGAGCTTAAGTTCGGCAGTCTCTGCCTGGGACTTGAGACCTGAGACGTGCAGTCTCTCTGCAGCAACAGTCAACAGATCTAAGACTCAGGGCTCTCCGTTATTTAAGAAACTGGATTCTTAAGTGATGTTGGTGAGAGGGGACCAGCTGCAGGAGGCGGAGGAATAGAACAGGCCCTCGGTCTGAATGTCTCTTTCCTTTGTCTTCTACTGTGAAAGAACAACATCAAAGTCACAATTTGCAGTGGCGCCCATCTCTTCACTAAGGAGGAAAAGCATGTGTTGCGCCCTTGGATTAAGAATCATCTCAAAGCCGGGCGTTGGTGGCGCACGCCTTTAATCCCAGCACTCGGGAGGCAGAGCCAGGCGGATCTCTGTGAGTTCGAGGCCAGCCTGGACTACCAAGTGAGTTCCAGGAAAGGCGCAAAGCTACACAGAGAAACCCTGTCTCGAAAAACCAAAAAAAAAAAACAAACAAAAAAAAAAAAGAATCATCTCAAATAAACTGGCCTCACTGAGTAGTGGATTTTACATTGAAGAGAAACTTCAGTGGGCCTTTCCTAGCATCCCCTGTGCTTTCATTGTTTTCCTTTGTATCGAAATCGAATTCACCGCGTCCACTTTCATTATCTTCAGACACTCCTCTAACGTTCAGACAGATGCTGCTCTACGTCCGTCTGTCCTATTCATAACAGAATCATAAGCCCCAAAGGGATTTCTGCTGCGTGTGTCTCCCCACAGACACAGTGCAAGAAGCAAGCGGGTGTTTGGGGTCAGAGGGCGGGGTTAGGATGCACGCGCTCACTGCCTCTCAAGGTTCTTCTGCAGCGTTGGGATTGGTGCTTTGTAGGTGGGCACAGGTATGATGCAGGTGCCCTGGATCAGCAATGTTTTCCGAGTGGGGGGATGCGTGGAAATGTGATTGGTTTTTGCCCTGAGGATCACTAATAAACCAGAAGCTGGTCTTTACTTTCTATCCCGCTGCCTTGAGACAAAAAGACGGTCAACTCTAGTCATTTTGTAACACACTCATGACTCTAAGGGAAGGTTGGTGTCTTAGGGTTTCTACTGGTGTGAAGAGACACCGTGACCACAGCAACTCTTATAAGGAAAACATTTAATTGGGGGAGAGGGACTTGCTCACAGTTTCAGAGGTTCAGTCCATCATGGCAGAAGCATTGGCGGCTTGCAGGCAGACATGATGCTGGCTACATCCTGATCAGAAGGCAATGGGAAATGTCTGATACTGAGCAAAGCTTAAGCAAAAGAGACCCTAAAGCCTGCCCCACAGTGACACACTTCCTCCAACAAGGCCACGCCTCCCAATAGTGCCACTCCCTCTGAGCTTATGGGGGCCATTTACATTCAAACTACCACAGCTGGGAAGCTCTGACAGTGAATAATTGCACCAGAATAAAATTCAAAGTCTAGTTAGACACCAAACACACACACACACATGTTCTGCCCATGGTTTTACAGTGAGTGGAACGCCGTAACAATTAGCACAGCCTTGTGTAATATTGTAAGCATCCATTCGAACAGAAATGAGAGACATCAAAGCCATAGATAATGTAGGGGTCAGAAGCATAGTACTGACATAAAGCACTTGCCTGGCCTGCACAAGGCCCAGGGTTCAATCCTCAGCATCACACACACACACACACACACACACACACACACACACACACACACACACACACTATACAAAACAAAACCCACTTATGTAGTAGTCGCGATCAGTATGGCTGTTTCCTGCCCCAGCCTGCTTTAGAACGTAGGGATTCAGGCCTAACGTCCTATTGCATGATGCGGACCGGAAGTGAGTGTTCTTCCCATGGATCCCTCAATAGTGCTGTTATTGCTACTATCAAATCAATTCTGTATTTTCGAGTTTTGTGACTCATAGGCCTGAAAGTTGACACAGCATAGCATCCAGAGTTCAGCAGCTGCTAGGACCCTGAGCACATCGCTGATTTGCCTGCTTCTTGCTTTCCGTCTAGAAAGGACCCAAAGGGCCCCTCCTTTGTTCGTGAGAAAATAATGAAGAAATTGCGGAACTAAAGGCTCAGCCTGGTGCTGGTCGGTAGAGACCAGCTAGAAAAGAGGGTTGCTAGAGCTCCTGACTGAATAAAAGATGACTAGAGGCAACACGCACACACACACACACACACCACCAGACTTCAGTGGTCCAGATCGCAGGTGGTCAACCTCGTTACACGCCTTGTCTTGTTTTGTAGCTCCCATGCCTCCTGGCGACATGTGAATAAGGCTCTGTGCTTTAGAATCCAGTTTCACCCACTGCCTTTAGGTGGAAAAAGGGAAAAAGTCATTACACAGCAATTTAAGCTGAAGGCCTGTATACTGCGATCACCTGACTGGCATACCGCAATCACGTGACTTTCCCATCTTGTTCCCACAGATACCTCCAGCACAACTGCATCACTCACATATCCAGGAAAGCATTTTTTGGATTATATAATCTGCAGATCCTGTGAGTAACTCCTTCATTAGTATATTATGGGTATCATTCGAAGAAAAGACCACAAAGGTAGAATCGGGTGGGTTGGGGAGATGGAAGAACCCTTAAAAGAGTACAAGGTAAGTATTCATGTTAGGGCTGGGCATGTAGCTCAGAGCATTTGCCTAATATGAGATGAGAGGCCCTGAGTTTGATCTCCTGAACCAACACCAAAAAAAAAAAAAAAAAAAAAAAAAAAAAAAAAAAAAAAGGACCTAAATTCCTCATCATACAAGAATAATTAATCATCCATAGTTTCTCTCTCTAATATTGTCTTCTTGCTGATAGATCACTTTCTTAGCATCTCAGTATTTTATTTTTCCCATACCATAGCTCACTGGATATATACTTCTTAAAATAGTAACGTACTGAGAATATGACCAAAAAAGGCTAGAAGTAAGAATTGCTCAACATATTTAGTTATCTTTCTTTCTACTCCAACCTAATGGAATATCTGCCAATATTGTTCTTGGCCACGTTGCTTGCCCTGGTCATAGTGGGACCCAGCCTGGACTTGTATTTCTGGGCATCCCCTGGTCCGTCCAGCTCCTGCTTCAGCTCATTCAGAACATGCTTGCAGAAGCAGATACCCAGACTACAACACCAAATCCGTCTAAGTGTATGTGGCTGACTGAGGTGTGGAGTCTGCCTAACGAACTCACCCATACTGTTTGCAGATACCTCAGCCATAACTGCATTACAGCCCTCAGGCCTGGGATATTCAAAGACTTGCATCAGCTCACTTGGCTGTAAGTATCTTGGCTCTTCTCTCTCCTACAAATGCTCATGGTCTTAATGATTTACAATAATGCTTGGATAGTTTCCAGACCGGGATGTCTCTGGTCTATTATGTTTCTGACTCACATATAATCTGATGCATTTTGCCCAAGGAATTCAGACATGAGTAGGTCAGGCGATGGTTATATGGAAAAGAAATCTGGCCATGTTATTACAGGGGAGCCTCAGCACCCAATGGCAGCCTTGCCAAGCCAGGCAGCCATCCAGTGTCACCAAGAACAGAAAGTCCTCGACCCCAGCACTGTTGACATCTTGACTTCTGTAATTCTTTGCTCGAAGCGGAGAAGACAGTGTGCCCTGCGCCTTGCAGGAGGCCTCTGCTCATTCGATGTCAGCAATGCAATTTCTCTCTAAGAGTTATGACAACAGAAAAGTCTCTCCAGATGTCGCCAGGTGACCCTGGGAGGGGAGAATGCCCCCTTTCTTAGAAACCTCTGAGTTAGGAAGCAAGAGGTTCAGGGCTTGCTCTGATCCTCAGGGCATCCGGAGAAAGGTTGGAGAATCAGTAACATCTACCATTTCCTCACTTCCCCACTAAGCCAACAGCTCTGTCTCCAAGCATCTCTCATCAGCTGCTTGTGTTTTCTTTGTCACAATCAGCAAAGAACCCTAGGCTCTGTGTTGCCTTGTTCATGGTCTGCAGATTGGCCTGGCTTGTGGAAAGTTCAGGGCTTTGGTTCCACTAGACCAAGTGGGAGCCTGGTCCTGGGCTTAATGACCCAGCCAACTTCCTCATCATGCCAGGCCTTCGCCCTAATGACCCCTTCTTTACAAGGACTGTTATGAGCATCGTCACATAACAAATAGGAAGTGTCCAGGGCAGAGTTCCTGTCACATAGTAAGTAGGTGCTCTTGTAACTGTCTGCTCCTGATCCTCCGTGCCTCAGACTTCTGAGGATACAAGGTGGCACCTGTGTCAAAGGCCACTATTTCCTTTTGCCGTCTGAATACAGTTTCAAACGGTGATTTGTCACTCTACAATGGGTTTTCTCTCCTTCCCACAAGACCCCTTGCAAGTGTGTGCATGTCCATTCCATCATCTGCACAGACCTTCTTGAATGCGTCGTTTAGTTGTGAGATTAAAGAATTGTGATTTCAGGGCTAGAGAGATGGCTCAGTGGTTAAGGGCACTGGCTGCTCTTGCAGAGGAGCTGGGATCAGTTTCCAGCACCCACATATGTGGGTGGCTCACAACTGTCTCTAACTCCAGTTCCAAGGGATTTGATACCCACTTCCAGCTTCTGTGGGCACCAGGCATCCAGGAAAAACACCCATATACATAAAAGAAAATTACATCTTAAAAATGTGATTTTTCTAAGAATTGTACTACATTTACTCCTTTTTTTTTTTTTTTTTTTTTTTTTTTTTTTTTTTTTTTTTTTTTGGTTTTTTTGAGACAGGGTTTCTCTGTGTAGCTTTGCGCCTTTCCTGGAACTCACTTGGTAGCCCAGGCTGGCCTCGAACTCACAGAGATCCTCCTGGCTCTGCCTCCCAAGTGCTGGGATTAAAGGCGTGCGCCACCACCACCCGGCTACATTTACTCCTTTTGAAGGGCACGAGATAGCATTTGTTAAAGGACCACACTGCCTGTCGATGCTTGTCTCGTGTTGTTATACTTATCCCTCAAAAACTACATCCCCATTGAGAGGAAAAGAGGAAGGAAAGAGAGAAAAATGAGGAAAGGGAGAGGGCAAAACCAGACCAAATACCCCAGCATGGAAGGGGGAGGCGGGCAGGAAGTCCCACCCTACTGAGGAGCTATTGGTGACTGACAGGTGCTATGAGAGGGAGGGTGGGTTTTCTTTAAGGGTGTGACTGTTGGTAGGTCCACCATGCTCCTGTGGAGGGTCCCACTCTAGAGAGTATAGGGGTTCTATATACCAGACTCAAAAGATGTTTTAAAAAAGAACATAAAGTTTGGGTAGGTTGGGATGGGGGAGGTGGATCTGAGAGGAGCTGGAGGAGGGGGATGAATATGATCAAAATACGTTGTATGAAATTCGCAAAGAATTCATACAAGTATTTTTAAGTAAAAGAAAAAAATTATAGATTTTTTTTAAAATCAAAAAAAAAAAAAGATGACCCATCTAACCAGTCGTTAAGGAAATGCATTTTCTAATTTGTCTAACTGATATATAAAAGCATTAAAGTTGTTCGTAGTAGCAGGTACTATGTGAAGTTCCAACATCTGCAAACACTGGGCGATATTTAAATCTGATTCAACACATCTGTTAACACTCATGTGTTATTTCTTCTCTATAATGAAGACATGCGATTCCCCTCTACCATTTAGAGATGAACAGCTCATAGCTGTTATGTTATGTTATGTTATCTTATGTTACGTTACATTGTGTCATGTTACGTTATTTGAGGGGGAGTATGCGAATCCCCCCTTCATTCAGCCCACCAGCAGGCAGGGTGTTTGTGGAGGCCATTTCAGCCAGTCAGTGTTTGTCAGGTGGGTGCAGAGAGAGATCAGTTCCAACTTCGGTAAGCACTAGAAGAGCTGCGGGAACTTGGAGAAAACAGTGCCCTCCCCCTCCGGGAATGAAGGAAAAGACGCCCAGAGGCAGGAGTCGGCCAGGCATTGGGAGAAGCAGGTTTCTCGTCGTCGTCGCTTTTATATTTTCCCTGGACTGGTTTCAGGAATGTCTCTAACATTAGGAACATTTTGATGTGTCTTGTCAGAATCTTAGACGACAATCCAATCACCAGAGTCTCACCGAGGTCCTTTACTGGATTAAACTCCTTATTTTTCTTGTAAGTATCCATCTCTCTTTCAGTCCCCCTGCCTTCGAAACAGAAGCCTTTGAGAAAATGCTGCAAACCGAAAGCGTCAGGCCCATCTCTGCTGAACATCAGGCCGTAGTTACTGTTGCTAAGTCAAAGGCAACAGCTGGGCCGATTGCAGCCTAAGCTGCCTGCTCAGCGTTCATCCTCTATCATCTCCTAAAGCCCCAAGTCATGTTTCTGTTTGCAGCGGTTGAACAAAGAGCTGCTTTTATTTCCTGACATCCTAGTCAAACTGAATGAAATGTAATAGGATCTCATAGGAACACAGTTCCAACTCCCTTTTTAAAAGATCTGTTCACTTTCAGTTTGGTGCCTGTTGAGTATTTTACCCTCCTGTTTGTGCGCGATGTTTATGCAGTACCCAGAGAGGCCAAAAGAGGGCGTTAGATCCTAGGTTAGAACCTAGAGTTCCAGGCGTTTGCCAGCTGTCATATTGATGCTGGCAGCTGAACCCAGGTTCTCAGCAGGGGCAGTCAGCGTTGTTAACCACTGAGCCATCTCTCCAGCCTCCCACTCCACTCTCACTAGAGGAAATACGCTTTTTCTCAGAGACAACGGATGAAAACCCCAAATCTAGGCCCTACGTACAGAGGTGTTTCCATAATTGCGCTTGCACTGTTAATATGCTAGGATGATTGGCAGGCGGGGGCGGGGGGGGGGGGGTTCCGTGTTCCTTTCCACTGGGTGATACAACACCGTGACGGGTCCATTTATCAAAGGGACCGCGGTACCCTAAATTAATCATGTATCTTAGCATGCTCATGAACTGTTGGCTCTCGATAATTCCCCTAACTGTCACGTCCTAGATTTAATGCAGTTTCCAGTATGTTTTTTTTATGGTATAAATGATTCATGCATCCCTGAGAAAACATCTTGAGAACTAATGGTGCTGGAAATCCTCGCCAACTTGCGGTACACAAGGAAAACGATCATAAACTTCACGGTTATTGTCTGCTGCTTGCTTTCGCTTTACCTCATAAAATTAAAGTGAGTGATAATTTGTCTTAGGATGTACGCTGTACACACAGCCGCGGACTGCCAGCACCTGCCCCTGGCCACACACACACACACACACACACACACACACACACACACACACACACGTAAGCTCTATTTGGAAAGTGTAGTTACATTCAAAGACTTCGTCCTGAAATATAAATTAGAGCAGACAATATTCAAAACTGTAGAAGATCATAATTACTCTCTTTGATGTGGCTTAATCATTTTGTGTCTAATTGCCATTTTCTCTGTGTGGAGGTCCATGGTGAGTAACCAGCTAGAAGTCCTTCCTGAACGTCTGTGTGCCCAGATGCCTCTACTTAACTGGATGTGAGTATTCGTTAAGGATTGAATCTGGGGCGGTGGTAGTGCACGCCTTTAATCCCAGCACTCAGGAGTCAGAGCCAGGTGGATCTCTGTGAGTTCGAGGCCAACCTGGACTACCGAGTGAGTTCCAGGAAAGGCGCAAAGCTACACAGAGAAACCCTATCTTGGAAAAAAAAAAAAAAATTGAATCTGTTGTATGCTAGGATTAAGGAGGGTAGCCATAAATTTAATTCGGAACTATCTTTAAAATCCACCTAACGTGTCTCTCCCAAACCAAAATATTATTGTCACTTGCTGTTTTTAAACACCTGTGAGGAGAGGGGAGGTATCAGGGGTTTGGGTGGGTGTGCTCAAAGTACATTATACACTTGCATAAAAGTGACCTTACACAACCTTGTGAAATAAAATGAGAAAATACCTTTTGAGCTCAGCTGTAACACAGCACTTAGGAGGTTGAGACAGGAAGACTGAGAACGTAAGCCAAGCCTGGCTTACACAGTGAGCTTTCTGTCTCTAAAAGAAAACAAAAAAGGGGGCTCTGGAGAGATGGCTCAGTGGTTAAGAGCACTGGCTGCTCTTCCAGAGGTCGTGGGTTCAAGTCTCAGCAACCACACGCATAGCTGCTCACAACCACCCGTACATAACTCCAGTTCCAGGGAAGCTGACGCCCTCTTCTGTACTCTTCAGGCACTGGATATGTGCCACACAGACACAGGCAAGACAGTCCTACGGGTTACATAAAAATAAATCTTTAAAAACTAAAATGAGGGCAGGCGGTGGTGGTGCACGCCTTTAATCCCAGCACTGGGAGGCAGAGCCAGGCGCATCTCTGTGAGTTCGAGGCCAGCCTGGTCTGCAGAGTGAGTTCCAGGACAGGCTCCAAAACTACACAAAGAAACCCTGTCTCAAAAAAAACAAAAAAACAAAAAAAAAAAAACAAAACAAAAAAAACAAGCAAACAAACAAACAACAACAACAAAAAAAGCCTAAAATGAACAAGAAAGTCCTTGGAGTGGTCAAATTAGGTGACTGGGTCCCCCTAAATCGATAAAATATCAGTATCTCAGCTTTCACATGCACAGGTGGGTTTGTGTTGATTTGCTGACTCTAATTTCCATGTATTTATTTATCTTTCACTAAAAGGCCCATAAGCGATAGAGGTTTTATATAAGTGTGCCACTATTAAAAACAATAGAAATGATGACCTGAAAACTATGAGAATAAAACTCATCAAAAATTCCATCACTCAGGAGGCAAGAAGCAGAAGGATCGGGAGATCAAGCCTTCCTCAGCTGCATAGCCAGTTCAAGGCCAGCAGGCTACGTGAGGGGACTAGAAGGGTGTGCTCTTCTTGTACCACTACATGTGAGGTGGCAAAAGAGTTGATCGGGAGTTCAAGGCCAGTCTCAGTTCCACAAAGTCTGAGGCCAACCTGGGATCCATGAGATGTGGTCTCAGAAATGCTCAGGAATTGAACATATTCATTTACACACCGGGAAACAACAGGACAGACAGGGGGCAGACGGACCAGCGAGAGCACACCTCCTAATCCTCCCCAAATAGCCACCAAAGGTACCAGGGATTCACGTGCCTAAGAGTCATTAAAAGCACCACTTACAGTTAACAGCATAGTGTCCAGCCCAGAGGGACTCTTCCTTCCCTTTGTTCTTTCTTTCTTTCTTTCTTTCTTTCTTTCTTTCTTTCTTTCTTTCTTTCTTTCTCTCTCTCTCTCTCTCTCTCTCTCCTTCCTTCCTTCCTTCCTTCCTTCCTTCCTTCCTTCCTTCCTTCTTTCTTTCTTTCTTTCTTTCTTTCTTTCTTTCTTTCAGTTGTTATTTTTTCCCCCAAGACAGGGTTTCTCTGTGTAGCTTTGAGCCTTTCCTGGAACTCTCTCTGTAGACCAGGCTGGCCTTGAGCTCACAGAGATCCACCTGCCTCTGCCTCCCGAGTCCTGGGATTAAAGGCGTGAGCCACCACTGCCCGGCTTGTTTTTTGTTTTTTAATTAAGTTTTAGCATCAGTTGGAAAGAAAAAGGAAACATAATATTAATTATAGAAATCCCACAAAAATTAGGAAAGATATATGACAAAAAGAATAAAAGAAGGGAGGAAAGATAAAATTCAGAACTATTCTATCAATGAAAAGCACCCTTAAGTGATGTGGTTTATCCAAAGGTGTTTGAAGTGTTTTCCCTCCGTGGCTTTCAGGGATCTGGCAAACAATGAAATAAAGTACCTAACGAACTCCACCTTCCTTACGTGCGACTCACTCACGGTTCTGTAAGTACACGTGGCTTCAGTACGAGAGGAGCCCTGTAGATGGGGAGAGTCGAGGAAAATGCTGACCATGGATTTCAAAGTACTGTTGTGTTTCCAGCCTTGATGTGAAAGTTCAATAGGGAAAGGGGGTGGGGGAAATGAAATCCTTCACCTGAACGTGGCTAGTACTCATCAAGCTAGGTAACCCCCAAGCCCAAGAAAGTGGGAGCAATCTAATGCATCCCGATTGGCCAAAGATTGAAAGTGGGTGCAATCTAATGCATTTCGATTGGCCAAAATTTCTGACTGGTGACTCTGATTGCTGATTGTGCCTGTCCTGGGGGCGGGAAAGGGCAGATGAATTGGCCGATTGGCACATTTGCATTGGCAAGCTAAGAAACACGAGTAGTTTGTGTGCATTGTAATGGCAGTTTTCCGGGGATAGTAAGCACGCAGCCACGCTTGCTGATTAAATGTGTGACTAGAGAGAAACGGGAGCAGAATTTAAAAAGAGACACTTATAAAAATGATCAGAAACCAAACCAATGTGACTTCACAGACCACACTGGGCCCAGCAGAGCTTCCTAAGAGACATGGGTATGATTTTCCTCGGGGGAGGGGGGAGGAGGAGAGGGGGGGAGTCTTGCCCAGCTCCTGCTGAGTCCCCAAAGGAGGCTTATTAAAAGGCCCCCCGAGCAGTGGCGTCTCCCAGCAGGAGCTGATGGCCACAGCAGACTAACTCTCACCATGTTTTACAGGTTTCTGCCTAGAAATCAAATTGAGTTTGTTCCAGAGAAGACATTTTCTTCCTTAAAAAATTTAGGAGAACTGTAAGTAGCATGTTCTACTGGGAAGAACATGATTGCTTTCTTCCAAGATTATTAATCTAAATGACGAGGGAGACTGTATTTCTACTTGGAACAATCAAACTTCTGTAAGCTATTAGATATTAAAACCAAATTAGGAAACCCTAATGATCCTGAAGTCAAGAGCATATTAAAATCCTGCCCTGGGATTGACAGGGAGGCGGCCTGCCTGCTTTCTCTGCCTATTCTCCTTGGGTCAATTCCATGTATATGTGTGTTGGAGATTGGTCTTTTAAACACGTTAATGATATTTCTCTAATGGTCGGTATGGTTAACTCTCAATGGAGGACGGATGAAGGATGAATGGAGGACATGATTGATATGTTGTTGGCTGATTATATCTGGCCAGAGGGATGTCTGGCTCTTCATATTCCCAAGAGGTCATGAGTTCTGTAGCTGGTGAGGCAAGGAGACAGGCCTACAGTGAGGACAGGGTCACAGAAAAGTTTTCAGACACCTCACATAACTCCCTGTCCAAATACATGCTTTATAGCTTTAAGGCTTTGGAAAACCTCTGTTTAGCCGTGAATTTATTGCTGCCTACATAACTGAATCACTGGAAGTTAAAATTAAATCCGTGATATGATACACAGTGGTAAGTAGGATAAAGACCTCATCCTGCCGATTGGGATGTTAAAAGGGTCATTGATGTCTCAAGCAACCCTTCCTCCATTCTAGCTCTGGAGGACTGGGGCCAATAATTCAAAAAGGCATTTTTAAACTAATTATAGTAGTTCCATGAAATGAATGGGCATCATAAATAAAATCCAGAAATGTTTAAAGTGACTTGTGTAGATAATATTTTGTTCTTGAACTGAAAATCATTCTGTGTCAAACTCCCGCAGACAGCTAGTTCAGCAGTGGGTCTCTTGGGGGCTCGTTCCTGGTCAGGTCTGGGGAAGGAATGTGGATGTGGGTTACAGAAACCAGAGGCAGATGCCTGGGATGGCAAGTGGCTTGTAGCACGTGTGTGTGTGTGTGTGTGTGTGTGTGTGTGTGTGTGTGTGTGTATGTGTGTGTGTGTGCAGCGACTCCAAGGCTTCCACTGCACTCTGGGAAATAAGGCCTTGAAGCTTGTGTGTGGCCCTCACCTCCTGCCTCCTGGGACCCTTCCGGGTGCATTTCCTCTACAGCTCCTGCATATATTTTGTCTTCCACCCATGCTGAGTCTTTTGTGGGTTCCTGAAGACGATGTCCAATCCCAGGCATGGGTTTCTCTAACCAAGCTCTACTCACACCTTAAAAGTTGCCCTTCCTTTACTAAATCTAAAATCCAGGGTTTGCCAGGCGCTTCCTAATTTCCATAACCAAGACTGATGGCTCCGCCCCTTGTCATTCATCTTTTATTTTGTTTCTTCCTTGTCTTATAATATAGTTGTATTTGTCCGTTTTCTATCCCTGTCACAACATAGCCGAGGCTGGATACTTTATGGAGAAAAGAGGTTTGTTTAGCCCAGTTTTAAAGGCTAGAAGTCTAAGACCTGTCAGTGAGATCCATTCAGCCTCTGATGAAAATATCGTGATGAGGATGTGCAGAGGGGGTCACGTGGTGAGACAGGAAGTGAAAGAGATAGTCAGGAGTCAGACTCTGCCCACCTTTTTAATTCACGCAGGAGCTACCGGGAATCTCACAAAACTACCTCAGTATTTTCTGAGGGTGCGCACACAGAGGCGTGGCTACTCCTCACTAGGGCCTTCCTTTTGAAGGATCTACACCTCAACATAAAGACCACTAGGGAGCGGACCACACCCAAACCATAACCCTGGCTGTTACTGCAAATCAACTTCCCTAGGGAAAAACCTCTATAGCTATTTCTAGCTTGCCCATATCTATCAGGATCTCAAGAATAGTTAAGATCTTATACTTTGGGGCTGGAGAGATGACTCAGCAGTTAAGAGCACTGGCTATTCTTCCAGAGGACCCGAGTTGGGTTTGCAGCATCCACATGGCTGCTCACAACTTTCTGGAACTCCAGTTCCAGGACATCTGATGCCCTCTCCTGGTGGTCGTTAGTGCTGCACCCACATGGTATGCACACATATAGGCGAAACACCCACACACATTTTTAAAAGATGTTTTACTTTATACTTAATTAGATAATTGTACACAGGTTTCATCTTTAACATCATCTCTTAGAAAGATGTTTCAGACCCTCTACAGATCTGTGCCTCCAGTTGCAACAGATCTCTTGGCCATATTCTCTAGAGTCACTACCCTATGATTCTTTCTAGACTGGACAATGTTATCATATTTCATTAGAAATACTCAATTTCTTGTGCAAAATACAACTATAAAATGTAACTAAACCACTAGGGGATGTAGCTCAGTGGTAGAGCAATTGATCAGCGTGCACAAGGTCCTAGGTTCCATGCCCAGGAACAAGGTGGGGGGAAATACTTAAAATATATAACTTTATCCACTCAGGATTGTCTGAGTAGATACTGGGTGGCTGCCACTCATTTAGATGGAATGCAAAATAAATAGAAGATGCAAGTCTTGACCTCAAAAAGATTAGCTGGACAAGCAGACGTGGAATAAGTGGGATTCACAGACATGTGGGTGATAGATGTGAGCAGAGTGTGCACCAAACAAGAAATGAATCAGGGGGCAAAGGGGTGAGAGGAAATTCCAGACAGGAACAGGATGAGCATGATGTGCCACATGGTCTGCCAGTGATGGAAAAAAAATCCCTCCGCTGACTCTTGGGATGTCACCAGTTCGCAAACTGGTTGAACTGGATCCATATTTTCTCTTGCATCAACTGGGAAGGTGTTAACTGTGGGGAGAGATGCCCAAGCCATTTATCCCCGTTGTAACTGTTTTTGGTTTTCACTGTCGTCAACAGGGACCTGTCTAGCAATATGATAACAAAACTACCAGCTCACATTTTCAGCAACCTGCATCTTCTTCAAAAACTGTAAGTTCCCTGCCTCATCATCAGATTTAACTGGCAACATCTTAGCCTTCCAAAATAATAATAACAGCCATGCTTATCCCCCCCCCTTCCTCTAATGATAAAAAAGGAACCTGTCGTCCAACCCTCTTCTGTATGTCCACAAGAACCAGTTTGGAAGTCTCAAACAACTTCAGTCTCTGTAAGTAAAGCTCTCTGATTACGCCAGCTGTCACCACAGCCAGGCTGTCTTGCTTAGCGACATATTTGATTCTAAGTGGGTGTTTCTCATGCCGGAGCAGGAGTCCCCACGAGACGTCCCTAGGAAAACCTGACCATCACTGTTCACTGTCCGTCTGTCCGTCATGAACTAATTCATAGCAAAGCTGCTCTTACAGCCACTCAATTGTGCTGCTTCTATCTGTGTTTGAAGCTACATATGCATCCATCCTGAGAACTGGACTTGAAGGGAAAATCTAATCCCATGATCTTCACAAAGAGTTAAATGTGTAATGATTTCATTTTGGAAAAGAGTGGCAAAAATAAATTCTCTAAGACTTCCTTCTTTTCCTCTGTCATCTCTCTCTGGAGAAATTATAGAATAAAAATTGGTCTTTACTTTTTAATAAATGAAAAAAAATCCCACAGAGGTGAACATTCAAACAGTTGGTGTTGTTTGGTATTTTACAGTTTCAACCAACTTGGGCTCTGTTGGTACCAAGAATTCTGCCAATTATCCTTTCAATTCTGTCGTTCCTTTCTCCTGGGTGACCATCTGTTGGCTAAAGTTGCTTTGTTATGACCAGAAACCTTGTTATATTACCTATTTCAGCCTACAACACTGTTTCCTTTTCTCCAAAGATTGATGCTTTTGTCTTTGTTTTGCTTGTTGGAGATGTAGGGCTTTTGTTTTTTAGTTTGATTTTCTAACACAGGGTCTCCCAGAGCCCAGGCTAGCCTCAAGCTTACTGTGCAGCTGAGGATGACCTTGAACTTCTGATCCTCCTGCCTCCACCTCTCATGAGCCAAAGTTGCTGGTCTGTGCACATCAGCACACCAAGCTCCTTCCAAATACTAATCATCACCATCACATTTCCTTTGGTTAAATGGATTTCTACTAGGAATTAACAAAAGATTAACAAAAGATTTAACGATTTTTTTTTTCTTAGCCAATATTAGTGAGTATCAGCTAATGGGCAGCATGGCCTTTGCCCTTAGAAAGCTAGAGTGTAAATAACCAAAGTTTATAATATATTATTGTAATTTTTCCAAAGATTTATTAATTTATTCATGGTGGGAATAGGTATGTGGATATGCATGCCAGTGGCTTTGGAGGCCAGGGGAGGGCATCAGATCTCTGGAACTGAAATCAGAGATGGCTGTGAGCCACCATGTCGGTTCTGGGAAGTAAATCTGGGTCCTCTGGAAGAGCAGCCAGTGCTCTTAATCACTGAGCCAGCTCTCTGGCCCTAACCTGTTATATTTAAACTTAACAACAGACTTCAGACTATGGACATGATTTTTCTCCAGATGGGCAATGCTATCATATTTCATTATAAATATATTTTAAATATTATAAATACTCCATTTCTTGTGCAGAGCAGTCCTGTGTAGGAAGATATTTAAAGTGTGGGGGAACGTAGCTCAGTGGCAGAAAACTTGAACGGTAAGGTTCTAGGTGCAATGTACACGTTTCTAAAAGGGAAACTATCCAGCCACCAGATGGTCCTTTCCAAAAGTAGTAGCAGTGAGGTCCACATTCCTCTCTTTGTGCTCTCATTTATTTATTGTCTAATTTCTGTTTTTAAGACTGGCTGGTACACATATTTCACCCTGGACACCGACTCGTGCATCGCACTGTCTTACACACAGGACATAATGGCCTCTCCGTTGTAGTAGCCGCACAGTCCACACAAAATGGTGATAAGTGAGGGAGAAAGCTGGAGAAGAGATGGAGTGGGAGGGGGAGACGGCTTTTAGAAAGATCTCAGGGTGTTTCCCCAGAGGGGTCACATAATGATTCTATAGTATCAGTATCTCTTCAAGTTCTAATTCTGGTCTAGCAAGCAAGGAAATTCTTCTTTGAAGGAATCACTGGGCGAGGAGAACTCAAAATCATGTTGCAAAATCCTCATTCGGATCAGCGGAAAGCAACAGGGTAAAAGCCTGGTTTTTAAGGGCAGCTTTTCCCTGTGTGTCCCCGGAGAAGTCTGTGGCTCTTCCTTCACAATGTTCTGAAGGACTCGGAGATCCAAAGCTTTAGAAGCTCCTGGATAATTTCAGAATGTCCTGAAGCCTGCTGGAGCCCTTTGAAGATGTGTTAAAGAGCCTGGGGGTAACAAGATTCTTCCCCTGGGGTCTGAGTAAATGATGGTCCTGAATAGTTGACTGATGGCTCTTCCCACTGCCAGGGGAAAATGAATATTCACACCCCGATTCCCAGTGGCCTCACTTTAATGGTGTTTTCAGTTAGAAGTACTATGGAATGAACCCCTTGAACTTCCACAGCAGTGTTGGTTAAATCAAAGTATAAAGATAATGTTATACTCACATCAGACACCACTGCAAGTTGATCTGTGGATTATTTGTTTGTTTGTTTCTTTGTTTACCATTTCTGGGGATGGAAAGCCAGAACCTTGTGTTTGTTGGACAAGCGTGCAACCACTGAGCCACACTCTCCCGGCCCCTTGCCATTCCAATATGTAACACCAAAGTGTTATATTAGAACATAATTTTGCATTTAAGTGGTATGAAAGCTCCTACTTACAGATTTCTATATTAACGATAATTTTCTCAGGATGTCTACTATGAAATTTTTACCCATATTTGAATAGGTAACATAAAATTGCAAAGCATCAAATTTAAGATGTAACAAAAAAAAAGAGAGAGAAATAAATGATTTCAAAATGTAACCCTAAAAACATTAAACCTATTATATATATTTTCCAGAGACCTGGAAAGGATAGAGATTCCAAACATAAACACAGGCATGTTCCAGCCCCTGAAGAACCTTTCTCACATGTATGTATATTTGAAGGAATAGAGGGGAAAGAAAGCATGATGAATTAATTCAAATATTCTCATGCTCAACTGTCTAATTGTCACTGAACTGTGTTTGCATGCAACAGACGTCTTCTTTTCTACTGAGAACGTTTTAATTTTCTCACCTTTGGTCCCTGTTCAAATAGAGTTCAATATAATGATGTGCCGACATGAATGACCCTTCTCTCTGGAAACACGATGTTTATCCAATTGAGGCCCACTAAGAGCTCAGGGTACCAGAATGCCACACATTACATCAGATGAAGTCACTGGCTAAAGGGTACTCAGGAGACCTGGAATCATTAATTCACTTCACATGGGGGAGCAGTCGGCTGCTCTAAGATTTGGGCTATGTAGATTCCAGGTGTTGTTTCTCTTATTAAGTGCACTGCAAAATGGAGGTAATTAATCTTTATCGTAGTTTTGTTAAAGTCACTTGAATATATATGACTAAAGTGCACTGTGTAAGTTGTGTTTCATATATGTGTTTTTTAACATGATCATTTCTTTATCAACTGTATATAATCTATATGTTCCTAATTTCAAAATTAACTATTGTCATCCACAAAACTAGGGAGAAATCGATGTAAGATCCCAAGTTGGGTGCAGCCAGTCGATGAGAGTGTTGATGTGAATTCAGGTGCATTTTGGGGGGAGAACACTTTGGTTCTGTCTGTGCAGGTGTGGTGCCTCAAAGACAGGTGTCCAATGCGTATCCGCGGGCTTTTGTTCCTTTCTCTTCCTGTGGCACCGTTAGATAAATAATTAGTGAGGCTACCCTTTACTTGCTGCAGGCGGAAGGTGAGTCTTTCACAGAATAGAGAACTCCAGCCTTTTCAGAATTCAGTGAAGTTGCTTTTGTAAATGCCAAGGTCAAGGTCACGGAGGGACCAACACCAAGCAGAAAATGAGCTAGCTTAGCCACACCCCCACCAAGGGGTCCGCTCTTCTTCCTTTCCTTGGCCTTTAATCGTTGAAACGCCCCTGCCTCCTCACCCTGTCCCTCCCCCTTGCCCCTGGTCACAGTGGGAGGACCAATGGGGCTCTTTCTGAAGACCCTGAGCATAATGGGATCCTACAAGGACCAAAGGGTCAAGTTTATGCCGGGCGTCCAGGGTAGGAAAAGAAGCCAAGAAAGTCAGATGCCAAACTCCTTTAATTGGATGCCAACTGCTAGGAAGCTGGACTATACCCCACTTGGGGTAGAATTTGCCTTATATGTCTCCAACACACCCAGCATTCAACAATCCAGCATCTTCTTGCTGATCTGAGAAATGTTTGTTGGGTTGTTGGCATCCAATAGGCACAGAGAGACGCTGAGGGAGGGCATAGTGATGAGAGAGAGGAAGAATGTGCCGGAGAATTTGCATTTAGCTTTCAAAACGGAGTAATTGATCCAATAAGTAAATGCCTATTAAATTCTGTGGCGATTCGTGGAACAAAGTGAAGAGATAGATGATGCATCTGGATGGTCAGTCATGCGCACTTGAAACAACCTGAGTACATCCAAAGGAAAAGCAGAGTCAAGGCTCTGGGAAGGGGATGGGCCTGGCTTGTGTGGGGTTAGAAGGCCACTGTGTTTGGGTAGAGGGAGGCCAGGCAGCTGAGGACACCCAGACATACAATCTTAAGCGGGCTCCACATAGTACCGTGGGATCATCTAATTGCTGGTATGGACACTGATTTAGGAGATGGTAAAAGTATATTCAGCTGGGGGGGTGGAAAAGATTGAAGTAGTGAACTTTAAGACACAGTCCAAATGCAGTGGATGCCGTGGGAGGACATCTAAACACACAAGTTTGGGGTGAGCTGGCCCATCCTACCCTCGAGATTCTCCATGCCCAGACTACAAACGCATTGACCCCAAACAAACCTTCATTCCCCTCTAGAATTTAAATCCTTTGAGGAAACTCTGATCCAAACCTTGTGTTTAAGGTGACTGCTTCTCCTCCCAGCTCCAGAATGACTCAGTTTCCCTGGTCTCAGACTCTCCCCTCTTAGATACTCAATGTTCATTGAGAATATTTTTTTCGAGTCGTAGGCTCCTTACAGCGAAAGCCTAGGATGTTGGCTAGAGATCAGTTTTGTGACAGTGATCTGCTTTTTAGAATGCCCAGTGAGAACTAAAATACTACATCCAACAAGGGCCCCCACAGTAGAGCCCCGTGAGTTCGGATCTCTACAGTCCCCCACACCCTTGGCTCTCAGCAGACACAGCCACACACTGCTGAAGTCTAGGTCCATACGGTGCTCGTCTTCCTAGCAGCACCACCTAGACTAACAAATTACCTAAAAGTAATAATACGTCACGGTAATAAACCAACTAGCAAAGTGAACCCCGGCTTCCCGCCTTAGGCCCGGTAGGAACCCCTCAATCACTGCTGTCAAGTGACTCTTTCTCTTTCTCTTTTGACTTCAGTTATCTGAAAAGCTTTCGATACTGCTCCTATGTACCCCATGTCCGAATCTGTATGCCCTCGACTGACGGCATTTCTTCGTCTGAGGACCTCTTGGCTAACAGGATCCTCAGAGTGTCTGTCTGGGTTATAGCTTTCATTACCAGCGTGGGGAATGTCCTTGTCATTGCTGTGAGATCTCTTATTAAGGCTGAGAATACCACTCACGCTATGTCCATCAAAATCCTTTGTTGTAAGTATGTGTCTTGTACAAATAGACTGTCTTCTATGAGACGACATGTGTATATATGTTATATATTGTATATGTATGTATATATACACACATGAAATTTTGTGTATATATTATATACAGGATTGTATATTCAACAAATACCCTTCAATCCAAATTAGCTTTGGTGGGCAAACATTTTCTAGCTATGACTCGACTGCTCCTTGTGATTTTAGGTTACAGGCTCTTCGCATGAAACACAGCCCTGGGGATCGTGTCTTAGAAATGAACAATGAGTGAGGGATGGAAAATGGAATAAGTTTTGAGATCTGTAAACTAATATTTTTAACTTTTATTGTTACTAATTTTAATTTATTATTAATTTCAATTACAGAAGCTCAGATTCCCATCCACCTCCACCACCACTTGTGGAAGGAGGAGGGTTAGATATTCATGTTAGTCTAGAATATTTTATTAACTATACAAGTAGTACACATTTCCATTGAAGTACCAGCCCTCGGAAAATGTTACCTTTTCTGCTCTTTAAACTACAAAACAAATCAGGTCCTCTGGCTGGCTGGTAGTCTAGCAGGTAGTTCCGATCATTTAATACAGGAAGAAGAATCTAGGAAAATGTAAGGAGAGATGCTGAGCACATGGCTTGCTTGGGTTCCCCGCAGGTGCCGACTGCCTGATGGGGGTGTACCTGTTCTTCGTGGGCGTTTTTGACATCAAGTACCGAGGGCAGTATCAGAAGTACGCGCTGCTATGGATGGAGAGTATGCCCTGCCGCCTACTGGGCTTCCTGGCCACGCTGTCCACGGAGGTATCAGTACTGCTGCTGACATTCCTGACCCTGGAGAAGTTCCTGGTCATCGTATTCCCCTTCAGTAACCTGCGCCTGGGCAAGCGCCAGACTGCGGTGGCCCTCGCCAGCATCTGGGGGTTGGGACTTCTCATAGCTGCTGTTCCCTTCACCAGCGAGGATTACTTTGGCAACTTTTATGGGAAAAATGGAGTCTGCTTCCCACTTCATTACCACCAAGCAGAAGACTTTGGAAGTAGAGGGTACTCCCTCGGGATTTTTCTAGGTAAATATTATTTTTCATTTCCCAGAACGACACCACCGTCTTTCTAGAAGGGACACAAGCCATCAGATATGGATCTGTCCATCCGGAAAGCAAAGTTCTTGGCGTGCATTTGTAGGTGATTTTTATTAAATTTTTTATTGTGGAAAACAAAGACATACTCTCAGAACCTTCGGATGATTTTTTTTTTAAACAATCATCCCTGAATTCTCTTTGTGAGATTCATAGTGAGTATGAACTGGAAAAATTCTAAATTAGTGTCCAGTTCTGAAACCCTACCAAATTACTCAAACTCCTTTGAAAATAATTTTTAAATTTAGTTATAACTTAAGTAAATATTAATAAAATTCTAGAGACTCACAAGCAGGTTATCTAAACACCCACAGGTCTATTGCCTTTTGTAAACACAGCTCTTGAGGCCACTTGATCCAAATTCTTTTCAGTTTTCTTATTTCCCCGTTTTTTTCCCCTTTGAAATGATGGTCCTATATCTTCTGTTATAAATGATTGACAGACTTCAACCTCAACATTATTTTTTTATTACTGTGTGACACTTCTTAGTCCTGCTTAGAATGAGAGCTGTTCCCACAGCCTCTTTTTTTTTTTTTTTTTTTTAGCTAACACATTTCATTCGCCTCTTGCTCCTCCGCCCTCCTCATGAGCAAGCTCTCCGAGGCTCTCTTTAAGAGTAACATCCCTCGGCCTCGTGTGTCTCTGCTCACGGGGGTTGCCTTAGCGTGAGACCTCACCTCTGCACAGCGTCCTCACTGCCTCCTGCTGCCTCTGACACCACGCCCCTCCACCCCAGCCCAGCCCCACGTTCATCTCTTCACCAGCCCTGTTAGCACCAGCCTGGCTATGAAAACAACTGCTTCCCTCTAAGCTGAAACCATCCTGCCCCAAACTACCTTCAAGGTCAGGTTCAAACGGGCGACTTAAAACTCATCCTGGGGTGGCCCTAACCTCTGTTTCCATTTCTCCATCTAGTCCTTCTGCTTTTCTGAAAAACAAAACTCTTTATTTATACCGTTACCATGGTGTCTGGTAATTCTCCTCAGACAACACTCTAGTTTGGTAGCCTCGTGTTCATAATTATGTCCCTTCCAGGATACTGTAGACTGTCTATGCTTCCTCCAGGCTCTCTTCTTCCCAACTCCTCGCACACGTGGACCTCACAGAGACCTTCATGTATGTGCCTGTGTAAACACATGCACCCACATGCACATACCCGCTACAGTCTACTCGAGGGGTCAAGGATTTACTGTGCATCTTCTATGAGCTGTACACAATATTACGAACGAAAGCTACACCAGCCCCAGC